>NW_017733029.1:98351-108605 GCF_001890085.2 Hipposideros armiger | reverse complement strand
CAGAAATAAATAAACCCACACATATATGGTCATAAATTTATGAGAAAGGAGCCAAGAACATACAATGAGGAAAGGAGAGTCTCTCTAATAAATGGTGACAGGAACAAGGGTAGATACATGCAAAAGAATGAAACTAGGTCACTAGGGAAGACATTCAGGACAAGTGACCTCAAAATATGTATGTGGATTCTTTTTGAGACCCTGCAGGCCCAAGAGAAACATTTACCTTTTCCTTAAAGAATGTTAATTTGCGGACTTGCCCATAGTAAGAGTTATCATCAGAGATAACATTTTATGACCTATGTATAGAATAGGTCAAACTTCTAACTATAGTAAGTTTCCGACTTATGAACAACTTTTGTTCTGGGAGAACGTTTGTAAGTCAGATTCATTAGTAAGTCCGACAAAGTGAGTCTGATACACCTTAGATGCTTCCTACCAGTCCCTTCCTCATCACCACTGCTTTTTCTCTTGATTCCAGACATCCTAGGCCCAGATTGAGCACTCTGCTACTATATACTATCGCACTGCACAGTAAGCACACAGCAGCACAACTGTGACAAAGTCTGGCAGACGCATAAGCTACTTCTTCGATCTGTTCGTACCTACGAATGTTCATAATACCAGGTCTGTTCATATCTGTGAGCATTTGCAACTCAAATGCTTGTAAGTCGGGACTTACTGTACTGAACTTCTGCTCTTTTTATTGTCCTGCTATTGTCGTTTCTCTCCTCTGAAGCCCCAAGTGCCTTACCTCAATATTAGCTCAGAATCTCATATATACTTCATTTTCCATTTGTCTCCAAACTTCTCATGTATGTTTCCATATACACCCCACTGGGAGCTATATACTTGATAATCAGTTTTACCAGTGACTATCATAGCTATTCTGGACTCTGAGGTCAATTAGACAAAAAAAAACAGGAGACCAGATATAAAATACAGTAGCATGTTACTCATGTGAATGCCTGACATTAAACTTTTGATTTATGAGAGTTCCATTTCAAAGACATCTATCTCAAAAAATCGTATTGTTAGGTGTATGACATGGCTACTAGATAAGCATGCAAGTTTTCACACACACACATTCAGTCCATTCTCTGTGTCTCTGTCTCTCTCTCTCCCCCAGACCCTCCTGTGTGTTCCTCAGACATGCTGGACCTGTGAGAGTAAACTTTGTGTTTTCATACTTCCCTGATGGTTGTTGCAATTATTATAAAGACCACAAGGGCTGGTCCTGCCACAAGTTGGCTCAGGTCTGAATCACAAGTAGCGGGGGCCCAAGCCAGTGCCTCAGGCCTTCCCAGCCTATAGCAACACTATCAACAGGCTGAGACTGAAAGTGAACAATGATGAAGTCCACATTATCAGGAAGAGCAATTAAGCTACAGATGCAGAAAGAAAGAGAGACACAAAAGTGAAAATTGTGGTTTCAAATATTCCTATGAAATAAAATTGTATCAGTTGGCTTAGTAGCAAAGTGAAATTTTTTCCATTCAAGTACTGCAACTTATGACTATTCTATGAAACAAGAACAGATTTCTCACAATAATGTATGTTTTTTGAAAATAAATTATTCTTAAAAAATCCATGTTGCCCATGAAGTAAACAGAAATTTTTAAATATTTCTGATCAAGGTTGGAAAAACCAATGTGAAGGTAGTAAAAAGACAGGGAAAAACTGTCTGTAAGACAGACAAAGCAGAAATCTGAATCAAATGATTACTAAAATTGTATAGAGAAAAATGCCGTTGGTATTTAAATAGGGATTGCATTGAGTGTACAGATTGCTTTGGGTAGAATGGACATTTTAACGATGTTAATTCTTCTTGACCAATAGCACCATATACACTTCCATTTATTTGTATCTTCTCCAATTTCTTCCTGTCATATACTTTTCTGAGTACAAGTCTTTTCCCTCTTAAGTCAAATTTATTCCTACGTACTTTTTAAAAACTTTATTGGGAATAGTGTGTTTTTTCCAGCATGCGGCATCTCCAAGTCAAGCCATTGTTTGCAACCTAGTTGTAGAGGGCGCAGCTCACTGTCCCATGTGGGGATCAAACCAGCAATCTTGGTGTTATGTATCTGCGCTCTAACCACCTGAGCCAACAGGCCGCCGACTAGGTATTTTATTTGTTGCAATTATAAATGGAATCCTTTTTTATTCTCTTCCTTACAGTTCATTATTGGTGTATACAAATTGAACTGATTTCTAAAAATTAATATAGCATTGTTCGTAGACTAGAACAAATAACCTTAAAATCTATATGGAGGGCCGGCCAAGAGGCGTGTTGGTTGGGAGCTGGCTTGGGACGCCAGAGGGCCCCAATTCGGATCCCACATATGAGGGCCAGTGACACTGCCCTCTACAGCTAGGCTGCTGAGCGGCAGCTCGGCCTGGAGCTGGTCTGCTGTGGGTCGTCAGCAATGGGGTAGGCTGCAGCTCGTGCTGCAGTGGGTTGCCATGGGCTACCGTGTGTAGGCGGCAGCCTGCGTGAGCAGCGAGCAGCCACAGTGAGCGGCCGTCCAGAGGCCGGCAACTGATCTGCCTCACCCGGTAAGAGCGCAATGATGGTGCCAGTTTGGGCCAGTGAAGCGACGTCCTCTACAACTAGGCTGAAGAACAAAACAACAGTGGCTTGTCTGTTCCCATTCCCCTGATTCCCCAGCGCTGTTCCACTCCCCCAATTCCCCAATAAAATCTTTTTAAAAAAATCTATATGGAACCACAAAACACCTCAAATAATCCAGCACTCTTGAGAAAAAACAACGTTGGAGATATCATGCTACCTGATATCAAACTATACTACAAGGCTATAGTAATCAAAACACCATGGTACTGGCATTAAAACAGACACATAATTCAATGTAATAGAAAACAGAGGCCAGAAAAAACCCCCGACATTTACAAAATCATTTAATCAATGACAAATGAGGCAAGAATACACAGTGAGATAAAGACAGTCAATTCAATAAATGATGTTCTGAAAACTGGACATATACATGCAAAAAATGAAACTAGACCACTTCTTATACCATATATGAGAATAAACTCAACATATATTAAAAACTTACATGTAAGACCCAAAACCATAAAAATCCTAGAGATAACATAGGCAGTAAAAATTGCTCTTAGTAACATTTGTTTTCTGATATATTTTGGGGGGCAATGAAAACAAAAAATTTAATAAACACATGGAACTCCACCCAACTAAAAAGTTTTTGCACAGCAAAGAAAACAATCAACAAAACAAAACGACAACCTACTGACTGACAGAAAACATTTGCCAATAATATATCTGATGAAAGGTTAATATCCCAAATGTATAAAGAACTCATACAACTCAACCTGAAAAAAATAAAAATACTCATTAAACAATGGGCAGAGGACCTGAATAGACATTTCTCCAAAGAAAACATACGAAACCCAGTAGATGTATGAAAAGATGCTCCACATCACTAATCATCACAGAAATGCATTAAAACCACAATAAGATATGTCCTCACACTTGCCAGATTGGCCATCATGAAAAATAAAAAAAAAAACAAGTGTTGGTGAGGATGTAGAGAAAAAAGAACCCTCGTGCACTGTTGGTGAGATTGCAAATTGGTGGCGCCAACATGGAACGCAGTATAGAGTTTCCTAAAAATTAAAAAGAGAACTACCTTATGACCAACAATTCTACTTCTGGGTATATATCCAACAAAATCCAAAACACTCTTTTGAAAGATATATGCACCCCTATTGTCAATGCAGCATTATTTACATTAGCCAAGATATGGAAGAAACCTAAGTGCCATTCAATTGACGACTGGATAAAGAAGATGTGGTACACACAAGAATATGCAATAGATTATGGCTCAGCTATAAAATTGAATGAAATCTTACCATTTGTGACAACATGGGTGGACCTGGAGGGTATTATGCTAAGTGAATTCAGTCAGACAGAGAAAGACAAATACCATATGATCTCACTTATATGTGGAAGCTAAAGAACAAAATAAATGAACAAACTAAAGAGACAGACTCATAGATACAGAGAACAAACTGATGTTTGCCTGAGGAGTGGGAGGCTGGATGAAAAAGATGAAGGGATTAAGAAATATAACATGCAACAAATATGTATAGTGCCAGGAGGGTACTAGACTAAAAAGGGATCATTAGATAAATTATATAAATGTCTAACCACTATAGTGAACACCTGAAACTAATATAAGATAATATTGAATGTCAACTGTAACTGAAAAAAATAAATAATTTTTGTAAATTCTATACAGAAGTTGAATTCAAACAAATAGAAATTCTAAAATATAAATAAAAGAAGCAAATTCCACAAACACAATCTGTTTAAAGAATCACAATGTCTGAATTTGGGCTTTGAGCCAAGAAATCAAGGGCACATTTTCAGCCTCAGCATGATTGTCCTTTTCATATCTCTCATCCCAAAGAATCTTTTCAGAGCCCCCTTTATATCCTTGTTCCTGAGACTGTAGATGAAGGGGTTGAGCATGGGTGTGACCACAGTGTACATCACCGAAGCTATTCCACTTGACTGTGAGCTGTGGGTGACAGCAGAGCTCAGGTACACTCCTAGGCTTGTCAGATAAAATAAGGAGACAACCGAGAGGTGAGATGCACAGGTAGAAAACGCTTTATACTTCCCTTGAGATGATGACATTGCACATATGGAGGACACTATCTTGGAATAAGAGTAAGAGATACCAGCCAGGGATCCACCACCCATCAGCACAGCTGCAAAATACATCACCAGGTTACTAAGAAAGTTGTCAGAACAGGCAAGTTGGATCACCTGATTGAGTTCACAGAAAAAGTGGGGGATTTCCAAGTCTGTACAGAAGGACAGTCTCAGCACCATTAAGCTATGTAACAGGGAAATCAGGACACACATGATCCAGGACACCAGAACCAGCAGCCCACAGAGTCGGGGGTGCATGATGATCATGTAGTGCAGGGGGTGACAGATGGCCACAAAGCGATCATAGGCCATCACGGTGAGGACAAAGAAATCAAGCGCTGCAAAGAGTAGGAAAAAATACATCTGTGTGATGCAGCCTTCATAGGTTATGACTTTGCTCTGTGTCTGGATGTTCACCAGCATCTTGGGGATAGTGGTGGAGGTGAAACAGATGTCCACAAAGGACAGGTTGGAGAGGAAGAAGTACATGGGCGTGTGGAGGTGGGGGTCTGAGCTGATGGCCAGGATGATGAGCAGGTTTCCCAACACAGTGATCAGGTACATGGAGAGGAAAAGCCCAAAGATGAGGGGCTGCAGTTCTGGCTCCTCTGCAAGTCCCAGCAGAAGAAATTCTGAAACTCTTGTAATATTCACTGGTTCCATGAAGAAGAGGTGACTTCCAAGACAGAAAAATAACATGAGTAATTTTCATACAAGTGACATTACTCCGATAGCTCTAGTGCTACATTTATATTTTGCAGCCAAATGGTTAATTTCAATACTTTAGTATGGATCTGATCTTCTACGGTTTCTGTGCCATTTCACATTAGGAATTTTGATTCCAATTTGCTTCTTTCCAAAGGTGTCATGTATTCTACAGTTTTCATGGGAAATTCTTCGTGTATTTCAGGAATATAAAGTGACTACTCATCATGATTTAGGTACTGTATAATGTGTGAGTATTTGAGCACTGAAAAACAGAAGTTCATACAAGTCAAAGATGGAGAAAAAAATATGCAACCTAATAATAAAAATATATTACATTTCAGATGGTGACAGATCATAGGAAGAAAAGGAAAGCAAGTTTAAAAAACTTAGTGAATAGTGTGTTTCTTTTCCAAAGGACATTTAGTCAAGACCTATAAACAAGTTAACATTTGAACAGAGACCTCAGTGAAGAAAGGAAGGGACAGGCAAGGTGATGTTGGCAAGTATGTACCTGGAAGAAGGAATGGCCAGTGCAAAGGCCCTGGGGTGGAGCAGCAGTGGTTTCATAATCAGTCTAAAGTGAATATCAGAGTACCTGATGGGCCTTTATTATAATGTTTTTTCATGTTGCTCTCAGCAGAGTTTCTCACCTAGAAATGCTTTTGTGCCTGGGGCATCTGGCATTGCCTGAAGGAATACTGCTAAACACCCACAATTCACAGGACAGCACCCCACCCAATTATTATTCAGTCCCCAAGGTCAACAGTGAGAAGGTGAGCAAACCTAGTCAAGACCGGCCCTTCAACTTGAGTGTGCTTATGAATCAACAAGTATCCTACCAGAAAAGCAGAATCTGAAACAGCAGGTCATGGGGGCCTCAGAGAGGCTGCGTTTCTAACAATGGGGTGTTGATCCTGCAGGTCCTGGTCTGTGGACCACGCTCTGAATAGCAAGGATGAGGTCCTGTGTTAGACTCAGGTATAAGCACTTTTAGGTCTTCTGAGCCAAGCATTTCTTTGCATGCATTATTAAAGCAATAGTGTATTCACTCATTCCAGAAACTGTGGTAAATTCTGTGTTTATTTCTTTTATATAATGGCCCCTGAGTGACACGGAATACTACGCTTTTAACAGACTTTGTAGTGAGCAAAATAAGGACNGTAAACAGAAATACTCTCAGAGACACAGAGGATAAACAGATGGTTGCTAGTTGGGAGGGGGCAAGGATGAAGGAGAAGGGGAATGGACGAGACAATACAAATTGGTAACTACAATATGGCCTCAGGGATAGAAAAGACAGTCTGGGGACTATAATCAATAATGTTGTAAATATTTTTTAAGGGGCCAGATAAACTCATGTCTTGTCAGGGAGACCACTTCATAGACGGTGTAGAGGCTTGACCACTGCACTGTACATCTGAAGCTGCCATTGAATAATATTGTATGTCAACTATATATATATATATATATATATATAGTCACAGGATGTGGAGTACAGTGTGCAGAGTGGAATCAATGGAATTGTAATAGATGTGTATGATATTGGGGGTGGGGGCGGTGGATAGGGGGAGGGGAGTTGTCACTTTGTGAGGGGTGAAAAGCATAACTATTGCATTGTTTTGTACACCTGAAACTAATAATAATAATAATAATAATAATAATAATAATAATGATAATAATAAAGAAAACCTATTTGAAGAAATAATGACAGAAAACTTCCTAACCTGGTGAAGGAAATAGACATACAAGTCCAGGAAGTGCACAGAGAGCCCCAAACAAGATGAACCCAAAGAGGCCAACACCAAGACACATCATAATTAAAATGCCAAAAGTAGAAGACAAAGAGAGAATCTTAAAGGTAGCAAGAGAAGAGCAGTTAGTTACCTACAAGGGAGCCCTCATAAGACTGGCAGCTGATTTCTCAACAGAAACTTTGCAGGCAAGAAGGGAGTGGCAGGAAATATTCCAAGTGATGAAAAGCAACAACATACAACCAAGATTGCTCTACCCAGCAAAGCTATCATTTAGAATTGAAGGACAGATAAGGAGCTTCCCAGACAAGAAAAAGCTGAAGGAGTTCACCACCAGGCCAGTATTACAAGGAATCTTAAAGGGACTTCTTTAAGATGGGAGGGGGATTAAGGATGGGTGAAAGGGGAAGGGATTAAGAAGTACAAAGTGGTTGTTACACAGTAGTCATGGGGATGCAGGTTATAGCATAAGAAAGAAATACAGTCAGTACTATTGTATGGTGCCAGATAGGTACTAGATCTATCAAGGTGATAGATGGGAATGGGGTTGGGGGAAGGTGAAAAAGATGAAGGCATTAAGAAATACAAATTGGTAAATAATACAGTGTGAGAATACAATGAACACTTTTGTAAAGATCTTGTAAGGTGCCAGATGAGCACTGGACTTATCAAGGGGATCACGTCATAGACTGTGTAGATGTCTGACCAATGCATTATACATCTGAAGTTGAAGTAGAATAATACTGCATGTCAACTATAAATATATAGGTATATATAGTCACGGGATGTGGAATACAACATAGTAAGATAGTCAATGGTATTGTAATAGCTATATAAGATGCCAGAGGGATAGTAGCTTGGGGGGTGGTTTATCTCTTTATGAGGGGTTTAAATGTCTAACTATTATGTTGCTTTGTACATCTGAAACAAATAAAAAAAGGAAAGTGTTCTCCTGAGGACAACTCTTGCTAACATACAGTCTGTAACTGACCCTGTCATTTCTGAATCCCCTTTTGAATCAAGAATCAGTTGGCCTTAGAATCTCACTCTAGGTTCTCCCTACCAAGAGAATTGTCTCTATCATCTGGACTGTACATCCTCACATTTTCATACCTTAATTTTAATGAAAAGGAAATCAAGCAACAGTTCTCACTTAGAAGAAGAACTAGCTTACCTTAAGGGATGATGGGACCACTACATCAGCCCACCTACTGAAAAACTCCTCCATCGGGGACTCAGGGGGATCTGTGAGGCACAGAATAAGTGCTGGTCATTGCTGGTGCTGCTTATGAATGTCTAGGGAGCTTTGCCCAATACAGACATGGGATAAGCATGAATGGATGAGGATCATTGATAAGTGTAAGCTGAGCTGCTAAAGGCCGAAGGCTTGGTGAAAGAAGGAAAGACCAAGGAGAGGAGCACGAAACAATGACAAAGAGAGCCTTTGCCTTTCTAGCTAAGAGGAACCTAATCCACGTGAAATAGTCAATCTAACAAGAGTAAACACTTAAATGCATGCTATGTTTCAAAGACAGACTCCTAAGACTCCTGCCTGTTTTGAAATTCAGCTAAATTGCGATGGCCTTCATCACTCAAAGATTATTTCTCCCCAAAATCACAGATGATCCTACTGTATTTATCATCTCTTCTATAATATTGTGTACTTGATAAAAAGCAAAATTTATTGGGGGACACAGCTAAATTCTAGACAAAATATACCATTATATTTTCACTAATACTTTTTAATAAAGATAATCAAACACAGGAGATTTGAGAGAAAAAAATCACAGGACCAAAATGGCATCACTCATTCACAAAGCCCATCAGGCTAAACCTAGACTAAATCCCAGACCTAATGGCAGTTTCAACCTGTATTATAAGTGTAATCTTTATCAACCAGTCGGGAATCTTCTGTTAAAGCACCAGTAATATAATCAGTCACATGGGCCCTCTCCATCCACCATGGAAGGAAGAGGAGATCTGCATGATAAAAACCCTTGCTGTACCCTTCCCCACAAAAGAAAATACCTTGATCTAAACTTCATCTTTTCTTTTGTTAATAGCTCCTCACCACACCATCTTTATATAAAAACCTTCCATTTAGTACAACCACTGGCAGTTCCCTTCTGGTTGCTGGACAGGATGCTGCCTCATTCATGAATTGCTTAATAAAGCCAATTAGATCTCCAAATTTACTCACTTGATTTTGTTTTTTAACGATACCCAAAGTAATTTAAAGATTTATTGAGATTCCTACCAAAATACAAATACATTGTTTCACAGAAATAGAGCAAACAATCTAAAATTTATATGGAACCACCAAAGACCCTTAATAGCCAAAACAATATTAAAAAAGCAGAACAAAGCTGGAGGCATCACCTTCCTGGGTTTTGAACTATATTACAAACCTATGGACATCAAACCGGTTTGGTGCGGGTGATAAAGGGGCACATTCTCAACCTGACAAATGTAGCAGACTTTACAAACCCAGACACCAATGTCACCACACAGGGTGATCTGAACATGAACATTCCTAACTAAAAGCGGGTCATGGTGGGTAGCACGTCCTAGGCCTGCAACTTCCTTGACAAAGGTCAGTCTTTAACTTTGAAATTCTCTATTGTCTCTGTGCATCTAAGATAATATACCTTTGAAATGTCAGAGTGCTCTTTTCCAGACCCCTTGGAAACACCACTCCCAGCACCAGAGTGAGACCACAGTGTTATCCTGTTGCCCACATACCATCTCTATGTGCTTAATAGTTAACTATCTGTACCCACCAATGTAATAAAGTATGTGTCTCTCTGTTTTACTTTTCATCCAGTCCCAGAGATCTCCCCACTCTGCTTTCTGCCACCTCCCAAATCTTCCACCAATGAATGTATGTAACCCTCCTTATGTCTCCTTCTAGTCTAATGTAAACAATGAGCTGCAGAACTGCCATTCCCACGAGCATTTTCTCAATCTGTTGAGATGTTGCTTCCAGCAACTGTTGTCATTTAGGCTTAAATAAACACTTAGAAGACTTTTTGTAGGCTCGACATTTCATCAACAATGGTACTGACATAACAATGGACACATAGATCAACGGAATGG
>NW_017733029.1:87341-91871 GCF_001890085.2 Hipposideros armiger | reverse complement strand
GTCCATGAATCAGCAAGTATCCTGTTCCTGGATACTCACTTATTAGAATTACACAATATGAATATTAGAAGCCTTAAAAGGTGTTAACCCTGCAATTTTTTTTTAATTCAATGTAAGTTTGCAGCCTCCTGAAAAGGCAAAATTATTTAGTAAAGGGGTTCTCCCCATAAGATGAAGTTTTCATCTTTTCTCTATTTCCTAAAAACAGCTCTCATAAATTTGTCTACGAGCATTAGTACAGAAGAGGCGCATCTTCAAAAACAGAACTTATATTAGAAAAATGGAGTCAGCAAGAAATTGGTGAACCAAATTTGGTCAAATTGTCCCCCGTTATTACTGCTGATCTGGTGAACACTGTGAATCTTGCTGAAATCCTCGTGGATTTCAGTGGCCTGAGGGACATTTGTCTTGGGAGCTAAGAGTTGTATTGTCCAACAGAGTAGCAATAGTTACATGAGACTATTTGAAAATTATAATAAAAATTAAATAGAATGTAAAATTCAGTTCCCCAGTCATGCTAACCTCAAGTGTTCAATATAGCAGCTACCACATTAGACAGTGCAGACAGAGAATCTCTCCCTTGCAGAAAGTTTTCTTGGACAACTTTGCCTCAATTTTCTGTCAAAATTCCCAGGTGTCTGCTGGGCTGTTTCTCCACCACCTCAACCCTATGGCGTTGAGCCCTCTCCTTCAAATTTATTATTTCAGGAACATTCTTGCTCTTTTTGCAGGTCCACATTGACACTTCTTAAAACAGGGGCTGTGTTTTCACTCGCCATTTACTAAGTGTCATGCAAAAGGACATGAGGCACATATAACTCAAGTCTGAATGTTACTCTATATTGGTGGCATTCACCCATTCTACCTATTTCTTCCCAAACGACCTTCTCTCTGATTATTCAGGAAGACACAGAGAGACACATGCAGACCCAATGCTGATTCAGCTCTACTTTGTGCTTACAGTCTGTTGAGGCCCATTTATCATCTCAGGGTCACACACTGGTATTTTTGTCCCATCAGAGCTCCTTAGAGCAACTTGAGGGCAGTAACCCCATGTATTTCTTCAGTTCACAAGTCAAGTGTCAGATTAGATCCTTCATGATAATTGCTTTTATATGATACAAAATTATACCAATGCCGGGTCTGACCTTTGGCTAAAAGATTTCCCCAGAGGAAATTTGAATGTGAACTGAATATTAAATAAATATCAGGATGTTCTTGCCAATGTTTGTAAGTGCAATAGTGCTGACAGAGGAAAGTTCATACCAAACAAGGCATGCATAGTGTTTTAATGAAGTGTTTATTTAAAGTTCATACCAAACAAAGCATGCATAGTATTTTAATACTATGTGCTTTCAAATGCTTCCTAGCAGAAATGTCATAGAAAGCAAATATTACAATGTTATGTGTTAAATGTATGTAATGAACACGTAAGTGATCACTGTACTGGTGTTTACTTTTTCTCTATGTTTACAATTTTTCATAATACAAAAGTTGAAAAAATATGTCACACCACTGGCATATCCTGTAGGCTTCAGTGGTTTTTGGTTTTTCTTTGTTATTTTGCTATTTGTTTTGGTTTTTTTACTGTCTTTTCTTTTTATTGTTTATGGCTAAATAGTATTTGACTGTATGGATATACCACATTTAGTATATCTACACACCAGTTTGTGGACATACAGAGGGTACCAAAAAAATGTATACACATTTAAGAAAGGAAAAACTGAATTAAAATTGTAATACAATGAATGATGCTAGCGTTCATTTGATTAACACCATGTTTTGAGGGAACGTCATACTACACATTGCTACCATAATTTAATTAAACTTTGAAAGCTAATACATAGATAACATTTTTTAACATACATACATTTTTTCTGCAACCCTCCTGCCCCCCCTCATATGTACTATTCTGTGCTAAATGCATAATGCTGTCTAATTATTCACATACCAGTCTTTGTGCAGACTTCAGTGGTTTTATAAAAAAGCTTAAAATATTAAAAAATTAAATTTTCTCTAAAAATGGGCTTGTGCACCGGCTCCATTTAGTAAAGTTATTGTTCAAACCTCATGTTTAGTAAATTCAATAAAACCAGAATGACTAGAATTTTCAGAAAAGGTTCTTCTGATAAGTTTAACTTTCTGGTGACGTGAGGGTTTGACCATGCAGTATCTTTTTGTTTTGTTTCAATGTGCCCCAAATTCTGCTTTTGCAAACATAGTACAATAGCCTAACAATGCTTCACAGAAAATTAAAGGTTTTACATGGTCTCCTGATGACTAAACAGGGAGCTTCTGTCCAGGACTCTGGAGAATAATGTCTAGCAGAATGCATTCTCTAGGCTGTGAATCTAGAACACAGCATGAGGTTGCTTTACAGGTAATTCCCTAGTATGAGTTATTTTTGTAAAATCTGCTCCTAATCATCCTAGCACCATTTATTTGTGCCTAACTATATTCCAGGAACCTTACACTTTTTGTACTCTCATATACCTCACAGACTCCTAGCTGACAGGTGGGCACAACCGTGAAGATGGTGGCCCTGCACTGCTCTCGCCAAATAGCATACGCACCTGGGTTATAACTCAGGTCTGTCTTCCAGGTCTGTTCTTTCCATTGTACTGCTTGGTGTCAACCTGCACATGTAACTGCCTCTCTTAAAGATAATTCTGCAGACTCAAGGAATTAGCGATTTGGTTTATTTCCATGGTCTCATACCAGGGCCAATTAATATGCTACCAAATTTCTGCAGTAATTTCTGGGAAGCAAGGTGATTACCACCTATGTATACTTGTTCATCTCATGAGCAGAATAATAATAGCTAATATTTCTTGAGACATAGCATATGTGAGACACTTATGGGAAATTTTAAATGATTTCCTCACTCAATCTTTTCAAAATATCTGTTGAATAGATACTATTATTATCTATATTTCACAACTGAACAAACTGAACAGCCTCAAAGAAGTGAAGTTGCCGAGGATGAAAAGTTTATTTCTTTCATATATTTTTATATTGAGGAATAATTGTCATTTCCTTTCAATATTGATCAAGAATACTGGTGACATAGAAACCATGTCATTCCAGAAATTGAAATAATTTATAATAATAATTTCTTTAAAAAATATTTTCTTTAAAAATTTTTTTAAAATATTTTATTTTTGTGTTAGCCAGCCTCTGACATGATACTATCTTGACCTTTAAAGCCAATGTTCTCCTTTCCTCAACCTTTTCCTTGGATCACATTTTCATTTCTTGTAGGAGCCAAGTCCTACAAGAAAAAAATCCCCAAATTGTGTAGAAAACAGGCATATTTCCCTTCAGAAAAATCAAAGCTGGAAAGTTTATAGATTAGAGTGTTCCCCCCAGCTGGCTTCAGCTCGAGTGTCTTCACTTTTGTGACTCAGGACGGTGCAGGCTTCCTTCTTCCAAATTACCCCAAAATAGACCATCTGTCGATGAGCAGCAAGCCAGAGCTTTGGACAGGATGCCACAAACAGGGAGACTTCGGTGTGTTCAGACCTTCACATCTGGCTTATGATGGAAAAAAATATCTTAATTCAGGAGTGACGAAGCAAGCACTTTAGGATCACTTACTTCAAATCTACATTCTGCAACAGTCCAAGAAAAGAGACAAAGTCCTCATGTACCTCAAGGCTATGGGTCCCCAATGCTTAGCACAGTTTTCCTCAGATGTAACTGCTTCTCATTGTGAGCTTCTTCCCTGTCTCCTGGGTGAAGAACAGTGATGCCTCTCTCACAGGCAGAAAAAAGGCTATCATCCTTTCTTTAAGAATTTCAATCCATCATACAGTTCTGGATGAATTCTTCCTTTTGCATTGATAAAGATGAACTGGGGATTTAAGAAAACTGATCAGGCTGGGAGGTCTAAGGGAGGAGCTGAGTACACAGAAGTTTATCAGCCTACCTACTTGAACTCTATTGTTTTAGCTTCCTTTTCAAAAAAACTCTATGGTTCCTGTCTCCCTGATATATATACATATATATTCACCATTTTAGTCCAAATGACTCACTGGGTCTCAACATGCAGGTGATCGGGGACAGCCGTCTTTTCCTCGTTCTTTCCCTTTTCCCAAATAAAACCATTTTGATGATGAACTACCTAGTCAATATTATTTGTCATCTGACAGCATTTAGATAGACTATGTTTTCCATACCAGTTTTATATGTTCTCGTATAGTTTCAAAAACATAAACACATTGAAATTGGAACATGAAATATTGGGAATCAAAAATAACACAGGTGGCAAACCCCATGGGATGAAGTAGTCAATGACATAGCTTATGTGCACATCACCCCATCACAACCTCTCCAGAGGCAAGCTCAGGAAGCCACAGGCAGCCACTGCAAAGCCTCCCCAAGATCACATGGTCCTCATGGTCCAACAGTCAAGTTTGAGAAAGCAACCTAAACCAAGAACCAAGCCGGGTGATTGGATTTAAAAGAGCCCAGGTGTCTTCTGCCAGAGAATTTTTGTGAAAGTCAGCCCCTGGCCCTGAGGAACAGAGG
>NW_017733029.1:83420-86456 GCF_001890085.2 Hipposideros armiger | reverse complement strand
AAATAGTTATGCTATCAGCCTGCAGCTTTAAGTTAAGAAGATTGGCTGTGATTGTGCAGGTGGGACTAATGTAATGACCACAATCCTAGAGTGTGGAAGGAAAGGAGGAATAGTTGGAATCAGAGGGAGATTGGAAGATGCTCCACTGCTGCTTTAGAGATGGAGAGAGGGCCATGAGGCAAGGAATGCTTGTGGCCACAAGAAACTGGAACAGGAGAGAAAAGCAACTCTCTCCTGTAGCCTCCAGAAGGAACTGGCCTTGCAGACATCTGTTTGGTCTGTTGAGACTTGCTTGGGGTTCTAAAATCGAATATAGTAAGTACATGAATTTGTTCTTATATATACCCTTCTGTTGTAATTTGTTACAACAGGAATGTAATACATTTATCCAATAATTTTTTTTGTAGGATAGTAAAGTTTAGCCTCTCAGATTATTCTATTTGCTTCCTTTGGGTAAGTGTACTTGTGTTGAAATCCCACCTTAAATAGAAGAAGACATGTAAAGTCAATTTGGGGAATTTGCACCCTTAGCTGGTCTAATAGAATTCTCCATTGCATAAAATAAATGTGGTTCTATCTTCGAGGCTTTTGTGCATTAAGATAGGAAATGTAATGCATTATTAAAATTAAGGTCAACCATTCTACATTAAATCCATATGTGTAAATTTCTAAATCTTGGGCTGGCCAAGTGGCGCGTTGTTTAAGAGTTGGCTTGGGACGCCAGAGGGCCCCGGTTTGGATCCCACATTTGAGGGCCAGTGACACTGCCCTCTATAGCTAAGATACTGAACAACAGCTCAACCTGGAATTGGGCTGCCGTGAGTCGCCAGAGATGGTGTAGGCTGCAGTCCCCTGCTGCAGTGGGCTGCCATGAGCTACCGTGTGTAGCCTGTAGCTTTGTTCTGCTTTCTTAAGATTCGCTTGGAGGACTTCTGATAAGATGGCGGAATAGACAGATGCTGTGCCGACTGCCTCCCAGGATCACACCAAAATTACAAATAATTTATAAGATATTCAACCTTGAAAGTTCCCTGGACACTAGATGAACAGAACCTCTAAACGAAGGACTTAAGGAAGAGGCCACATCGAGTCTGGTAGGAAGGGCGGAGATGAGTGAAGGTGAACCCTGTGAGGGACACCTCAACGGTGGGGAGGCTTCTCCAGTTGGGGGAGAGACCCTTGGGCCCCACACCGCACTCACCTGCCCAGCGTTACTTTCCCAGGAAGAGGAGTTCTACGATAGCTGGAAGTAGAAAATAGTGAGGACTCTCTTTGCTCAGCTCGGTGGGGCTGAGGGCAACTGGAGAACCAGTGGAGCTGGCAAACTGACTCGCTCACTGTTGAGCACGAACCCAGTTCCTGGTGGAGGGAGTAGCTTTGTGAGCGGGGCCGAGGAGCCTTTGGGAAGGACTGAACTAAGTGCCTTTGGTGCAGGAGCTGGAGGTTTTTAGGACCATTGTTCCCCTGGTGCGGAGCTTGAACACGAGTAGTGCACAGCAGGATGCCATTTTTTCAGGGCTGGGCCCTCCCACAGAGGCTCAGGTCTGGGACTGCATTAGTCTTCTGGAATTGGCTCAGGAGTGAGTGTGTGCGTGCGTGCATGCGTGCGCATGCGGCCTTGGATCCCCACCCTCCACACTGCCTGTGCTACATAGCCAGGGAAACGCCTGGCAGGCATGCTCCAGCTACAACAGACTGCTTATTGAGACCCGAGAGTGCGAGACTCACCTTAGGTACCCGATTTCCGCACTGCGCCTGCACAGTTGCCTGGGTGGCAATTGGCTGTCGCGCTGCTCAGCCTGATCTTTGAGCAGCTGATTGGGACAGGCTGAGGCTGGGAGTTTTCCTGGGAGTGTAGGGCCATGAGCTGTGCGCCTGCGTGATTTGGTCAGTGTTTTCCAGGCGAGTTTGTGTGGGCTGGCTGTCAATGCAAGAGTGCATGCTGCTCTCTGACTTGGTGGGGGCCACTGACCACATCCTGTGGTGCCTTGGGGGCCTGCCCCACCCACCTAGAGCTGTGTTGCCAGGGGCACCCTGAGCCCCTGGTCCCTGGCCCCTGTCTCCACAGGCCACAGAGGGTTTTTTCCCAGCAGCAGACAGCCGCAACATCCTCTGAGAATTTTTGGTGGTGAGCATGGTTCCAGAGCACAGAGCAACTAATTGTGAGAAGCTTACTTCAAGTGTAGAGGGAAGTCGGCGCATGACGCACTGAGACCTTCGCCCCAACAGCTGGTGCTGAGTTGCCCACAGTCTTACTATTGCTGAGCAAGTGGTGTGCACATTAAACCAGGCAGAGAGCCCCCCCTTTTTTTTCTTTTTCCTTTTTTCCATCTTTTTCTCTTTTTTCTTTTTCTTTACTTTAGTTTTTCTTCTTTTTTTCTTTCTAGGTGATCTAATGCATCAAAGGAATCAGCGTGACAGCCATAATGAAGAAACAAAGAAATATGTCCCAAGTAAAAGATCAGAAGAAAATCAAGAAATGGAACTAAATCAAACAGAGTTATCCAACCTTTCAGAGACAGAGTTTAGAAGACTGATGGTAAGAATGTTTCAGGAACCTAGGGAGGACATAAAGAAGGATACAGAAATCATAATAAACAACCAGTTAATACTAAAGAATACAATAACTGAAATGAAGAACACACTCGAAGGAATCACCAGTAGATTAGATGAAGCCGAGGATCAGATCAGCGATTTAGAAGACAAAATAGCAGAAATCACCCATTTGGAACAACAAAAAGAAAAAAGAATAAACAACAATGAAAATAGTTTGAGACCTGTGGGAAAACATCAAGCGCAACAACATTTGCATCATAGGAATACCAGAAGGAGAAGAGAAAGAGCAAGGGATCGAGAACATATTTGAAGAAATAATGACTGAAAACTTCCCTACCCTGGTGAGTGAAATCGACATACAAGCCCAGGAAGTGCACAGAGTTCCAAACAAGCTGAACCCAAACAGGTCCACACCAAGACACATCATAGTAAAAATGGCAAAGGTTAAAGACAAAGACAGGATCCTAAAAGCAGCAAGAG
>NW_017733029.1:81284-82516 GCF_001890085.2 Hipposideros armiger | reverse complement strand
AGAATATACATTCTTCTCAAGTGCACATGGAACATTTTCCAAGATAGACCACATGTTAGGACTAAAAACCAGTCTCAATAAATTTAAGAAGGTTGAAATCATATCAAGCATCTTCTCTGACCACAATGCTATAAAACTAGTAGTCAATTATAAAAAGAAACCTGGAAAGAACACAAATACATGGAGGCTGAATAACATGCTACTAAATTGCGACTGGGTCAAAACTGAGATCAAGGAAGAAATCAAAAGCTATCTCAAGACAAACGAAAACAAAAACACAACAACTCAAAATCTATGGGATTCAGCAAAGCAATCCTAAGAGGAAAATTCATAGCAATGCAGGCCTATTTAAAGAAACAAGAACAATCTCATATCAACAGACTGTCTTTGCACCTAAGGGAACTGGAGAGAGAACACCAAAGAAGCCCAAAGGGAGTACAAGGAAGGAAATGATAAAGACCAGAGCAGAAATAAATGAATTAGAGACCAAAAAATAATACAAAAAATCAATGAAACCAAGAGCTGGTTTTTTGAAAAGATAAACAAAATCGACCAATGCTTAGCCAGATTCACCAAGAAAAAGAGAGAGATGACCCAAATTAATAAAATCAGAAATGAAAGAGGAGAAGTGACAACAGATGCCACAGATTTCTTGATTTCTTTTTTTTATTAAATTATTTTTTATTATGAAATATATTTTTTAGAATTAGTTTCAGCTGTACAACACAGTGTAATAGTTATAATTTTTACCCGTTGAAGTGTTGATTTCTTGTTTTGATAGTTTATTTTTAGTGTATACAAATGCAACTGATTTCTTAATATTAATTTTGTATCCTGCTACTTTACTAAATTAATTGATCAGTTCTAGTAGTTTTTTGGTAGAGTCTTTGGGTTCTCTATATATAGTATCATGTCATCAGCATATAATAACAATTTTAGCCTCTCCTCTCCAATTTTTTTTTAAAGATTTTTATTGGGGAATTGGGGGTTGGGAAGAGTGCTGGGGAATTAGGGGAAGGGGAACATACAAGTTGCTGTCGTTTTGGTCTTCAGTCTAGTTGTGGAGGACGTTGCTTCACTGGCCCAAGTTGGCACCATCATTGCACTCTTTCCGGGCGAGGAAGATCAGTCGCCGGCTTCTGGACCGCCGCTCACTGAGGCTGCTGGCCGCTCACGCTGGCTGCTGGCTACATACGGTAGTCCATGGCAACCCACTGCCACAGGGGCTGCAG
>NW_017733029.1:61617-81073 GCF_001890085.2 Hipposideros armiger | reverse complement strand
GAGGGCAGTGTCACTGGCCCTCATATGTGGGATCCGAACCGGGGCCCTCTGGCAGCCCAAGCCAGTTCTTAACCATCGCGCCACTCGGCCAGCCCTCCTTTCCAATTTTTTATTTCATTTTCTTGTCTGATTGCTGTGGCTAGAACTTCCAGAACTATGTTGAATAAAAGTGGTTAAAGTGGTCAGCCCTGTCTTCTTTCTGATCTTAAGGGGAATGGTTTAGCCTTTTTCCATTGAGTACGATGTTTGCTGTGGGTTTATCATATATGGCCTTTATTATGTTGAGATATGATCCTTCTATTCTCACTTTGCTAAGAGTTTTTATCATAAATGGCTGTTGGATTTTCCCAAATGTTCTTTCTGCACCTATTGATATGATCATATGATTTTTATTTTTCATTTTGTTAATGTGATATATTATGTTAATTGATTTGTGGATATTGAACCAACCTTGCATATTAGGAATGAATCCTACTTGATCATGGTGTATGATCTTTTTAATATGTTGCTGAATCCGGTCTGCTAGTATTTTGTTGAGGATTTTCGTGTCTATGTTCATAGGGATATCAACCTGTAGTTTTCTTTTTTTCTAATGTTTTTGTCTGATTTAGGGATCAGAGTTAAAGTGACCTCATAAAGTGTGCTTGGGAGCCTTCCCTTCTTCTGTATTTCTTGGAATACTTTCAGTAGAAGTGATAATTCTTTTTTGAATATTTGCCAAAATTACTTGTGAAGTCATCTGGTCTAGGACTTTTGTTTGTTGGAAGGTTGTTGATTACTGATTCACCTTCTTTGGTAGTCTGTTCTGAGAGATTGTACACTTCTAGAAATCTATCCATTTCTTCCAGGTTGTCTGTTTTGTTGGCATATAGTTACTCATAGTATTTTCTTAAAATTTTCTGTATTTCTGTGGTGTCTATTGTCACTTCTCCTCTTTGATGTCTGATTTTATTAATTTGGGTCCTCTCTATTTTTTTTGTTTGTTTTTGTTTTGTTTTTGTTGGTGAGTCTCGCTAAGGGTTTGTCTATTTGTTTATCTCTTTAAAAACCCAGCTCTGGGTTTCATTGCTTTTTGCTATTGTTTTTTGTGTCTCTGTTTCATTTCTTTCTGTGCTGATATTGCTTATTTCCTTCCTTATACTCCCTTCAGACTTGTTTTGCTGTTCTTTTTCCAGTTCACTTAGGTGTAAACATACCTTGTTGATTTAAGATTTTTCTTGTTTCTTGAGATAGGCCTTCATTGCTATAAATTTCCCTCTTAGGACTGCTGTCGCTGCATCCCATAGATTTTGGGTTGTTGTGTTTTCATTTTCGTTTGCCTCGAGATAGCTTTTGATTTCTTCCTTGATCTCATTTTTGACCCACTCGTTATTTAGTAACATGTTATTCAGCCTTCATGTATTCGTGTGCTATCCGGATTTCTTTTTATAATTGATTTCTAGTTTCATAGCATTCTGGTCGGAGAAGATGCTTGGTATGATTTCAACCTTCTTAAATTTATTGAGACTTGTTTTGTGGCCTAACACTTGGTGTATCTTGAAAATGTTCCATGTGCACTTGAGAAGAATGTATATCCTGTTGCTTTGGAGTGAAATGCTCTAAAAATAACAATTAAAACCAAATGGTCTAAAATGTCATTTAAGGCCCTGTTTCTGTGTTGATTTTCTGTCTAGAGGATCTGTCCATTGGTGACAATGGGGTGTTGAAGTCCCCTACTAAGATAATGCTACTGTGGATCTCTGACTTTATGTCAGTCATAAACTGTTTTATACATTAAGGAGCTCCTATGTCAGGTGCCTAGATGTTTACGAGGGTTATGTCCTCTTGTTGGATCGATCCCTTTATTATCATATCGTGCCCTTCTTAGTCTTTTATTGTAGCCTTCATTTTAAAGTCTATTTTGTCCAAAATAAGTATTGCTACTCCAGATTTTTTATTTTCACTTACGTGAAATATCTTATTCCATCCCTTTACTTTCAGTCTGTGTGTGGCTTTTGATCTGAGATGAGTCTTCTGTAAACAGTATATGCATGGGTCCTGTTTTCTTATCCACTCAACCACTCTATGTCTTTTGATTCGAGCATTGAGTCCATTCACATTTAAAGTGAGTATTGATAGGTACATATTTATGGCCATTTTGTTATTCTTATTTCTGCTCTTCCTTGGTTAGCATGTTATCCCCTTTCTTCTGTTTAAAAAAGCCCTTTTAGCATTTCCTGCAATGCCTGTTTTGTGGTAATAAATTCCTTTAATATTATTTTCTGAGAAGCTGTTTATCTCTCCTTCAATTTTAAGTGATAGCGGTGCTGGGTAGAGCAATCTTGGTTGTAGGCCTTTATTTTGCATCACTTTGAATATTTCCTGCAACTCCCTTCTGGCTTGCAGAGTTTCTGTAGAAAAGTCAGCTATTGGTCCTTTAGGAGTTCCTTTGTATGTAACCTGCTGTCTTTCTCTTGCTGCTTTCAGGATCCTGTCTTTGTCTTTAACCTTTGCCATTTTAATTACTATGTCTTGGTGTGGGCCTGTTTGCATTCAGCTTGTTTGGAACTCTCTGCACTTACTGGGCTTGTATGTCTATTTCACTTACCAGGGTAGGGAAGTTTTCAGTCATTATTTCTTCAAATATGTTCTCGATCCCTTGCTCTTTCTCTTCTCCTTCTGGTATTCCTATGAGGATAATGTTGTTGCACTTGATGTTGTCTCAGAGGTCTCTTAAACTATTTGCATTGTTTTTATTCTGTTTTTCTTTTTTTTTGTTTTCACTGGGTGATTTCTGCTATTTTTGTCTTCCAAATTGCTGATCCGATCCTCTGCTTCATCTAATCTACTGGTGATTCCTTCGAGTGTGTTTTTCATTTAAGTTATTGTATTCTTTAGTTCCAACTGGGTGGTTTTTTACGATTTCTTAATCCTTCTAATGTCCTCAGTAAGTTCCTGAAACATTCTTATCATTAGTTTTAAACTCTGTCTTTGAAAGGTTAGATACTCTGTTTCTTCTAGTTCCATTTCTGGAGGTTATTTCTGATCTTTAATTTGGACATGTTTCTTCATTTCTTCATTCTGCCTGCTGTTCTGTGATTGCTTTGATATATTAGGTAGACCAGCTATGTCCCTTAGTCATTGCTGGGTGCTTTTATGTAGTATGTGTCCTTTATATTCGGGTTCCATAGTCTCCCTACTCTTCTTTCCATATGTTCCAGAGGTGTTACTGTTGAAGTTGATCTTTAATTGTTTTTGGCTTGTCAGAGGGTGGGATTGCCCCTCGGGCTGATTAGCTGGGAGACATAGCTTTGTTTTCAGGGTTTGAGATGCATTGTGGAGGTTGACCCCCTCAGAGGAGTCTTGGCCATTGTGGACTCTTGTGCCTGTGGAAAATTTCCTTTGAAAGTGCCACTTGTAGGTTCAACCAGGTAGTACTCTGGTTTTGTCTAACACTGGCCTCTGGGTGTATTGGTTCTGGTGTCTCTTGGTTAGGGCTCCCACTCTGAGGTGTTACAGCCCTGTCTGTTACCGGTTTGTAGTGATGTGGTAGATGCCTCAAGGCTGTATGTGGTTGGCTGCTTCCTGTGCTCGACCTGGGGTCATGTGGGGATGGTCTCTGTGTGACCTGAGGCTGCCTGCCACCAACATTGATTCTGAGGCAGTTTAGCAAAAGGCCCAGGGCAGCCTAAGGCTGTTGCTACCTGTTAGATGCCGGTAAGGATCTACTATTGAAAGAGGCTCTTTAGGAGCATGTGTCCGGCTATTTGACCCACTTTTGAGGGTGCCCTTGCCAATGTGGCACTACCTGGATGGGATGGAGTTCAAGTGAGTTACGAGACGTGATTGGTGGTTTTTAAGACGTTAATGCAGATTCAGGCCATATGCTAATATCTGGCCTCTAACACCCTTGTATAGTGTCCCAAGAACACTATAGCCCGCCTCCACCTCATGCTCACAAATTCACGAAACCTGCTCCCGAGTGGCTGTGTGCAGGTTTGTGGTCACTCATCACCACCAAGATAAACCCAGGCCTCTGAGGACCACCTTCTGTTGTAAAAAACATATTCCAGAGTTTGTTGGGGTGGGGCCAGTCACCCCAGCACCCCGATTGCCCCTGGCAATGCTGCTGTAGGTAGGCGAGGTGGTGTTACAGGTGTGTAAAGGCTGTGGTCAGAGGTTTCTACAAATTCAGTATAGTCTGAGCTCCTGCACTAGTGAACCATGTCCACTTCATAAAACAAAAACAAAGCAAGGCAACCCAACAACACCCAAAAACAAATACACCCCCACAAAAACATGATAAACAATGATCAGAGAAAAAAAGACAAAAAAATATGAAAGAGACAAAAATACAAATACAAAATCAGAAGAACAAGACAGAAAAACATTAACCAAAGCAATAGCCAGATAAACAAGCCTGAGAAACAGCAACAAAAAGAAAACAGATGAAAGAAAAGAAAAAAAAGGAACACAAACATGAAAGAGAAAGAAAACAGAATAATAAAAAAGGGGGAAAAGGGGCAAAAGGAAGGAGAAAAAAGAGAGAACAAAAAAGCTCTTCACCTGCTTTAATATGCAAACCACTTGCTCAACAATAGAGAGTGCTTGGTGACTGAGCACCAGCTGTGTTGGGGGAAGAGCCCAAGCATCAAGCTCCAGCCTCTCTCTCAGGCTTGAAGTGAGCTTCCCACAATTAGCTGCCATGTGCTCTGGAGCTGTGCTCACCACCAAAAATCCTCACAGTTTGCTGAGGGCTGCTCGGTGTTGCAAAACCGTCTATGCCCCGTGGTGGTGGGGGCCAGGCACCAGGGGCTCAGGGTGTGCCCAGCAATGCAGCTCTAGGTGGGCCTTGGCATGCCCCCAAGGAACCATGGGGTGTGGTCAGTGGCCCACACCAATTTAGAGCAGCGGGCACTCCTGTACCGCCAACCAGCCTGCACAAAAGCACCATGAATGCCTAGGCCAGATCACGCAGGCACACAGCTCCTATCCCAGCACTCGCAGGAAAACTCCCAGTGTCCGCCTGTCCCAATCAGCAGCCCACATAACAGGCAGAGCATCCAGACAGCCAGATGCCATCCTGGCAACTCTGCACACGCAGCGTGGAGAAGGGGAACCCAAGGCAGCATGTTCCAATTCCACCAGACCAATGCGGTACCAGACCTGAGCCTCTGTGGGAGAACCCAACCCTGAAAAAACAGTGCCCTCCTGTACACTACTTGTGTGCCAGCTCCACACAAGGGCAACAATGGTCCCCAAACCTCCAGCTCCAGCACTAAGGCTCTCAGTTCAGTCCTTCCCCACAGGCTCCTGGGCCTGCGCTCACGCAGCCACTCCCTCTGCCAGGGACCAGGTGCGTGCTCACCAGTGAGCGCGTCTGTGTGCCAGCTCCATAGGAGGGTGACTGGTCCTCTAGCTGCACTCTACCTCACCGAGTTAAGCAAAGAGAGTCCTCACTAGTTTCTACTGACAGCTATCATGGAATTCCTCTTCCAGGCAAAGTAACTCTGGTCTGGGTGGAGCGGTGTGGGGCCAGAGGGTCTTTTCCCCAACAAGAGAAGCCTCTCTGCCACTGAGGTGTCACTCGCGAGGTTCGTCCTCTCTCCGTCGGCCTGGAGTCAGACTGCCTCACTTCTGCGCCCCTCCTACCATTCTCCACATGACCACTTCTTTAAATCCTTCATTTAGAGGTTCTGTTAATCTAGTGTTCAGGGGACTTCCGAGCTTGAATGCTGTATAAACTGTTTGTAATTTTCCTGTGATCCTGAAAGGCAGTTGGCACAGTGCCAGTCTATTCCGCCATCTTACTGGAAGTCCTCCAAACCAATCTTAAGAAAGCAGAACAAAGCTGCAGGTATCACACTCTTGGATTTTGAACTACATTACAAAGGTATAGGAATCAGAACAGTATGGTGTGGATGAAAAAGGGGCCACATACTCAACCAGACAAGCTTCATAAGCATTACAAACCCAGACACCAAACTAACCACACAGGGTGACTAAAACATAAAAATTGCTAACTAAAAGCGAGTCATAGTGGGTAACACATCCTAGGCCTATAGCTTCCTTGACAAAGGTCAATCTTTCACTTTGAAATTGTCTATTGTCTCTCTGCATCTAAGATAACATACCTTTGAGATGTCAGAGTGCTCTTTTCCAGACCCCTTGGAGGCACTACTCTCAACACCAGAGTGAGACCACATTGTTATCCTGTTGCCCACATATCATCTCTACGTACTTAAATGTTAACACTCTATACCCACCAATGTGATAAATATGTGTCTCTCTGTTTTAGTTTTCATCCAGTCCCAGAGATCTCCCCCCTCTGCTTTCTGCCACCTTCCAAATCTTCCACCAATGAATGTCATGTAACCCTCCTTATGTCTCCTTCTAGTCTAATGTAAACAATGACCTGCAGAACTGCCGTTCTCACAAGCATTTTCTCAATCTGTTGAGATGTAGCTTCCAGCAACTGTTGTCATTTAGGCTTAAATAAACACTTAGAAGACTTTTTGTAGGCTAGACATTCTTTCATCAACAATGGTACTGACATAACAATGGACACATAGATCAACGGAATGGAATAGAGCCCAGAAATAAATAAACCCACACATATATGGTCATAAATTTATGAGAAAGGAGCTAAAAACATACAATGAGGAAAGGAGAGTCTCTCTAATAAATGGTGATGGGAACACGGGACAGATACATGCAAAAGAATGAAACTGGGTCACTATGGTAGACGTTCAGAACAGGTCACCTCAAGATACGTATGTGGATTCTTTTTGAGACCCTGCAGGCCCAAGAGAAACATTTCCCTTTTCCTTAAAGAATGTTAATTTGGGGCCTTGCCCATAATAAGAGTTATCATCAGAGATACCATTTTATGACCTATGTATAGAATAGGTCAAACTTCTAACTATAGTAAGTTTCCGACTTACAAACAAGTTTCATTCCGGGAGAACGTTTCTAAGTCAGATTCATTAGTAAGTCTGACAAAGTGAGTCTTATACACCTTAGATGCTTCCTAGCAGTCCCCTCCACCTCACGACTGCTTTTTCTCTTGCTTCCAGACATCCTGGGCCCTGATCTACTACTATACACTATTGCACTGTACAGTAAGCACACAGCAGCACAACTGTGACAACGTCTGGCACACACATAAGCTACTTCTTCGAACTGTTCATACCTACGAATGTTCATAATACCATGTCTGTTCATATCTGTGAGCATTCGCAACTCGAATGTTTGTAAGTCGGGGACTTACTGTACTGAATTTCTGCTCTTTTTATTGTCCTCCTATTGTCGTTCCTCTCCTCTGAAGCCCCAGGTGCCTTACCTCAATCTTAGCTCAGAATCTCATATATACCTCATTTTCCATTTGTCTCCACACATCTCATGTATGTTTCCATATACACCCCACTGGGAGCTATATACTTGATAATCAGTTTTACCAGTGACTATCGTAGCTATTCTGGACACCAAAGTCAATTAGACAAAAAAACAAAAACAACAGGAGACCAGGTATAAAATACAGTAGCATGTTACTCATGTGATGCCTGACATTAAACTTTTGATTTATGAGAGTTCCATTTCAAAGACATCTATCTCAAAAAATCATATTGTTAGGTGTATGACATGGCTACTAGAAAAGCATGCAAGTTTCCACACCCACACATTCAGTCCATTCTCTTTGTCTCTATCTCTCCCTCACCCCCAGACTCTCCTGTGTGTTCCTCAGACATGCTGGACCTGTGAGATTAAACCTTGTGTTTTCATACTTCCCTGATGGTTGTTGCAATTATTATAAAGGCCACAAGGGTTGGTCCAGCGACAAGTTGGCTCAGGTCTGAATCAGAAGTAGTGGGGGCCCAGACCAGTGCCCCAGGCCTTCCCAGCCTATAGCAACACTATCAACAGGCTGAGTCTTAAAGTAAACAATGATGAAGTCCACATTATCAGGAAGAGCAATTAAGCTACAGATGCAGAAAGAAAGAGAGACACAAAAGTGAAAACTGTGGTTTCAAATATTCCTATGAAATAAAATTGTATCAGTTGGCTTAGTAGCCAAGTGAAATTTTTTCCATTCAAGTACTGCAACTTATGACTATTCTGTCAAACAAGAACAGATTACTCACAATAATGTATGTTTTCTGAAAAGAAATTATTCTTAAAAAATCCATGTTGCCCATGAAGTAAACAGAAATTTCTAAATATTTCTGATCAAGATTGGAAAAATCATTGTGAAGGTAGTAAAAGGACAGGGAAAAACTGTCTGTAAGACAGACAAAGCAGAAAGCTGAATCAAATAATTACTAAAATTGTATAGAGAAAAACGCCATTGGAATTTAAATAGGGATTGCATTGAGTGTACAGATTGCTTTGGGTAGAATGGACGTTTTAATGATGTTAATTCTTCTTGTGCAATAGCACCATATATGCTTCCATTTATTTGTATCTTCTTCAATTTCTTCCTGTCATATACTTTTCTGAGTAGAAGTCTTTTCCCTCTTAAGTCAAATTTATTCCTACACATTTTTAAAAAACTTTATTGGGAATAGTGTGTTTTTTCCAGCACGTGGCAACTCCAAGTCAAGTCATTGTTTGCAATCTAGTTGTAGAGGGCTAAGCTCACTGTTCCATGTGTGGATCAAACCAGCAATCTTGGTATTATCTATCTGCGCTCTAACCACCTGAGCCAACAGGCCGCCCACTACGTATTTTATTTGTTGCAGTTATAAATGGGATCCTGTTTTGCATTCTCTTTCTTACAGTTCATTATTGGTGTATAAAAATTGAGCTGATATCTAAATAGTAATACAGCATTTTTCATAGACTAGAACAAATAATCTTAAAATCTATATGGAACCGCAAATTACCTCGAATAATCACAACACTCTTGCGAAAAAACAAAGTTGGAGATATCATGCTACCTGATATAAAACTATACTACAAGGCTATAGTAATCAAAACACCATGGTACTGACATAAAAACAGACACATAATTCAATGGAATAGAATACAGAGGCCAGAAAAAAAAACGATACTTACATGATCATTTAATCTATGACAAATGAGGCAAGAATACACAGTAAGATAAAGACATCAATTGAATAAATGATGTTCTGAAAACTGGACATACACATGAAAAAAACGAAACTAGACCATTTCTTATACCATATACAAGAATAAACTCAACATATATTAAAGACTTAAATGTAAGACTCGAAACCATAAAATTCCTAGAGATAACATAGGCAGTACACATTGCTCTTAGTAACATTTGTTTTCTGATATAGTTTGGGGGGCAATGAAAACAAAAAATTAATAAACACTTGGAACTCTACCCAACTAAAGTTTTTGCACAGCAAAGAAAACAATCAACAAGACAAGAAGACAACTTACTGACTGAGAGAAAACATTTGCCAATAATATATCTGATAAAAGGTTAATATCCCAAATGTATAAAGAACTCATACAACTCAACCTGAAAAAAAAACAAAAATACTCATTAAACAATGGGCAGAGGACCTGAATAGATTTTCTCCAAAGACAACATACGATACCGAGTAGATGTATGAAAAAATGGTCTACGTCACTACTATCAGAGAAATGCATTAAAACCACAATAAGATATGTCCTCACACCTGTCAGATTGGCCATCACGAAAAATCAAGAAAAAACAAGTGTTGGTGAGGATGTAGAGAAAAAAACCCTCATGCACTGTTGGTGAGAATGCAAATTGGTGCAGCCAACATGGATCGCAGTATAGAGTTTTCTAAAAATTAAAAAGAGTACTACCTTATGACCAATAATTCTACTTCTGAGTATATATCCAACAAAATCCAAAACACTGTTTGGAAAGATATATGCACCCCTATTGTCAATGCAGCATTATTTACATTAGCCAAGATATGGAAGAAACCTAAGTGCCATTCAATTGATGACTGGATAAAGAAGATGTGGTACACACAAGAATATGCAATAGATTATTGCTCAGCTATAAAATTGAATGAAATCTTACCATTTATGACAACATGAGTGGACCTGGAGGGTATTATGCTAACTGAAATCAGTCAGACAGAGAAAGACAAATACCATATGGTCTCACTTATATGTGGAATCTAAAGAACAAAATAAATGAACAAACTAAAGAGACAGACTCATAGATACAGAGAACAAACTGATGTTTGCCTGAGGACTGGGAGGCTGGATGAAAATGATGAAAGGATTAAGAAATATAGCATGCAACAAATATGTAGAGTGCCAGGAGGGTACTAGACTAAAAAGGGATCATTACATAATTTATATAAATGTCTGACCATTATAGTGAACACCTGAAACTAATATAAGATAATATTGAATGTCAACTGTAACTGAAAAAAATAAATAATTTTTGTAAATTCTATATGGAAGTTGAACTCAAACAAATGGAAATTCCAAAATATAAATAAAAGAAGCAAATTCCACAAACACAATCTGTTTAAAGAATCACAATGTCTGAATTTGGATTTCGAGCCAAGAAATCAAGGGCACTTTTTCAGCCTCAGCATGATTCTCCTTTTAATATCTGTCATCCCAAAGAATCTTTTCAGAGCCCCCTTTATATCTTTGTTCCTGAGACTGTAGATGAAGGGGTTGAGCATGGGTGTGACCACAGTGTACATCACCGAGGCTTCTGCACTTGACTGTGAGCTGTGGGTCACAGCAGAGCTGAGGTACACTCCTAGGCTTGTCAAATAAAATAAGGAGACAACCAAGAGGTGGGACGCACAGGTAGAAAATGCTTTATACTTCCCCTGAGATGATGACATTGCACATATGGAGGACAATATCTTGAAATAAGAGTAAAATATACCAACCAGGGATCCACCAGCATTCAGCACAGCTGCAAAATACATCACCACGTTACTAAGAAAGGTGTCAGAACAGGCAAGTTGGATCATCTGATTGAGTTCACAGAAAAAGTGGGGGATTTCCAAGTCTGTACAGAAGGACAGCCTAAGCACCATTAAGCTATGTAACAAGGAAATCAGGACACACATGATCCAGGACACCAGAACCAGCAGTCCACAGAGTCGGGGGTGCATGATGACCATGTAGTGCAGGGGGTGACAGATGGCCACAAAGCGGTCATAGGCCATCACGGTCAGGAGACAGACGTCCAATTCTGCAAAGAGTGTGAAAAAATACATCTGTGTGATGCAGCCTTCATAGGTGATAGCTTTGCTCTGTGTCTGGATGTTCACCAGCATCTTGGGGATGGTGTTGGAGGTGAAACAGATGTCCACAAAGGACAGGTTGGAGAAGAAGTAGTACATGGGCGTGTGGAGGTGGGGGTCTGAGCTGACGGCCAGGACGATGAGCAGGTTTCCAAACACAGTGATCAGGTACATGGAGAGGAATAGCCCAAAGATGAGGGGCTGCAGTTCTGGCTCCTCTGCAAGTCCCAGCAGAAGAAATTCTGAAACTCTTGTAATATTCCCTGGTTCCATGAAGAAGAGGTGACTTCCAAGACAGAAAAATAACATGAGTAATTTTCATACAAGTGACATTACTCAGATAGCTCTAGTGCTACATCTATATTTTGCAGCCAAATGATTAATTTCAATATTTTAGTATGGATCTGATTCTTCTACGGGTTTCTGTGTCATTTCACATTAGGAATTTTGATCCCAATTGCTTCTTTCCAAAGGTGTCATGTATTCTACAGTTTTCTTGAGAAACTCTTCGTGTATTTCAGGAATATGAAGCGACTGCTTAGCATGTTTTAGGTACTGTCTAATGTGTGAGTATTCGAGTACTGAAAAACAGAAGTTCATACAAGTCAATGATGGAGAAAAAAATATGCAACCTAATAATAAAAATATATTACATTTCAGATGGTGACAGAGCATATGAAGAAAAGGAAAGCAAGTTTAAAAAACTTAGTGACTAGTGTGTTTCTTTTTAAAAGGACATTTAGTCAAAATCTACAAACAAGTTAACATTTGAATAGAGACCTCAGTGAAGAAAAGGAGGGACAGGCAAGATAATGTTGGCAAGTATGTACCTGGAAGAAGGAATGGCCAGTGCAAAGGCCCTCGGGTGAAGCAGGAGTGGTTTTTTAATTTGTCCCAAGTGAATATCAGAGTATCTGATGGGCCTTTATTACAATGTTTTTTCTCGTTGCTCTCAGCAGAGTTTCTCACCCAGAAATGCTTTTGTGCCTGGGGCATCTGGCATTGCCTAAATGAATACTGCTAAACACCCACAATTCACGGGACAGCACCCCAACCAATTATTATTCAGCTCCCAAGGTCAACAGTGAGAAGGTGAGCAAACCTAGTCAACACCAGCCCTTCAACATGAGTGTGCTTATGAATCAACAAGGATCCTACCAGAAATGCAGAATCTGAATCAGCAGGTCATGGGGCCTCAGAGAGGCTGCATTTCTAATAAGGGGGTGTTGATCCTGCAGGTCCTCGTCTGTGTACGATACTCTCAATAGCAAGGATGAGGTCCTGTGTTAGACTCAGGCATAGGCACTTTTAGGGCTTCTGAGCCAAGCAATTCTTTGCATGCATTATTAAAGCAATAATGTATTCACGCATTCCAGAAGCTGTGGTAAATTCTGTGTTTATTTCTTTTATATAATGGCCCCTGAGTGACACAGAATACTACACTTTTAACAGACTTCGTAGTGAGCAAAATAAGTGCCTCCAAAATATGTCCACACTATATCCCACTGCCTTTGTGTTGGATATTTTTATAACAAGAAAGGATTAGGGTAGAAATGGGACAGGCTTTCTAATGGGCTGATGGTAAGAAGATTATTAGGATCATCCAGATGGAACTAAAGTGACCACAATTGTCCTCCCGATATAGAAGCAAGACACACGATGAAGAAGCTAAACTGCTGGCTTTGAAGACGGAGGAATGGCCATGAGCCAAGGAAGGCAGGTGGGGAGAATACAAACTCAAATAGGAAGGGAAACAGAATTCCATCTCAGTTTCGAGAAAAAACCCCTGCTCTGCAGACATCTTGATATTAGCCCATGAGACTCATTTTGGGCTTCTGACATCCAGACGTGTAAAGGCAAATATTTGTTTGTTTTAATCAGCTAGTATGGGAATATTTTACAGCAACAATAGAGTCTAATAAAGACATTTATTCAAGAAAATTTGCTGAGGGAAATGAGGTAAAGCTTCTCCATTCATTCATTAGCTTCCCCTGGGTAAGGGCATTTTACTTTCAAAACGCATATGAAGTAGAAAAAATGTTTAAATCAAGTTCCACCAATTTACCTCACACAGTGAAGTCCTCATTGCATAAATGTAAACTTGCTCTGACTACGATGCCTTTGTGGCATTAAGATTTAAGGTACAATGGATGGCCTTAATTTTTCCATCACCAAACTGTTTTGTTCTCAGCAATGTATACTCTTTGCCTAGAAGTCATTCAATCCTCAATTTATACTTCCCAGTGCAGACAGAATTTCTCATTAAAAATATAGACGACAATGACTACCAGGGGGAAAGACTGAGAGTGTGGAATAGGAATCCCTACTACCTGTTCCAAAAGAGAAAGTAAACAAGTTCAAATTCAAAATATCTGAAGTCCTGCCAGTAATGAAATAATTCAAAGTAAAACTATTTAGTATTCCTCTTTAAACTTATTAAATAATTTTTTATGTGAATATCCAGCGTGAGAGAAGATACTGCCATGTATGTCTCACAAATGTCTGTTGCAAGGTAGTTTCTTCCTCCACTGGCCTGGATCTTTTCAGTGAGTACAAAACATGCTCAAATACACCCCATTTAGAAATTTCATACTAATGCTCTCACTTCACTGCAATGGCTCCATGCTTAACACTCTTATTTTTACTCCCTGGACAGTAGAACTCCTCAGATATGTTTTCATTGTACTGCAACCATTTCATGCATACCACTCATTCTGCAGAGTCACCTAATGGTACTTCCATGTCATCACTTAATTGTTAACTATGGCCGCTGTAGTGCAGATACAAGCATCCTCATTAACGTATTAAATAAATGAATTATAAATCAATTANCAGGAAGATCAGAAATACAAATAACAAAATGGCAATAAATATGCACCTATCAATAATCACTTTAAATGTGAATGGATTAAATGCTCCAATCAAAAGACGTAGAGTGGCTGAGTGGATAAGAAAACAGGGCCCATGAATGTGCTGTTTACAAGAGATTCATCTCAGATCAAAAGACACACAGAGACTGAAAATAAAGGGATGGAATAAGATATTTCACGCAAATGGAAATGAGAAAAAAGCAGGAGTAGCAATACTTATTTCAGGCAAAGTAGACTTTAAAATGAAGACTACAATGAAAGGCAAAAAAGGACCCTACATAATAATAAAAGGATTGATTCAACAAGAGGACATAACGGTAGTAAACATCTATGAATCCAACATAGCAGCTCCTAAATATATAAAACAGATTTTGACAGACATAAAGACAGAAATCAGTAACAACACTATCGTAGTAGGTAACTTCAACACACCATTGTCACCAATGGACAGATCCTCCAGACAGAAAATCAACACGGAAACAGTGGCCTTAAATGACACTTTAGACCAGCTGGATTTAATGGATATTTTTTGAGCATTTCACACCAAAGCAACAGAATATACATTCTTCTCAAGTGCACATGGAACATTTTCCAAGATAGACCACGTTAGGACACAAAACCAGTCTCAATAAATTTAAGAAGATTGAAATCATATCAAGCATCTTCTCTGACCACAATGCTGTAAAACTAGAAATCAATTATAAAAAGAAATCTGGAAAACACACAAATACATGGAGGCTGAATAATATGCTACTAAATAGCGAGTGGGTCAAAACTGAGATCAAGGAAGAAATCAAAAGCTATCTCAAGACAAATGAAAATCAAAATACAACAACTCAAAATCTATGGAATGCAGCGAAAGCAGTCATAAGAGGAAAATTCATAGCATTGCAGGCCTATCTAAAGAAACAAAAAAATCTCATATCAACAAACTATCTTTACACATAAGGGAACTGGAGAAGAAAACAGCAAAACAATCCCAAAGGGAGTACAAGGAAAGAAATAATAAAGACCAGAGCAGAAATAAATGAATTAGAGACCAAAAAAAAAAAACCCCAAAAGATCAATGAAACCAAGAGCTGGTTTTTTGAAAACATAAACAAAATTGACAAACCCTTAGCCAGACTCACCAAGAAAAAGAGAGAGATGACCCAAATTAATAAAATCAGAATTGAAAGAGGGGAAGTGACAACAGATGCCACAGAAATACAGGAAATTGTAAGAAAATACTATGAGCAACTATATGCCAACAAATTTGACAATCTGGAAGAAATGGATAAATTCCTAGAAGCTTACAATCTGCCAAGTCTGAACCAAGAAGAAACAGAAACTCTGAACAGACTGATTACTACCAAAGAAATTGAGTCAGTAATCAACAAGCTTCCAACAAACAAAAGTCCTGGACCAGATGGCTTNATACTAATGCTCTCACTTCACTGCAATGGCTCCATGCTTAACACTCTTATTTTTACTCCCTGGACAGTAGAACTCCTCAGATATGTTTTCATTGTACTGCAACCATTTCATGCATATCACTCATTCTGCAGAGTCACCTAATGGTACTTCCATGTCATCACTTAATTGTTAACTATGGCCGCTGTAGTGCAGATACAAGCATCCTCATTAACGTATTAAATAAATGAATTATAAATCAATTACTTAACCAAGAACACAGACATAGTGATCTCTAGTCTCTGGGCTGATTAGGGTCGCAGTGACTCAGGGAAGAGTCCTCAGATTCCTTCCTCTCTGACCCTTTCCTTCAGTACCTGCTGGGCTCTCAGACTCACCTGGATGGGGTCTCTGAGAGGAAGGCCTCTGTGTGGAAGTCTGAATTACTCCCTGGAAAGTTCATGAAGGAGACTGAATCTCTGTCCCCACACAAGACCGCAGGAAAGAGTGAAGCGTTAGTTCACAGCCAGCTGAGGACTCAACAACAACACCCAGGTCCTGGGCACCAACTTGGTACAAACTGAGGAATGCACAGAGGAGGCCTTACAACACTCTCTGAATCTGCTCATCAGGCACATGTCCCTCTTCTTATTCCAACTCTAAGCACAAGATTCCCCCCGGAGCCTCTGGAATAAACAGAAAGGCAATTTTTCCTAATGAGTCTCCGATCCCAAGTGACAAGTTTAGAATTCTGCTTTTAATTTACTTTTTATTTCTACATGTTGTGATCTCCCTGGATTTGAAAGGACATCAGTCCATGAATCTGCAAGTATCCTGTTCCTGGATACTCACTTATTACAACTACACAATATGAATATTAGAAGCCTTAAAACGTGTTAACCCTGCGATTTTTTTTAATTCAATACAAGTTTCCAGCCTCCTGAAAAGACAACATTATTTAGTAAAGGGGTTCTCCCCATAAGATGAAGTTTTCATCTTTTCTTTACTTCCTTAAAACACCACTCTTAATTTTGTCTACGAGCATAGTACAGAAGAGGCGCATCTTCAAAAACAGAACTTGTATTAGAAAAACGGAGTCAGCAAGAAATAGTTGAACCAAATTTGGTCAAATTGTCCCCTGTTATTACTGCTGGTCTGATGAACGCTGTGAATCTTGCTGAAATCCTCCTGGATTTCAGCGGCCTGAGGGACATTTGTCTTGGGAGCTAAGAGCTGTATTTTTCAACACAGTAGCAAGAGTTACGTGAGACTATTTGAAAATTATAATTAAATTTAAATAAAATGTAAAATTCAGTTCCCCAGTCATGCTAGCCTCAAGTGTTCAGTATAGCAGCTACCACATTAGACAGTGCAGGGAATCTCTCCCTTGCAGAAAGTTTTCTTGGACAACTTTGCCTCAAATTTCTGTCAAAATTCCCAGGTGTCTGCTGGGCTGTTTCTCCACCACCTCAACCCTATGTCGTTGAGCGCTCTACTTCAATTTTATTATTTCAGGAACATTCTTGCTCTCTCTGCTGGTCCACATTGACCCTTCTGAAAACAGTGGCTGTGTTTTCACTCACCATTTATTAAGTGACATGCAAAAGGACATGAGGCACACATAACTCAAGTCTGAATGTTACTCTGTATTGGTGGATTTCACCCATTCTACCTATTTCTTCCCAAACGACCTTCTCTCTGATGATGCAGGAAGACACAGAGAGACACATGCAGACCCAATGCTGATTCAGCTCTCCTTTGGGCTTACAGTCTGTTGAGGTCCATTTATCACCTCAGGGTCACACACTGATATTTTTGTCCCATCAGAGCTCCTTACAGCAACTTGAGGGAAGTAACCCTATGTATTTCATCAGTACTGTTCACACGTCAAGTGTCAGTTTAGATCCTTCATGATAATTGCTTTTATATGATACAAAATTATACCATTGCGGGGTCTGACCTTTGGCTCAAAACTTTCCCCAGAGGAAATTTGAATGTGAACTAAATATTAAATAAATATCAGGATGTTCTTGCCAATGTTCCTAAGTACAATAGTGCTGACAGAGGAAAGTTCATACCAAACAAAGCATGCATAGTATTTTAATACTATGTGCTTTCAAATGCTTCCTAGCAGAAATGTCATACAAAGCAAATATTACAATGTTATGTGTTAAATGTATGTAATGGACACATAAGTGATCACTGTACTGGTGTTTACTTTTTCTCTATGTTTAAAATTTTTCATAATACAAAAGTTGAAAAAATATGTCACACCACTGGCATATCCTGTAGGCTTCAGTGGTTTTTGGTTTTTCTTTGTTATTTTGTTATTTGTTTTGGTTTTTCACTGTCTTTTCTTTTTATTGTTTATGTCTAAATAGTATTTGACTGTATGGATACATCACATTTTGTTTATCTACACACCAGTTTGTGGACATACAGAGGGTGCCAAAAAAAATGTATACTCATTTAAGAAAGGAGAAACTGTACTATTAAAATTGTAATAAAATGAATGATGCTAGCATTCATTTGATTAACGCCATGTTTTGAGGGAACGTCATACTACACATTGCTACCATAATTTAATTAAACTTTGTAAGCTAATACATAGATAACATTTTTTAATATACATACATTTTTTCTGCAACCCCCCCAGCTCCCCCATATGTACTGTTCTGGGCTAAATGCATAATGCTGCCTAATTATTCACATACCAGACTTTTTGTAGACTTCAATGGTTTTATAAAAAAGCTTAAAATATTAATAATGTTTTTCTAAAACTGGCTTGTGCACCGGCACCATTCAGTAAAGTTATTGTTTAAACCTCATGTTTAATAAATTTAATAAAACCAGAATGTCTAGAAGTTTCAGAAAAGGTTCTTCTGGTAAGTTTATCTTTCTGGTGAAGTGAGGGTTTGACCACGTGGTATCTTTTTAATTTGTTTCAATGTGCCCCAAATTCTGCTTTTGCTAACAATGTTTGACAGAAAATTAAAGGTTTTACAAGGTCTCCTGATGACTAAACAGGGAGCTTCTGTCCAGGACTCTGGAGAATAATGTCTAGCAGAATGTGTTTTCTAAGCTGTGAATCTAGAACACAGCATGAGGTTGCTTTTTAAGTAATTCCTTAGTATGAGTTATTTTTGTAAAACCTTCTCCTAATCATCCTAGCACCATTTATTTGTGCCTAACTATATTCCAAGGACCTTGCACAGTTTCATACTCTCATATACCTCACAGATGCCTAGCTGACAGGTGGGCACACCCGTGAAGATGGTGGCCCTGCACTGCTCTCGCCAAATAGCATACGCACCTGGGTTGTAACTCAGGTCTGTCTTCCAGGTCTGTTCTTTCTATTCTACTGTTTGGTGCCAACCTGCACATGTAACTGCCTCTCTTAAAAAAAATTCTGCAGGCTAGAGGAGTAAGCAATCTGGTTTGTGTCTATAGTCTCATACCAGGGCCAGTTAATATGCTACCAAATTTCTGCAGTAATTTCTGGGAAGCAAGGTGATTACCCCCTATGTATACTTGCTCATCTACTGAGCAGAATAATAGTAGCTAACATTTATTGAGACATAGCATATGTGAGACACTTATGGGAAATTTTAAATGATTTTGTCACTCAATCTTTTCAAAATATCTGTTGAATAGATACTATTATTATCTATATTACACAACTGAACAAACTGAAGAGCTTCAAAGAAGTGAAGTTGCCCAGGATGAAAAGGTTATTTCTTTCATATATTTTTAAATTGAGGATTAATTGTCATTTCCTTTAAATATTGATCAAGAATACTAGTGACTTAGAAACCATGTCATTCCAGGGTTGGCCGAGTGGCGCGATGGTTAAGAGCTGGCTTGGGACACCAGAGGGCCCCAGTTCAGATCCTACATATGAGGGCCAGTGACACTGCCCTCTACAGCTAAGATGCTGAACAACAGCTCAACCTGGAGCTGGGCTGCCGTGAGTCACTGGCTACGGTGTAG
>NW_017733029.1:57729-61487 GCF_001890085.2 Hipposideros armiger | reverse complement strand
TTCCCCAATTCCCCAGCGCTGTTCCCATCCCCCCCCAATTCCCCAATAAAAATCTTTAAAAAAAGAAAAAAAGAAAAAGAAACCATGTCATTCCAGAAATTGAAAGAATTTATAATAATACTTTCTTTTAAAAATATTTTCTTTAAAAAATGTTTTTAATATTTTATTTTTGTCTTAGCCAGCCGCTGACATGAAACTAACTTGACCTTTAAACCCAGTGTTCTCCTTTCCTCAACCTTTTCCTTGGATCATATTTTTATTTGGAGCCAAGTCCTACAAGAAAAAAATCCCCAAATTGTAAAGAAAACAGGCATATTTCCCTTCAGAAAAATCAAAGCTAGAATGTTTATCAATTAAAGTGTTCCCCCCCCCCCAGCTTGTTTCAGCTCGAGTGGCTTCACGTTTGTGACTCAGGACGGGGCAGGCTTCCTTCTTCCAAATTTCCCCAAAATAGACCATCTGTCGATGAGCAGCAAGCCAGAGCTTTGGACAGGATGCCACATACAGGGAGACTTCGGTGTGTTCAGACCTTCACATCTGGCTTATGATGGAAAAAAATATCTTAATTCAGGAGTGACTAAGCAAGCACTTTAGGATCACTTACTTCAAATCTACATTCTGCAACAGTCCAAGAAAAGAGACAAAGTCCTCATGTACCTCAAGGCTATGGGCCCCCCAATGCTTAGCACAGTTTTCCTCAGATGTAACTGCTTCTCATGGTGAGCTTCTTCCCTGTCTCCTGGGTGAAGAACAGTGATGCCAAGCCTCTCTCACAGACACAAAAAAGGCTATCACCTTTCTCTAAGAATTTCAACCCATCATACAGTTCTGGATGAATTTTTCCCTTTGCATTGACAAAGATGAACTGGGGCTTTAAGAAAACTGATCAGGCTGTGAGGTCTAAGGGAGGAGCTGAGTTCACAGAAGTTTATCAGCCCACCTACTTGAACTCTATTGTTTTAGGTTCCTTTTCAAAAAAACTCTGTGGTTCCTGTCTCCCAAATAAAACCGTTTTGAAGATGAACTACCTAGTCAATATTATTTGTCAGCTGACAGCTTTTAGATAGACTGTGTTTTCCATACCAGTTTTATATGTTCTTGTATATTTTCAAAAACCATAAACACATTGAAATTGGAACATGAAATATTGGGAATCAAAAATAACACAGGGGGCAAACCCCATGGGATGAGGTAGTCAACGACATAGCTTATGTGCACATCACCCCATCACAACCTCTCCAGAGGCAAGCTCAGGAAGCCACAGGCAGCCACTGCAAAGCCTCCCCAAGATCACATGGTCCTCATGGTCCAACAGTCAAGTTTGAGAAAGCTACCTGAACCAAGATCAAGCCAGGTGGTTGGATTTAAAAGAATCCCAAGTGTCTTCTGCCATAGAATTTTTGTGAAAGTCAGCCTCTGGCCCTGAGGAACAGAGATGCTGGGCTGGAAATGTGGTTCCCTCATTGGAGTGTGATGTTTGGAGACTAATATTAAAAGGCACTAGGTGAGAAGTCAGGTGAGTCTTGTTTCTGTTACACCTTCTCCTTGACTCTCTCACAGGGCAGTTGGTTGCCATGAGCTACCGTGTGTTTCCAGCAGCCAGTGCGAGTGGCCATCAGCCACTGTGAGCAGCCATCTAGAGCCCGGTGACTCAGCTGCCTCCCCTGAAAGAGCGCCATGATGGTACCACCTTGGGCCAGTGAGTCAACATCCTCCACAACTAGACTGAGGAACAAAAGGACAGCAACTTCTCTGTTCCCCTTCCCCCAACTCCCCAGCGCTGTTCCCATCCCCCATTACCCAATAAAAATCTTTTTAATAAATAAATAAATAAATCTTGTAGTTTAATGTTCATTTAACCATTCATTTTTTGAAATTATATTCTCTCCAATTTGTTTCCAGTTTTCTTTCAACATTAAAGGTGACATTATTCATAAGTTTGAGGGACTTCCAATAAGATGGCGGAATAGACAGACGCTGTGCCAACTGCCTCCCAGGATCACACCAAAATTACAACTAATTTATAAGATATTCAACCTCAGAATTTCCCTGGATACTAACTAGATGATCAGAACCTCTAAACTAGGACTTAAAGAGGAGCCCACGTCAAGTCTGGTAGGAGGGGCGGAGACGAGTGAAGACGAACCCTGTGAGAGACACCTCAGTGGAGGGGAGGCTTCTCTGGTTGGGGGAGAGACCCTCCGTCCCCATACCGTGCTCACCAGCCCAGAGTTACTTTGCCAGGAAGAGGAGTTCTACGATAGCTGGAAGTAGAAAATAGTGAGGACTCTCTTTGCTAGCTCAGTGGGGCTGAGGGCAGCTGGAGAACCAGTGGAGCTGGCAAACAAACTTGCTTGCTGGTGAGCACTCACCCTGTTCCTGTTGAAGGGAGTAGCTTTGTGAGCGGGGCCCAGGAGCCTGTGGGAAGGACTGAACTGAGTGCCTTTGGTGCGGGAGCTAGTGGTTTTTGGGACCATTTTTCCCCTGTTGTGTCGCTTGCACACGAGTAGTGCACAGGAGGATGCCATTTTTTCAGGGCTGGGCCCTCCCACAGAGTCTCAGGTCTGGGACTGCATTGGTCTGCTGGAATTGGAGCAGGAGTGCCTGTGTGCATGCGTGCGCATGCGGCCTTGGATCCCCACCCTCCACACTGCTTGTGCTGTGTAGCCAGGGAAACGCCTGGCAGGCTCTTGACTCCAACAGACTGCTTATTGAGACCCGGGAGTGCGCGACTCGCCTTAGGTACCCGATTTCCGCACGGTACATGCAGAGTTGCCTGGGTGGCGATTGGCTGTCGGGCTGCTCAGCCTGATTTTCAAGAAGCTGATTGGGACAGGCTGAGGTTGCAAGTTGTCCTGGGAGTGTAGGGCCACGAGCTGTGCGCCTGCGTGATTCAGCTGGGGCTTTCCAGGTGAGTTTGTGTCTGTGGCTGTCCATGCAGGAATGCATGCTTCTCTGACTTAGTGGGGGCCACTGACCACATCCTGTGGTGCCTTGGGGGCCTGCCCTGCCCACCTAGAGCTGTGTTGCCAGGGGCACCCTGAGCCCCTGTTCCCTGGCCCCTATCTCCGCAGGCCACAGAGGGTTTTTTCCAGCAGCAGACAGCCCACAACAACCTGTGAGTATTTTTGGTGGTGAGCACGGTTCCAGAGCACACAGCACCTAAATGTGGGAAGCTTACTTCAAGTCTAGAGGGAGGTCGGCGCATGACGCATTGAGCCCTTCCCCCCAACAGCTGGTGCTGAGTCACCCACAGTCTCACTATTGCTGAGCAAGTGGTGTGTAGATTAAAGCGGGCGGAGAGCCCCGCCCCCCCTTTTTTTCTTTTTCCTTTTTTTCCCTCTTTTTCGCTTTTTTCTTTTTCTTTCATTTTTCTTTCCTTTATTTTTCTTTCTAGGTGATCAAATGCATCAAAGCAACCAGAGTGACAGCCAGAATGAAGAAACAAAGAAATATGTCCCAAGTAAAAGATCAGAAGAAACGTCAAGAAATTGAACTAAATGAAACAGAGGTAGCCAACCTTTCAGAGATAGAGTTTAGAACACTGATGATTAGAATGTTTCAGGACCTTAGGGAGGACATAAAGAAGGATACAGAAATCATAAAAAACAACCAGTTAGAACTAAAGAAAACAATAACTGAAATGAAGAACACACTCGAAGGTATCACCAGTAGATTAGATGAAGCAGAGGATCGGATCAGTGATTTAGAAGACAAAATAGCAGAAAACACTCATTTGGAACAACAAAAAGAAAAAA
>NW_017733029.1:39091-53386 GCF_001890085.2 Hipposideros armiger | reverse complement strand
ATATATATATATATATATATAGTCATGGGATATGGAGTATAGTGTGGGAGTGGAGTCAAGGGAATTGTAATAGATATGTATGATATTGGGGGGGAAGTGGGGCAGCAGATAGGGGGAGATGGGTTGTCACCTCGAGGGGTAGAAAGTATAACTATTGCACTGTGTTGTACAGCTGAAACTAATTCTAAAAAATATGTATTTCACAATAAAAAATAATTTTAAAAAAATAATAAGTTTGTGGTGTGTGTGTTTACCTGAAATGAAATCAGGTAAAAATGGACATATATGTATGTGAACATACACTCTTTTCCTGTGGAAGAGTTCTCAGACTCACCATTATTTCCAAATATTTTATTTATCCCTAACAGCATCCACCTGAATTAGGTTCATCATCCCATATCACCATCAGAAATGAGAAAATAGAATCAGGAGGATTATATTTTTTATAATCATACAACACAGCAATTAATTATACATTGATTATATATTCGTTATAAATATTTATGTAATTAATATATGTAATTATATTCATATATAATTATATATCACTATACTCATGCAATATCTATTCTTAACTTTTGTACAGCATTTGAAAGAAGACACAAATATATGGAAAGATAATCTGTGCTCAATGATTGGAAGAATTAATATTGTTAAAATGTCCATACTACAGTTAAAGAGAAAATCACAGATCCAAAATATCATCACTCATTCACAAAGCCCATGAGGCCAAACGAAGATTTAATCCCGTACCTAATGGCAGTTTCAACCTCTATTAGAAATGAAATCTGAATCAACCAGTTGGGAATCTTCTGTTAAAGCACCAGTAATGTAATCAGTCACATGGGCCCTCTCCATCCACTATGGAAGGAAGAGGGGATTAGCAGGATAAAAACCCTTGCTGCTCCCTTCCCCTGAAAAGGGAACACCTTGGTCTAAACTTGATCTTTCCTTTTCTTTTATTAATAGCTCCTGACCCTCCCTTCTTTGTATGAAAACCTTCCATTTTGTACATCCAATGGCAGTTCCTTTCTGGTTGCTGGATGGGATGCTGCCTCATTCACCAATCCCTTAATAAAGCCAATTAGATCTCCAAATTTACTTGGTTGATTTTGGTTTTTAACAATACCCAAAATAAATTACGTTTTCATTGAAATCCCTAACATTCCAATAGCATTTTTCACAGAAATAAAACAGTCCTAAAATTTATATAGAACCAACAAGATACTGAAGAACCAAAACAATCTTTTTAAATAATTAATTAATTAATTAATTAACTAATTAGTTTCAGGTGTACAAAACAATGCAATAGTTATACTTTTCACCCCTCCCAAAGTGACAACCCCTCCCCCCCTATCCACTGCCCCCCCAATATCATACATGTGTATTACAATTCCAATGACTCCACTCCCCAAACTATACTCCACATCCCATGACTGTATATATTAAATTATAGTTGACTTACAATATTATTCAATGTCAGCTTCAAGTGTACAGTGCAGTGGTCAAGCCTCTACACCATCCTTGAAGTGGTCTCCCTATCAAGACATGTGTCCATCTGACACCCTAAAAAATATTTACAACATTATTATGTTCCCAAAACTATCTTTCATATCCCTGTGGCAATATTGTAGTTATCAGTTTATGCTGTCTAACCTCTTCCCTGTCTCCCTCATCCCCACCCTCCTCCCATCTAGCAACCATCAGTTTTTCCTCTATGTCTCTGAGACTATTGCTGTTTACTTTGTTCATTTATTCAGTTCTTTAGATTCTCATATAAGTGAGATCATATGGTATTTGCCTTTCTCCAACTGACTTATTTCACTTAGCATAACGTTTTCTAGGCCCCTCCATATCATTGCAAATCGTAAGATTTCATTCTTCTTTACAGCTGAGTAATACTCAATTGTATAAATGTACCACAGTTTCGTTATCCAGTTGTCTACCGATGGGCATTTCGGTTGTTTCCAAGTCTTGGCTATTGTAAAAGGCGCTGCAGTAAACTTAGGGGTGCATATATTTTTTTTATTTAGTGTTGGGTTTCTTTAGATAGACACCAAAGAGTGGAATTGCTGGGTCATAAGGTAGTTCCATGTCCAGTTTTTTGAGGTACCTCCATACTAATTTCAATAATGGCTGCACCAATCTGCAGTCCCACCAACAGTGCACCAAGGTTCCCTTTTCTCCACAACCTCACTGAAACTTGTTGTTGGTTGATTTATTGATGATAGCCATTCTGACAGGAGTGAGGTGGTATCTCACTGTGGTTTTTATTTGCATTTTCTAATGATTAGTGAGGTTGAGCATTTTTTCATATGCCTGTTGGCCATCTGTATGTCCTCTTTAGAGAAATGTCTCTTCATACCCTCTGCCCATTTTTCAATTGGGTTGTTTGGTTTTTTTGGTGTTGAGTTGAATGAATGTTTTATAAATTTTGGATATTAATCCCTTATCAGATATATCGTTGGCAAATATCTTCTCACATTCAGTAGGCTTCCTTTTTGTTTTATTGATGGTTTCCTTTGCTGTGAAAAAGCTTTTAAGTTTACTATAATGCCATATGTTTATCTTTTCTAATACATCTCTTGCCTGAGGGGATATATCAGTAAAAAGACTACTGAGGGTAATGTCTGCAAATTTACTCCCTATGTTTTTTCTAGGAGTTTTATAGTTTCAGGTCTACATTTAAGTCTTTAATCCATTTTTATTTTGTTCTCATCTATGGCATAAGTAGGTGGTCCATTTTCATTTTTTGCATGTGACAGTCCAATTTTTCCAGCACCATTTATTAAATAGACTATCTTTACTCCAATGTAAATTCTTGCTTTCATTGTCATAGATTAAATGACCATATATGGATGGATTTATTTTGCGGCTCTCTATTCTGTTCCATTGATCTATGTGTCTGTTTTTATGCCAGTACGATACTGTTTTGATTACGATAGACTCGTAGTATATGTTGATGTTGAGTAATGTGATACCTCCCACTTTGTTCTTATTGTTTGAAAAGGTCCTAGTCTTTTCTGTTAAAGACAGCAAAGTTTAAAAATATACTTCCTCTGTCTCACTATTGTTTAGTGGTCCCAGTTAAAATATACTTTCTCACCATTATCTAATAGTTCCTCAATTTCAAGCTTACCTAATCTTGTAACTAGGCAGATCTTGCTTTTCTATTAGCCAATCGGTTTAGATTGTAAGCTCACACTCTGGCCAATAAAGTATGACACAGTGACACCTGCATTAGTGATAAAAACTGAGTGGACTTGCCACTCAGTTTGCTTGCCAGACCGGCTTACAGTTGCTCTGGACCCTTCTGCAGAAAGACAATTTGCTTTGCTGAGTTACTTTCAACTCCATATGTCTTTATTTGTGAAACAGCTAAAATCTATTCCCAATATTATTTCACAAGATTGCCATGGCTATTTGGGGTCTTTTATGATTGCATATAAATTTTAGGATTATATGTTCTATTACTCAGTAAATGTCATTGGTATTTTGATAGAAATTGCATTGAATCTATATATTGCCTTAGGTAGTATTGACATTTTAACTATATTAATTCTTCCTATCCATGAACATGGCATGTATTTCCACTTATTCGTATCTTCTTTGATTTCTCTCTTCAGTGTCATAATTTTCCGAGCACAGGTCTTTTACTTCTTTAGTTAGATTTATTCCTAGGTATTTTATTGTTTTTGAAGCAAATGGAAATGGGATTGATTTCTTGATTTCTTGTTTTGATAGTTTATTCTTGGTGTATACAAATGCAACTGATTTCTTAATATTAATTTTGTATCTTGCTACTTTACTAAATTCATTTATCAGTTCTAATAGTTTTTTGGTAGAGTCTTTGGGTTCTCTATATATAGTATCATGTCATCAGCATATAATGACAATTTTACCCCCTCCTTTACAATATTTATTTCATTTTCTTGTCTGATAGCTGTGGCTAGAACTTCCAGAACTATGTTGAATAAAAGTGGTTAAAGTGGTCAGCCCTGTCTTGTTCCTGATCTTAAGGGGAGAGGGTTAGCCTTTCCCCAATGAGTACGATGTTTGCTGTGGGCTTATCATATATGGCCTTTATTATGTGCAGATATGATCCCTCTATTCTCACTTTGCTAAGAGTTTTTATCATAAATGGCTGTTGGATTTTGTCAAATGATCTTTCTGCACCTACTGATATGATCATATGATTTTATTTTTCATTTTGTTAATGTGATATATTATGTTAAATGATTTGTGGATACTGAACCAAACTTGCATATTAGGAATGAATCCTACTTGATCATGGTGTATGATCTTTTTACTGTGTTGCTGAATCTGGTTTGCTAGTATTTTGTTGAGGATTTTCGTGTCTATGTTCATAGGGATATCAGCCTGTAGTTTTCTTTTTTTCTAATGTTTTTGTCTGATTTGGGGATCAGAGTTAAAGTGACCTCATAAAGTGTGCTTGGGAGCCTTCCCTTCTTCTGTATTTTTTTAAATACTTTGAGTAGAATAAGTGATAATTCTTTTTTGAATGTTTGCTAAAATTCACTTGTGAAGCCATCTGGTCTAGGACTTTTGTTTGTTGGAAGCTTGTTGATTACTGATTCACCTTCTTTGGTAGTCTGTTCTGAGTTACTGTTTCTTCTTGGTTCAGACTTGAGAGATTGTACACTTCTAGAAATTTATCCATTTTTCCAGGTTGTCTGTTTTGTTGGCATATAGTTACTCATAGTATTTTCTTAAAATTTTCTGTATGTCTGTGGTGTCTATTGTCACTGCTCCTCTATGATTTCTGATTTTATTAATTTGGGTCCTCTCTCTTTTTTTTTTTTTTTGGTGAGTCTCGTTAAGGGTTTGTCTATTTATCTTTTTAAAAACCCATCTCTTGGTTTCATTGCTCTTTTCTATTGTTTTTTGGGTCTCTATTTCATTTCTTTCTGCTCTGATATTGCTTATTTCCTTCCTTATACTCCCTTCAGACTTCTTTTGCTGTACTTTTTCCAGTTCCCTTGGGTGTAAAGATAGCTTGTTGATTTAAGATTTTTCTTGTTTCTTGAGATAGGCCTGCATTGCTATAAATTTCCCTCTTAGGACTGGTTTCGCTGCATCCCATACATTTTGGGTTGTTCTGTTTTCATTTTCGTTTGCCTCAAGATAGCTTTTGATTTCTTCCTTGATCTCATTTTTGAACCACTCCTTATTTAGTAGCATGTTATTCAGCCTTCATCTATTCATGTGTTATCTGAATTTCTTCTTATAATTGATTTCTAGTTTCATAGCATTGTGGTCAGAGAAGATGCTTGATATGATTTCAACCTTCTTAAATTTATTGAGACTTGGTTTGTGGCCTAACACTTGGTCTACCTTGGAAAATGTTCCATGTGCACTTGAGAAGAATGTATGTCCTGTTGCTTTGGAGTGAAATGCTCTAAAAATAACAATTAAATCCAAATAGTCTAAAATGTCATTTAAGGCCCTGTTTCTGTGTTGATTTTATGTCCAGAAGATCTGTCCATTGGTGACAACGGGGTGTTGAAGTCCCCTACTATGATAATGCTACTGTTGATCTCTGACTTTATGTCGGTCATAAACTGTTTTATTCATTAAGGAGCTCCTATGTCAGGTGCCTAGATGTTTACGAGGGTTATGTCCTCTTGTTGGATCGATCCCTTTATTATTATGTAGTGCCTTTCTTAGTCTTTTATTGTAGCCTTCATTTTAAAGTCTATATTGTCCAAAATAAGTATTGCTACTCCAGCTTTTTCTTATTTTCATTTACATAAAATATCTTATTCCATCCCTTTACTTTCAGTCTGTGTGTGGCTTTTGATTGAGATGAGTCTCCTGTAAACAGCACATGCATGGGTCCTGTTTTTTATCCACTCAGCCACTCTACGTCTTTTGATTCTAGCATTGAGTCCATTCACATTGAAAGTGAGTATTGATAGGTACATATTTATGGCCATTTTGTATTCGTATTTCTGGTCTTCCTTGGTTAGTTTGTTTTCCTCTTTCTGCTGTTTAAAAAAGCCCTTTTAACATTTCCTGCAGTGCTGGTTTTTGGTAATAAATTCCTCTAATATTCTTTTCTGAGAAGTTCTTTATCTCTCCTTCAATTTTAAGTGATAGCCTTGATGGGTAGAGTAACCTTGGTTGTAGGCCTTTGTTTTTCATCACTTTGAATACCTTCTACCACTCCCTTCAAGCCGGTTTCTGTACAAAAGTCGGCTGTTAGTCTTATTAGAGTTCCTTTGTATATAACCTGCTGTCTTTCTCTTGCTGCTTTTAGGATCCTGTCTTTGTTTTTAACCTTTGCCATTTTTACTATGATGTGTCTTGGTGTGGACCTGTTTGGGTTCAGCTTGTTTGCAACTCTCTGCACTTCCTGGGCTTGTATGTTGGTTTCCTTCACCAGGGTAGGGAAGTTCTCAGTCATTATTTCTTCAAATACATTCTTGATCCCTTACTTCTTCTCTTCTCCTTCTGGTATTCCTATGATGCGAATGTTGTTGTACTTGATGTTGTGCCACAGGTCTCTTAAACTATTTTCATTGTTTTTATTCTGTTTTTCTTTTTGTTGTTTTGACTGGGTGATTTCTGCTATTTTTGTCTTACAAATTGCTGATCAGATCCTCTGCTTCATCTAATCTACCGGTGATTCTTTCGAGTGTGTTTTTCATTTAAGTTATTGTATTCTGTAGTTCCAACTGGGTGTTTTTTATGATTTCTTAATCCTTCTTTATGTCCTCAGTAAGTTCCTTAAAGATTCTTATCATTAGTTCTAAACTCTGTCTCTGGAAGGTTGGATACTCTGTTTCTTTTAGTTCCATTTCTGGAAGTTACTTCTGATCTTGTATTTTGGACATGTTTCTTCATTTCTTCATTCTGCCTGTTGTTCTGTGATTGCTTTGATATATTAGGTAGATCAGCTATGTCTCTCAGTCATTGCTGGGTGATTTTATGTAGTATGTGTCCTTTATACTCAGATTGCATAGTCTCCCTATTCTTCTTTCCCATATGTAACAGAGGTGTTACTGTTGAAGTTGACCTTTAATTGCTTTTGGCTTGTCAGAGGGTGGGATTGCCCCTCAGGCTGATTAGCTGGGAAATTAGCTCTGTTCACAGTGTTTGAGATGCAGTGTGGAGGTTGACTCCCTCAGAGGAGTCTTGGCCATTGTGGACTCTTGTGCCTGTGGACAATTTCCTTTGAAAGTGCCACTTGTAGGTTCAACCATGTAGTACTCTGGTTTTGTCTAACACTGGCATCCGAATGTATTGGTTCTGGTGTCTCTTGGTTAGGGCTCCCACTCTGAGGTGTTACAGCCCTGTCTGTTACCGGTTCGTAGCTATCTGGTAGGTGCCTCAAAGCTGAATGTGGTTGGCTGGTTCCTGTGCTGGACCTGGGGTCATGTGGGGATGGTCTCTGTGTGACCTGAGGCTGCCTGCCACCAACATTGATTCTGAGGCAGTTTAGCAAAAGGCCCAGGGCAGCCTAAGGCTGTTGCTACCTGTTACATGCCGGTAAGAATCAACTATTGAAAGAGGCTCTTTAGGTGCATGTGTCCGGCTATTTGACCCATTTTTGAGGGTGCCCTTGGCAATGTGGCACTACCTGGGTGGAATGGAGTTCAAGTGAGTTATGAGACGTGATTGGTGGTTTTTAAGACGTTAATGCAGATTCAGGCCTTATGCTAATATCTGGTCTCTAACACCCTTGTATAGTGTCCCAAGAGCACTGTAGCCAGCCTCTACCTCATGCTCACAAATTCATGACACCTGCTCCCGAGTGGCTGTGGTGCAGGTTTGTGGTCCCTGATCATCACCAAGATAAACCCAGGCCTCTGAGGACCACCTTCTGTTGTAAAACACATATTCCAGAGTTTGTTGTGGTGGGGCCAGTCACCCCACGACCCCGATTGCCCCTGGCAATGCTGCTGTAGTTTGGCGAGGTGGTGTTACAGGTGCGTAAAGGCTCTGGTCAGAGGTTTCTACAAATTCAGTGTAGTCTCAGCTCCTGAACTAGTGAACCATGTCCACTTAATAAAACAAAAACAAAGCAAGGCAACCCAACAACACCCAAAAACAAATACACCCCCACAAAATCACGAGAAACAATGATCAGACAAAAAAAGACAAAAAAATATGAAAGAGACAAAAATACAAATACAAAAACAGAAGACCAAGACAGAAAAACTATAACCAAAGCAATAGCCAGATAAACAAGCCTGAGAAAACGTCACAAAAAGAAAACAGATGAAAGAAAAGAAGAAAAAGGAACACAACCATGAAAGAGAAAGAAAACAGAATAATAAAAAAGGAGAAAAGGGGGCAAAAGGAAGGAGAAAAAAGAGAGAAAGAAAAAAGCTCTTCACGAGGTTTAATCTGCAAACCACTTGCTCAACAATAGAGTCACTGGGTGACTGACCACCTGCTGTGTTGGGGGAAGAGCCCAATGCATCAAGCGCCAGCCTCTCTCTCAGACTTGAAGTGAGCTTCCAGCAATTAGCTGCCATGTGCTCTGGGGCCGTGATCACCAGAAAAATTCTCACAGATTGCTGAGGGCTGCTCGGTGCTGCAGAACCCTCTGTGCCCTGTGGTGGTGGGGGCCAGGCACCAGGGGCTCGGGGTGTGCCCAGCAATGAAGCTCTAGGTGGGCCTTGGCATGCCCCCAAGGCACCATGGGGTGTGGTCATTGACCCCCATCAAGTTATAGCAGCAGGCACTCCTGTACCGGTAATCAGCCTGCACAAAAGCGCCATGAATGCCTAGGCCAGATCACGCATGCACAAAGCTCCTCGCCCAACACTCCCAAGAAAACTCCCAGTGTCCGCCTGTCCCAATCAGCAGCCCAAATAACAGGCACAGCAGCCTGACAGCCAGATGTCATTCTGGCAACTCTGCACACGCAGCATGGAGAAGGGGAACCCACGGCAGCATGTTCCAATTCCACCAGACCAATGTGGTACCAGACCTGAGCCTCTGTGGGAGAGCCCAACCCTGAAAAAACAGCGCACTCCTGTACACTACTTGTGTGCCAGCTCCACACAAGTGCAACAATGGTCCCCAAACCTCCAGCTCCAGCACTAAAGGCTCTCAGTTCAGTCCTTCCTCACAGGCTCCTGGGCCTGCGCTCACGCAGCCACTCCCTCTGCCAGGGACCAGGTGCGTGCTCAACAGTAAGTGCGTTGTGTGCCAGCTCCATAGGAGGGCGACTGGTCCTCTAGCTGCACTCTGCCTCACCAAGTTGAGCAAAGAGAGTCCTCACTAGTTTCTACCGCCACCTATCGTGGAATTCCTCTTCCAGGCAAAGTAACTCTGGTCTGGGTGGAGCAGTGTGGGGCCAGAGGGTCTTTTCCCAACAAGAGAAGCCTCTCTGCCACTGAGGTGTCACTCACGAGGTTCGCCCTCTCTCCGTCGGCCTGTAGTTAGACTGCCTCACACGTCCGCACCTCCTACCAGTCTCCACATGACCTATTCTTTAAATCCTTCATTTAGAGGTTCTGTTCATCTAGTGTTCAGGGGACTTCCAAGCTTGAATGCTGTGTAAACTGTTTGTAATTTTGGTGTGATCCTGAAAGGCACTTGGCACAGTGCCAGTCTATTCCGCCATCTTACTAGAAGTCCACCAAACAAATCTTAAGAAAGCAAAACAAAGCTGCAGGCATCACACTCTTGGATTTTGAACTCTATTACAAAGCTATAGGAATCAGAACAGTATGGTGTGGATGAAAAAGGGGCCACATACTCAACCAGACAAGCTTCATAAGCATTACAAACCCAGACACCAAACTAACCACACAGGATGACTAAAACATAAAAATTGCTAACTAAAAGTGGGTCATAGAGGGTAGCACATCCTAGGCCTATAGCTTCCTTGACAAAGGTGATTCTTTCGCTTTGAAAATGTCTATTGTCTCTGTGCATCTAAGATAATATACCTTTGAAATGTCAGAGTGCTCTTTTCCAGACCCCTTGGAGGCACCACTCTCAGAATCAGAGCACGAGACCACATTCTTTTCCTGTTGCCCACATACCATCTCTACGTGCTTAACAGTTAACTATCTGTACCCACCAATGTAATAAAGTATGTGTCTCTCTGTTCTACTTTTCATCCAGTTCCAGAGATTTCCCCAATCTACTTTCTGCCACCTCCCAAATCTTCCACCAATGAATGTAATGAAACCCTCTTTATGTCTCCTTCTAGTCTAATGTAAACAATGAGCTGCAGAACTGTCATTCCCACAAGCATTTTCTCAATCTGTTGAGATGTAGCTTCCAGCAACTGTTGTCATTTAGGCTTAAATAAACAGAAGACGTTTTGTAGGCTGGACATTCTTTCATCAACAGTGGTACTGACATAACAATGGACACATAGATCAATGGAATGGAATAGAGCCCAGAAATAAATAAGCCCACACATATATGGTCAAGAATTTATGAGAAAGGAGCCAAGAACATACAATGAGGAAAGGAGAGTCTCTCTAATAAATGGTGATGGAAACACGGGACAGATACATGCAAAAGAATGAAACTAGGTCACTATGGTAGACATTCAGAACAAGTCACCTCAAGATATGTATGTGGATTCTTTTTCAGAACCTGCAGGCCCAAGAGAAACATTTACCTTTTCCTTAAAGAATGTAAATTTGGGGCCTTGCCCATAATAAGACTTATCATCAGAGATACCATTTTATGACCTATGTATAGAATAGGTCAAACTTCTAACTATAGTAAGTTTCCGACTTATGAACAAGTTTCGTTCCGGGAGAAGGTTTGTAAGTCAGATTCATTAGTAAGTCTGACAAAATGAGTCTTATATACCTTAGATGCTTCGTAGCAGTCCCCTCCACATGACCACTGCTTTTCCTCTTGCTTCCAGACATCCTGGGCCCTGATTGAGCACTCTACTACTATACACTATCACACTGTACAGTAAGCACACATCAGCACAACCGTGACAACGTCTGGCAGACACATAAGCTACTTCTTCGATCTGTTCGTACCTACGAATGTTCATAATACCAGGTCTGTTCATATCTGTGAGCATTCGCAACTCAAATGTTTGTAAGTCGGGGATTTACTGTACTGAATTTCTGCTCTTTTTATTGTCCTGCTATTGTCGTTTCTCTCCTCTGAAGGCCCAGGTGCCTTACCTCAACCTTAGCTCAGAATCTCATATATACCTCACTTTCCATTTGTCTCCAAACTTCTCATGTATGTTTCCATATACACCCCACTGGGAGCTATATACTTGATAATCAGTTTTACCAGTGACTATTGTAGCTATTCTGGACACCGAGGTCAATTAGACAAAAAAAACAAAAACAACAGGAGACCAGGTATAAAATACAGTAGCATGTTACTCATGTGAATGCCTGACATTACACTTTTGATTTTTGAGAGTTCCATTTCACAGATATCTATCTCAAAAAATGGTATTGTTAGGTGTATGACATGGCTACTAAATAAGCACGCAAGTTTCCACACACACACATTCAGTCCATTTTCTTTGTCTCTGTCTCTCTCTCTCCCATAGACCCTCCTGTGTGTTCCTCAGACATGCTGGACCTGTGAGAGTAAACCTTGTGTTTTCATACTTCCCTGATGGTTGTTGCAATTATTATAAAGACCACAAGGGCTGGTCCAGCGACAAGTTGGCTCAGGTCTGAATCAGAAGTAGTGGGGGCCCAGGCCAGTGCCCCAGGCCTTCCCAGCCTATAGCAACACTATCAACAGGCTGAGGCTTAAAGTAAACAATGATGAAGTCCACATTATCAGGAAGAGCAGTGAAGCTACTGATGCAGAAAGAAAGAGAGACATAAAAGTGAAAACTGTGGTTTCAAATATTCCTGTGAAATAAAATTGTATCAGTTGGCTTAGTAGCCAAGTGAAATTTTTTCCATTCAAGTACTGCAACTTATGACTATTCTATCAAACAAGAACAGATTACTCACAATAATGTATGTTTTCTGAAAAGAAATTATTCTTCAAAAATCCATATTGCCCATGAAGTAAACAGAAATTTTTAAATATTTCTGATCAAGATTGGAAAAAACATTGTGAAGGTAGTAAAAGGACAGGGAAAAACTGTCTGTAAGACAGACAAAGCAGAAAATGAATCAAATGGTTACTAAAATTGTACAGAGAAAAATGCCATTGGTATTTAAATAGGGATTGCATTGAGTGTACAGATTGCTTTAGTTAGAATGGACATTTTAACGATCTTAATTCTTCTTGTCCAATAGCACCATATACGCTTCCATTTATTTGTATCTTCTTCAATTTCTTCGTGTCATATACTTTTCTGAGTACAAGTCTTTTCCCTCTTATGTCAAATTTATTCCTACATACTTTTTAAAAACTTTATTGGGAATAGTGTGTTTTTTCCAGCATGCGGCAACTCCAAATCAAGCCATTGTTTGCAACCTAGTTGTAGAGGGCGCAGCTCACTGTCCCATGTGGGGATCAAACCAGCAATCTTGGTATTAAGTATCTGCTCTCTAACCACCTGAGCCAACAGGCCGCCACTACGTATTTAATTTGTTGCAATTATAAATGGGATCCTGTTTCTCGTTCTCTTTCTTACAGTTCATTATTGATGTATAAAAATTGAACTGATATCTAAATAGTAATGTGGCATTTTTCATAGACTAGAACAAATAACCTTAAAATCTATATGGAACCGCAAAATACCTCGAATAATCACAACACTCTTGAGAAAAAACAAAGTTGGAGATATCATGCTACCTGATATCAAACTATACTGCAAGGCTATAGTAATGAAAACACCATGGTACTGGCATAAAAACAGACACATAATTCAATGGAATAGAATATAAAGGCCAGAAAAAAACCCCGACACTTACATGATCCTTTAATCTATGACAAATGAGGCACAAATACACAGTAAGATAAAGACAGTCAATTGAAAAAATGATGTTCTGAAAACTGGACATATACATGCAAAAAAATGAAACTAGACCATTTCTTATACCATACACAAAAATAAACTCAACATATATTAAAGACTTAAATATAAGGCTCGAAACCATAAAACTACTAGAGATAACATAGGCAGTAAACATTGCGCTTAGTAACATTTGTTTTCTGATATATTTTGGGGGACAATGAAAACAAAAAAAATTAATAAACACATGGAACCCCACCCAACTAAAAAGTTTTTGCACAGCAATGAAAACAATCAACAAAACAAAAAGACAAGGCCGGCCGAGTGGCGCGATGGTTAAGAACAGGCTTGGGACGCCAGAGTGCCCTGGTTCGGATCCCACATGTGAGGGCCAGTGACACTGCCCTCCACAGCTAAGATGCTCAACAACAGTTCAACCTGGAGCTGGGCTGCCATGAGTTGCTGGCGATGGCGTAGGCTGCAGCCCCTGTGGCAGGGGGTTGTCATGGGCTACCATGTGTAGCCAGCAGCCAGCGTGAGCAGCCAGCAGCCGCAGTGAGCGGCCAACCAGAAGCCTGCGACTGATCTGCCTCACCTGGGAAGAGCGCAATGATGGTGTCAACTTGGGCCACTGAAGCAACATCCTCCACAACTAGACTGAAGAACAAAACGACAGCAACTTTTCTGTTCCCCTTCCCCCAATTCCCCAGCACAGTTCCCATCTGCCCAATTCCCCAATAAAAATCTTCAACAAAAAAAACACAAAAAGACAACCTACTGACTGAGAGAAAACATTTGCCAATACTATATCTGTAAAAGGTTAATATCGCAAATGTATAAAGAACTCATACAACCCAACCAGAAAAAACCAAAAATATTCATTAAACAATGGGCAGAGGACCTGAATGACATTTCTCCAAAGACAACATACAATACTCAGTAGATGTATGAAAAGATGCTCCATGTCACTAATCATCAGAGAAATGCTTTAAAACCACAATAAGATATGTCCTCACACCTGTCAGATTGGCCATCACGAAAAATCAAGAGAAAACAAGTGTTGGTGAGGATGTAGAGAAAAGGCAACCCTCGTGCACTGTTGGTGAGATTGCAAATTGGTGCAGCCAATATGGAACACAGTATAGAGTTTCCTAAAAATTAAAAAGAGAACTACCTTATCACCAACAATTCTACTTCTGGGTATATAGCCCACAAAATCCTAAACACTCTTTTGAAAGATATATGCACCCCTATTGTCAATGCAGCATTATTTACATTAGCCAAGATAAGGAAGAAACCTAAGTGCCATTCAATTGATGACTGGATAAAGAAGATGTGGTTCACACAAGAATATGCAATAGATTATTGCTCAGCTATAAAATTGAATGAAATCTTAC
>NW_017733029.1:36379-37976 GCF_001890085.2 Hipposideros armiger | reverse complement strand
CTGTGTCTGGATGTTCACCAACATCTTGGGGATGGTGTTGGAGGTGAAACAGATGTCCACAAAGGACAGGTTGGAGAGGAAGAAGTACATGGGCGTGTGGAGGTGGGGGTCTGAGCTGACCGCCAGGATGATGAGCAGGTTTCCCAACACAGTGATCAGGTACATGGAGAGGAAAAGCCCAAGGATGAGGGGCTGCAGTTCTGGCTCTTCTGCAAGTCCCAGCAGAAGAAATTTTGAAACTCTTGTAATATTCCCTGGTTCCATGAAGAAGAGGCGACTTCCAGGACAGAAAAATAACATGAGTAATTTTGATACAAGTGACATTGCTCAGATAGATCTAGTGCTACATTTATATTTTGCAGCCAAATGATTAATTTCAATATTTTAGTATGGATCTGATTCTTCTACGGGTTTCTGTGCCATTTCACATTAGGAATTTTGATCCCAATTGCTTCTTTCCAAAGGTGTCATGTATTCTACAGTTTTCATGAGAAATTCTTCGTGCATTTCAGGAATATGAAGCGACTGCTTAGCATGTTTAAGGTACTGTCTAATGTGTGAGTATTCGAGTACTGAAAAACAGAAGTTCATACAAGTCAATGATGTAGAAAAAATATGCAACCTAATAAAAAAAATATATTACATTTCAGATGGTCACAGATCATATGAAGAAAAGGAAAGCAAGTTTAAAAAACTTAGTGACTAGTGTGTTTCTTTTTCAAAGCATGTTTAGTCAAGACCTGCAAACAAGTTAACATTTGAACAGAGACCTCAGTAAAGAAAGGGAGGCACAGGCAAGGTAATGTTGGCAAGTATGTACCTGGAAGAAGGAATGGCCAGTGCAAAGGCCCTGGGGTGGAGCAGGAGTGGTTTCCTAATCTGTCCAAAGTGAATATCAGAGTATCTGAAGGGCCTTTATTATAATGTATTTCATGTTGCTCTCAGCAGAGTTTCTCACCCAGAAATGCTTTTGTGCCTGGGGCATCTGGCATTGCCTGAAGGAATACTGCTAAACACCCACAATTCACAGGACAGCACCCCACCCAATTATTATCCGCCCCCAAGGTCAACAGTGAAGAAGGTGAGCAAACCTAGTCAAGACCGGGCCTTCAAATTGAGTGTGCTTATGAATCAGCAAGGATCCTACCAGAAATGCAGAATCTGAATCAGCAGGTCATGGGGCCTCAGAGAGGCTGCATTTCTAACAAGGGGTTATTGATCCTGCAGGTCCTGGTCTGTGGACCATACTGTGAATAGCAAGGATGATGTCCTGTTTAGACTCAGGTATAGGCACTTGTAGGTCTTCTGAGCCAAGCATTTCTTTGCATGCATTATTAAAGCAATAGTGTATTCACTCATTCCAGAAACTGTGGTAAATTCTGTGTTTATGTCTTTTATATAAGGGCCCCTGAGTGACACGGAATACTACGCTTTTAACAGACTTTGTAGTGAGCAAAATAAGGACCTCCAAAATATGTCCACACTCTATCCCACTGCCTTTGTGTTGGATATTTTTATAACAAGAAAGGATTAGGGTAGAAATGGGGCAGGCTTTCTAATGGGCTGACTTTAAGAAGATGATCAGGTTCATCCAGAT
>NW_017733029.1:30973-36299 GCF_001890085.2 Hipposideros armiger | reverse complement strand
ATTAGGAAGGTTGAGAACCGCTGAACTAAAGTGACCACAATTGTCCTCCCGATATAGAAGCAAGACACACGATGAAGAAGCTAAACTGCTGGCTTTGAAGACGGAGGAATGGCCATGAGCCAAGGAAGGCAGGTGGGGAGAATACAAACTCAAATAGGAAGGGAAACAGAATTCCACCTGAGTCTCGAGAAAAACCCCTGCTCTGCAGACATGTTGAAATTAGCCCATGAGACTCCTTTTGGGCTTCTGACATCCAGAACTGAAAAGGCAAATATTTCTTTGTTTTAATCAGCTAGTATGGGAATATTTTACAGCAACAATAGAGTCTACTAAAGACATTTTCAAGAAAATTTGCTGAGGGAATTGAGGTAAAGCTTCTCCATTCATTCATTAGCTTCCCCTGGGTAACGGCATTTTACTTTGAAAACCCACATGAAGTAGAAAAAAATTTTAAATGAAGTTCCACCACTTTACCTCGCACAGTGAAGTCCTCATTGCATAAATGTAAACTTGCTCTGACTACGATGCCTTTGTGGCATTAAGATTTAAGGTACAATAGGTGGCATTAATTTTTCCATCGCCAAAGTGTTTTGTTCTCAGCAATGTATACTCTTTGCCTAGAAGTCATTCATTTCTCAATTTATACTTCCCAGTGCAGACAGAATTTCTCATTAAAAATAATACAATGACCACCAGGGGGAAAGACTGAGACTGTGGGATAGGAATCCCTACTACCTGTTCCAATAGAGAAAGTAAACAAGTTCAAATTCAAAATATATGCAGCCCACCCCCCCAGTAATGAAATAATTCAAAGTAAAACTATTTAGTATTCCTCTTTAAACTTATGAAATAATTTTTTCATGTGAATATCCAGCGTGAGAGAAGATACTGCAATTTATGACTCACAAATGTCTGTTGCAAGGTTGTTTCTACCTCCACTGGCCTGGATCTTTTCAGTGACTACAAAACATGCTCAAATACACCCCATTTAGAAACTTCATACTAACGCTCTCACTTCACTGCACTGGCTCCATGCCTAACACAATTTTTTCTACTCCCTGGACAGTAGAACTCCTCAGATATGTTTTCATTGTACTGCAACCATTTCATGCATCTCACTCATTCTGCAGAGTCACCTAATGGTACTTCCATGTCATCACTTAATTGTTAACTATGGCCCCTGTAGTGCAGATTCAAGCGTCCTTATTAATGTATTTAATGAAATAATTATAAATCAGTTACTTAACCAAGAACACAGACACGATTATCTCTAGTCTCTGGGATTTTAGGGTCGCAGTGACTCAATAAGAGTCTTCAGATTCCTTCCTCTCTGACCCTTTCCTTCAGTACCTGCTGGGCTCTCAGACTCACCTGGATGGGGTCTCTGACAGGGAAGCCTCTGTGTGGAAGTCTGAATTACTCCCTGGAAGGTTCATGATGGAGACTGAAGCTCGGTCCCCACACGAGACAGCAGGAAGGAGTAAAGCATTCGATCACATCCAGCTGAGGACTCAACAGCAACACCCAGGTCCTGGGCACCAACGTGGTCCAAGCTGAGGGATGCACAGAGGAGATGTTACAGCGCTCTCTGTATCTGCTCATCAGGAACATTTCCCTCTTCTTATTCCAACTGCTAAGCACAAGATTCCCCCCGGGGACTCTGGAATAAACAGAAAGGCAATTTTTCCTAATGAGTCTCCCATCCCAAGTGACAAGGTTAGAATTCTGCTTTTAATTTAGTTTTTATTTCTACATGTTGTGATCTCCCTGAATTTATAGGACATAATTCCATGAATCTGCAAGTATCCTGGATACTCACTTATTAGAATTACACAATATGAATATTAGAAGCCTTAAAAGGTGTTAACCCTGCGATTTTTTTTAATTCAATACAAGTTTCCAGCCTCCTGAAAAGGCAACATTATTTAGTAAAGGGGTTCTCCCCATAAGATGAAGTTTTCATCTTTTCTCGATTTCCTTAAAACAGCTCTCATAATTTTGTCTACCAGCATTAGTACAGAAGAGGCGCAACTTCAAAAACAGAACTTGTATTAGAAAAATGGAGTCAGCGAGAAATAGGTGAACCAAATTTGGCCAAATGGTCCCCTGTTATTACTGCTGATCTGGTGAACACTGTGAATCTTGCTGAAATTCTCCTGGATTTCAGCAGCCAGAGGGACATTTGTCTTGGGAGCTAAGAGCTGTATTGTCCAACAGAGTAGCAATAGTAACATGAGACTATATGAAAATTATAATTAAATTTAAATAGAACGTGAAAATTCAGTTCCCCAATCATGCTAGCCTCAAGTGTTCAATATAGCAGCTACCACATTAGACAGTGCAGACACAGAATATCTCCCTTGCAGAAAGTTTTCTTGGACAACTTTGCCTCAATTTTTTTCAAAATTCCCAGGTGTCTGCTGGGCTGTTTCTCCACCACCTCAACCCTATGGCGTTGAGCCCTCTCCTTCAATTTTATTATTTCAGGAACATTCTTGCTCTCTCTGCAGGTCCACATTGACCCTTCTGAAAACAGGGGCTGTGTTTTCACTCACCATTTACTAAGTGAAACGCAAAAGGACATGAGGCACGTATAACTCAAATCTGAATGTTACTCTATATTGGTGGCATTCACCCATTCTACCTATTTCTTCCCAAACGACCTTCTCTCTGATGATGCAGGAAGACACAGAGAGACACATGCAGACCCACTGCTGATTCAGCTCTCCTTTGGGCCTACAGTCTGTTGAGGCCCATTTATCATCTCAGGGTCACACTCTGGTATTTTTGTCCCGTCAGAACTCCTTAGAGCAACTTTAGGGCAGTAACCCCATGTATTTCTTCAGTTCACAAGTCAAGTGTCAGTTTAGATCCTTCATGATAATTGCTTTTATATGATACAAAATTATACCATTGCGGGGTCTGACCTTTGGCTCAAAACTTTCCCCAGAAGAAATTTGAATGTGAACTGAATATTAAATAAATATCAGGATGTTCTTGCCAATGTTCCTAAGTGCAATAGTGCTGACAGAGGAAAGTTCACACCAAACAGAGCATGCATAGTATTTTAATGAAGTGTTTATTTAAAGTTCATACAAAACAAAGCATGCATAGTATTTTAATACTATGTGCTTTCAAGTGCATCCTAGCAGAAATGTCATACAAAGCATATATTACAATATTATGCGTTAAATGTATGTAATGAACACGTAAGTGATCACTGTACTAGTATTTATTTTTTCGATCTGTTTACAATTTTTCAAAATACAAAAGTTGAAAAAATATGTCACACCACTGTCATATCCTGTAGGCTTCAGTGGTTTTTGGTTTTTGTTTGTTTTTTTGCTATTTCTTTTGGTTTTTTCACTGTCTTTTCTTTTCATTGTTTATGTCTAAATAGTATTTGACTGTATGGATATATCACATTTTGTTTATCTACACACCAGTTTGTGGACATACACAGGTTGCAAAAAAAATCTATACACATTTAAGAAAGAAAAAACTGTATTAAAATTGTAATACAATGAATGATGCTAGCATTCATTTGATTAACGCCATGTTTTGAGGGAATGTCATACTACACATTACTACCATAATTTAATTAAACTTTGAAAGTTAATACATAGATAACATTTTTTAACATACATGCATTTTTTCTCCAACCCCTCTGCCGCCCCATATGTACTGTTCTGTGCTAAATGTATAATGCTGCCTAATTATTCACATAGCAGTTTTTTTGCAGACTTCAATGGTTTTATTAAAAAGGTTAAAATATTAATATTGTTTTCTTAAAAATGGCTTGTGCACCGGCACCATTCAGTAAAGTTATTGTTTAAACCTCAGTTTAATAAATTCAATAAAACCAGAATGACTAGAAGTTTCAGAAAAGGTTCTTCTGGTAAGTTTAGCATTCTGGTGAAGTGAGGGTTTGACCACGCGGTATCTTTTTATTTCGTTTCAATGTGCCCCAAATTCTGCTTTTGTAAACATAGCACAATAGCCTAACAATGCTTCACAGAAAATTAAAGGTTTTACAAGGTCTCCTGATGACTAAACAGGGAGCTTCTGTCCAGGACTCTGGAGAATAATGTCTAGCAGAATGTGTTTTCTAAGCTGTGTATCTAGAACACAGCATGAGGTTGCTTTTTAAGTAATTCCTTAGTATGAGTTATTTTTGGAAAACCTTCTCCTAATCATCCTAGCACCATTTATTTGTGCCTAACTATATTCCAGGCACCTTACACAGTTTCGTACTCTCATATACCTCACAGACTCCTAGCTGACAGGTGGGCACACCCGTGAAGATGGTGACTCTGCACTGCTCTCGCCAAATAGCATACGCACCTGGGTTGTAACTCAGGTCTGTCTTCCAGGTCTGTTCTTTCCATTATACTGCTTGGTGTCAACCTGCACATACAATTGCCTCTCTTAAAGATAATTCTGCAGACTCAAGGAATTAGTGATTTGGTTTGTTTCCATGTTCTCATACCAGGGCCACTTAATATGCTACCAAATTTCTGCAGTAATTTCTGGGAAGCAAGGTGATTACCACCTATGTATACTTGCTCATCTCCTGAACAGAATAATAATAGCTAACATTTATTGAGACATAGCATATGTGAGACACATATGGGAAATTTTAAATGATTTTCTCAGTCAATCTTTTCAAAATATCTGATGAATAGATACTATTATTATCTATATTTCACAACTGAACAAACTGAAGAGCCTCAAAGAAGTGAAGTTGCCCAGGATGTAAAGGTTATTTCTTTCATGTATTTTTAAATTGAGGAATAATTGTCATTTCCTTTAAATATTGATCAAGAATACTAGTGACTTAGAAACCATGTCATTCCAGAAATTGAAAGAATTTATACTAATAATTTCTTTTAAAAATATTTTCTTTAAAAATTTTTTTTTAATATTTTATTTTTGTCTTAGCCAGCCACTGACATGAAACTATCTGACCTTTAAAGCCAATGTTCTCCTTTCCTCAACCTTTTCCTTGGATCACATTTTCATTTGGAGCCAAGTCCTACAAGAATTAAATCCCGAAATTGTGAACAAAACAGGCATATTTCCCTGCAGAAAAATCAAAGCGAGAATGTTTATCGATTAGAGTGTTCCCCCCACCCACCCACCGTGCTTCAGCTCGAGTGTCTTCACTTTTGTGACTCAGGACGGGGCAGGCTTCCTTCTTCCAAATTACCCCAAAATAGACCATCTGTCGACGAGCAGCAAGCCAGGGCTTTGGACAGGATGCCACATACAGGGAGACTTCGGTGTGTTCAGACCTTCACATCTGGCTTATGATGGAAAAAAATAT
>NW_017733029.1:25649-27038 GCF_001890085.2 Hipposideros armiger | reverse complement strand
GCTGCTCAGCTCGGGCTGACTCGAACCGCTGTTGCTCAGAGCTCAAACTCTTGAGCGAGCTCTTAACCAACTGAGCCACTCAGCCGGCCCCAACAGACTGATTATTGAGACCAGGGAGTGCACGACTCGCCTTAGGTCACCGATTTCCGCACTGCGCGTGCACAGTTGCCTGGGTGGCGATTGGCTGCCGGCTGCTCAGCCTGATCTTCGAGCAGCTGATTGGGATAGGCTAAGGCGGGGAATTTTCCTGGGAGTGTAGGGCCACGAGCTGTGCGCCTGCGAGCTTCGGTCGGGGCTTTCCAGGCGAGTTTGTATGGGTTGGCTGCCAATGCAGGAGTGCATGCTGCTCTCTGACTTGGTGGGGGCCACTGACCACATCCTGTGGTGCCTTGGGGGCCTGCCCCACCCACCTAGAGCTGTGTTGCCAGGCGCACCCTGAGCCCCTGGTCCCTGGCCCTATCTCCGCAGGCCACAGAGGGTTTTTTCCAGCAGCAGACAGCCCGCAACAACCTGTGAGAATTTTTGGTGGTGAGCATGGTTCCAGAGCACAGAGCAACTAATTGTGGGAAGTTTACTTCAAGTCTAGAGGGAGGTCGGCACATGACGCACTGAGCCCTTCCCCCCAACAGCTGGTGCTGAGTCGCCTAGTATGTCTCTATTGCTGAGCAAGTGGTCTCCAGATTAAAACGGGCAGAGAGCCCCCACTTTTTTCTTCTTTTTCTCCTTTTTTCCCCTCTTTTTCTCTTTTTTCTTTTTCTTTCCTTTTTTTCTTTTTTTTTTCAATCTAGGTGATCTAATGTATCAAAGCAATCAGAGTGACAGCCATAATGAAGAAACAAAGAAACACGTCCCAAGAAAAAGATCAGAAGAAAATCAAGAAATGGAACTAAATGAAACAGAGTTATCCAACCTTTCAGAGACAGAGTTTAGAAGACTGATGATAAGAATGTTTCAGGAACTTAGGGAGGACATAAAGAAGGATACAGAAATCATAAAAAACAACCGGTTAGAATTAAAGAATACAATAACTGAAGTGAAGAACACACTCAGAGGAATCACCAGTAGATTAGATGAAGCTGTGAATCGGATCAGTGATTTAGAAGACAAAATAACAGAAATCACCCATTTGGAACAACAAAAAGAAAAAAAGAATAAAAAACAATGAAAATAGTTTAAGACCTATGGGACAACATCAAGTGCAACAACATTTGCATCATAGGAATACCAGAAAGAGAAGAGAAGAAGCAAGGGATCAAGAATGTATTTGAAGAAATAATGACTGAGAACTTCCCTACCCTGGTGAAGGAAACCGACATACAAGCCCAGGAAGTGCAAAGAATTCCAAACAAGCTGAACCCAAACAGGTCCACAACAAGACACATCATACTA
>NW_017733029.1:20092-25240 GCF_001890085.2 Hipposideros armiger | reverse complement strand
AGCTTCTCAGAAAAGAATAAACTTAAGGAATTCATTACCAACAAGCCAGCATTGCAGGAAGTGCTAAAAAGGCATTTTTAAACAGAAGAAAGGGAGAAACTAGCTAACCAAGGAAGACCAGAAATACGAATAACAAAATGGCAATAAATATGCACCTATCAATAATCATTCTAAATGTGAATGGAATAAATGCTCCAATCAAAAGACACAGAGTGGTTGAGTGGATAAGAAAACAGGAACCATGCATAAACTGTTTACAAGAGACTCATCTCAGATCAAAAGACACACACAGACTGAAAATAAAGGGATGGAATAAGATATTTCACGCAAATGGAAATGAGAAAAAAGCGGGAGTAGCAATACTCATTTCAGACAAAACAGACTTTAAAATGAAGACTACAATAAAAGACAAAGAAGGACACTACATCATAATAAAAGGATCGATTCTACAAGAGGACATAACCCTAGTAAACATCTATGCACCCAACATAGGAGATCCTAAATATATAAAACACTTTTTCACAGACATAAAGACAGAGATCTGCAACACTATCGTAGTAGGGACTTCAACACCCCATTGTCACCAATGGACAGATCCTCCAGACAGAAGGTCAACACAGAAACAGTGGTCTTAAATGACACATTAGGCCAGCTGGATTTAATTGATATTTTTAGAGCATTTCACCACAAAGCAACAGAATACACATTCTTCTCAAGTGTACATGGAACATTTTCCAAGACAGACCACATGTTAGGACTAAAAACCAATCTCAATAAACTTAAGAAGATTGAAATCATATCAAGCATCTTCTCTGACCACAATGCTATAAAACTAGAAGTCAACTATGAAAAGAAACCTGGAAAGCACACAAATACATGGAGGCTGAATAACATGCTACTAAATAGCGACTGGGTCAAAACTGAGATCAAAGAAGAAATCAAAAGCTATCTCAAGACAAACGAAAACGAAAACACAACAACTCAAAATCTATGGTTTTCAGCGAAAGCAGTCCTAAGAGGAAAATTGATAGCAATACAGGCCTATCTTAAGAAACAAGGACAATCTCATATCAACAGACTACCTTTGCACCTAAGGGAACTGGAGAAAGAACAGCAAAACAAGCCCAAAGGGAGTACAAGGAAGGAAATAATAAAGACCAGAGCAGAAATAAATGACTTAGAGACCAAAAAATAATACAAAAAACTAATGAAAACAAGAGATGGTTTTTTGAAAAGATAAACAAAATCGACCATCCTTAGCCAGATTCACCAAGAAAAAGAGAGAGATGACCCAAATTAATAAAATCAGAAATGAAAGAGAAGTGACAACAGATGCCACAGATTTCTTGATTACTTTTTTTATTAAATTATTTTTTATTTTGAAATATCCATTTTTTAGAATTAGTTTCAGCTGTACAACACAGTGCAATAGTTATACCTTTTACCCCTGGAAGTGTTGATTTCTTCTTTTGATAGTTTATTTTTGGTGTATACAAATGCAACTGATTTCTTAATATTAATTTTCTATCCTGCTACTTTATGAAATTCATTGATCAGTTCTAATAGTTTTTTTGGTAGAGTCTTTGGGTTCTCTCTATATAGTATCATTTCGTCAGCATATACTGACAATTTTAACCCCTCCTTTCCAATTTTTTTTAAAGATTTTTATTGGGGAATTGGGGGGATGGTTACAGTGCTGGGGAATTAGGGGAAGGGGAACATACAAGTTGCTGTCGTTTTGGTCTTCAGTCTAGTTGTGGAGGACGTTGCTTCACTGGCCCAAGTTGGCACCATCATTGTGCTCTTNCAGGTTGAGCTGTTGTTCAGCATCTTAGCTGTAGAGGGCAGTGTCACTGGCCCTCATATGTGGGATCCGAACCGGGGTCCCCTGGCATCCCAAGCCAGTTCTTAACCATCGCGCCACTCGGCCGGCCCTAGGTTCCTTTTTTTAAAAAACTCTATGGTTCCAGTCTCCCTGATATATATACATATATATTCACCATTTTAGACCACATGACTCACTGAGTCTCAACATGCAGGTGCTTGGGGGCAGCCGTCTTTTCCTCGTTCTTTCCTTTTCCCCAAATAAAACCGTTTTGATGATGAATTACCTAGTCAATATTATTTGTAAGCTGACAGCTTTTAGATAGACTGTGTTTCCACACCAGTTTTATATGTTCTTGTATAGTTTCAAGAACCATAAACACATTGAAATTGGAACATTATATATTGGGAATCAAAAATAACACAGGGGGCAAACCCCATGGGATGAGGTAGTCAAGGACATAGCTTATGTGCACATCACACCATCGCAACCTCTCCAGAGGCAAGCTCAGGAAGCCACAGGCAGCCACTGCCAACCCTCCCCAAGATCACATGGTCCTCATGGTCCAAATGTCAAGTTTGAGAAAGCAACCTAAACCAAGACCAAGCCGGGTGGTTGGATTTAAAAGAAGCCCAAGTGTCATCTGCCATAGAATTTTTGTGAAAGTCAGCCCCTGGCCCTGAGGAACAGAGGTGCTGGGCTGGAAATGTGATTCCCTCAGTGGAGTGTGATGTTTGGAGACTAATATTAAAAGGCACTAGGTGAGAGGTCAGGTGAGTCCTGTTTCTGTTACACCTTCTCCTTGACTCTCCCACCAGCCAGAGGTCTCACTCCCAACACTTATTCCAAACCTGAGTTAGAGTTCTCTCCAAAGTCTAACACTAAGGACTCTACCATGACTAGGTTCCTTGGCTCTCAAAGCATTGACTTGTGGTGGGATACAACCCCTCACAAATGAAGATTTTCTGTACAAATGTCAATATCCCTTACAAAGGGTAACTTGCATTTGGTTTTCACAACTTCCTCCATGTCTGCTGTTTCTAAAAATTAACCAGCCTAAAATAATCCTTATACAAAATTGACATATTTTGGGGTGATAAATTCTGTTCCCCTGCAGCTCCTAGTCAACAAGACTGTTGCATGTTACTATACTGAATACTGTAGGCAACAGTTACACGATGATAAGTATTGGTGCAATGTGTTGCATTACAAAGATGTTCCCATGGTTATGATGTCACTAGGCAATAGGAATTTTTTATTAACATTATTATCATATGGGAGCATCATTGTATATACAATTCACTCACAGACTGAAATGTCATCATGCAGTGCATGCCTGTATTCACTCATTTCAGAGGCTGTGATATATTCAGTGTTGTTTCCGTTATACAACGGCCCTTCAGTGCCACCAGGTAATACAGTTCTGAAAAGGACTTTGTAATAAGCAGAAGAAGGGCCTCCAAAAGATGTCTACATTCTAATCTCTGGAAACTTTGAACATGTTATTTTCTATAGTGAGGGGAGGATTAAGGTAGCCCTTGAAATAGTTATGCTATCAGCCTGCAGCTTTAAGATAAGAAGATTGGCTGTGATTGTGCAGGTGGGACTAATGTAATGACCACAATCCTAGAGAGTGGAAGGAAAGGAGGAATAGTTGGAATCAGAGGGAGATTGGAAGATGCTCCACTGCTGCTTTAGAGATACAGAGGGCCATGAGGCAAGGAATGCTTGTGGCCACAAGAAACTGGAATAGGAGAGAAAAGTGACTCTCTCCTGTAGCCTCCAGAAGGAACCAGCCTTGCAGACATCTTTTTGGTCTATTGAAACTTGCTCGGGTTTCTAAAATCGAATATAGTAAGAACATGAATTTGTTCTTATATATACCCTACTGTTGTAATTTGTTACAATAGGAATGTAATATATTTATCCAACAATTTATTATTTTTTTACGATAGTAAAGTTTAGCCTCTCAGTTTATTCTATTTGCTTCTTTTGGGTTTGTGTACTTGTGTTGAAATCCCACCTTAAATAGAAGAAGACATGTAAAGTCAGTATGGGGAATTTGCACCCTTAGCTGGTCTAATGAATTCTCCATTGCATAAAATAAATGTGGTTCTGACTTCGAGGCCTTTGTGTATTAAGATAGGAAATGTAATGCATTATTAAAATTAAGGTCAACCATTCTACATTAAATCCATATGTCTAAATTTCTAAATCTTGGGCTGGCCAAGTGGCACATTGGTTACGAGTTGGCTTGGGACACCAGAGGGCCCCGGTTTGGATCCCACATATGAGGGCCAGTGACCCTGCCCTCTACACCTAAGATACTGAACAACAGCTCAACCTGGAGCTGGGCTGCCGTGAGTCGCCGGAGACGGTGTAGGCTGCAGTCCCTTGCTGCAGGGGTCTGCCATGAGCTACTGTGTGTAGCCTGCAGCTTTGTTCTGCTTTAAGATTGGTTTGGAGAACTTCCGATAAGATGGCAGAATAGACAGACGCTGTGCCGACTGCCTCCCAGGATCACACCAAAATTACAAATAATTTATAAGATATTCAACCTTGAAAGTTCCCTGGACACTAGATGAACAGAACCTCTAAACGAAGGACTTAAAGAGGACGACACGTCGAGTCTCGTAGGAGGGGCTTAAATGAGAGAGGGCAAACCCTGTGATGGACACCTCAATGGTGAGGAGACTTCTCCGATTGGGGGCGAGTCCCTCCGGCCCCACACCGTACTCACCAGCCCAGAGTTACTTTGCCGGGAAGAGGAGTTCTACGATAGCTGGAAGTAGAAAATAGTGAGGACTCTCTTTGCTAAGCTCGGTGGGGCTGAGGGCGGCTGGAGAACCAGTGGAGCCTGGCAAACCAACTCGCTCGCTGGTGAGCACTCACCCGGTTCCTGGTAGAGGGAGTACCTTTGTGAGCGGGGTGAGGAGCCTGCGGTAAGGACTGATCTGAGTGCCTTTGGTGCAGGAGCTGGAGGTTTTTAGGACCATTGTTCCCCTGGTGTGGAGCTTGCACACAAGTAGTGCACAGGAGGGCGCCATTTTTTCATGGCAGGACCCTCCCACATATGCTCAGGTCTGGGACTGCATTGGTCTGCTGGAATTGGCTCAGGAGTGCATGTGTCCGTGCATGGGCATGTGGCCTTGGATTCCACCCTCCACACTGCCTGTGCTACATAGCCAGGGAAACGCCTGGCAGGCGTGCTCCAACTCCAACAGACTGATTTTTTTTTTTAGCTGAGCCATCCCGCCACCTGTTGGCAGCTCACGGCTGCTCAGCTCGGGCTGACTCGAACCGCTGTTGCTCAGAGCTCAAAC
>NW_017733029.1:14927-16792 GCF_001890085.2 Hipposideros armiger | reverse complement strand
CTAAGAGTTTTTATCATAAATGGCTGTTGGATTTTGCCAAATGTTCTTTCTGCACCTATTGATATGATCATATGATTTTTATTTTTCATTTTGTTAATGTGATACATCATATTAATTGATTTGTGGATATTGAACCAACCTTGCATATTAGGAATGAATCCTTCTTGATCATGGTGTATGATCTTTTTACTGTGTTGCTGAATCTGGTTTGCTAGTATTTTGTTGAGGATTTTTGTGTCTATGTTCATAGGGATATCAGCCTGTAGTTTTCTTTTTTTCTAATGTTTTTGTCTGATTTCGGGATCAGAGTTAATGTGACCTCATAAAGTGTGCTTGGGAGCCTTCCCTTCATCTTATTTTTTAGAATACTTTGAGTAGAATAAGTGATAATTGTTTTTTGAATTTTTGCTAAAATTCACTTGTGAACCCATCTGCTCTAGGACTTTTGTTTCTTGGAAGCTTGTTGATTACTGATTCACCTTCTTTGGTTGTCTGTTCTGAGAGATTGTACACTTCTATAAATTTATCCATCTCTTCCAAGTTGTCTGTTTTGTTGGCATATAGTTACTCATAGTATTTTCTTAAAATTTTCTGTATTTCTGTGGTGTCTATTGTCACTTCTCCTTTTTCATTTCTGATTTTATTAATTTGGGTCCTCTCTATTTTTTTTTTTTGGTGAGTCTCGCTAAGGGTTTGTTTATTTGATTATCTTTTTAAAAACCCAGCTCTTGGTTTCATTGCTCTTTTCTATTGTTTTTTGGGTCTCTATTTCATTTCTTTCTGCTCTGATGTTGTTTATTTCCTTCCTTATACTCCCTTCGGACTTGTTTTGCTGTTCTTTTTCCACTTCCCTTAGGTGTAAACATACCTTGTTGATTTAAGATTTTTCTTGTTTCTTGAGATAGGCCTGCATTGCTATAAATTTCCCTCTTAGGACTGCTTTCGCTGCATCCCAGAGATTTTCGGTTGTTTTGTTTACATTTTCGTTTGCCTCAAGATATCTTTTGATTTCTTCTTGATATCATTTTTTACCCACTCGTTATTTAGTAGCATGTTATTCAGACTTCATGTATTCGTGTGCTATCCGGATTTCTTCTTATAATTGATTTCTAGTTTCATAGCATTGTGGTCGGAGAAGCTGCTTGATATGATTTCAACCTCCTTAAATTTATTGAGACTTGTTTTGTGGCCTAACACTTGGTCTATCTTGGAAAATGTTCCATGTGCACTTGAGAAGAATGTATATCCTGTTGCTTTGTAATGAAATGCTCTAAAAATAACAATTAAATCCAAATGGTCTAAAATGTCATTGTGGTCACTGTGTCTGTGTTGATTTTCTGTCTAGAGGATCTGTCCATTGGTGACAATGGGGTGTTGAAGTCCCCTACTACGATAATGCTACTGTTTATCTCTGACTTTATGTCGGTCATAAACTGTTTTATATATTAAGGAGCTCCTATGTCGGATGCCTAGTTGTTTACGAGGATTATGTCCTCTTGTTGGATCGATCCCTTTATTATTATACAGTGCCCTTCTTAGTCTTTTATTGTAACCTTCATTTTAAAGTCTATTTTGTCCAAAATAAGTATTGCTACTCCAGATTTCTTCTTATTTTCACTTACGTGAAATATCTTATTCCATCTCTTTACTTTCAATCTGTGTGTGGCTTTTGATCTGAGATGAGTCTCCTGCAAACAGTATGTGCATGGGCCCTGTTTTCTTATCCACTATGTCTTTTGATTCGAGCATTGAGTCCATTCACATTAAAAGTGAGTATTGATAGGTACATATTTATGGCCATTTTGTTATTCGTATTTCTGGTCTTCCTTGGTTAGCTTGTTTTCCCCTTTCTTCTGTTTAAAAAA
>NW_017733029.1:7079-14407 GCF_001890085.2 Hipposideros armiger | reverse complement strand
CTCTTAAACTTTTTTCATTGTTTTTCTTCTGTTTTTCTTTTTGTTGTTTTGACTGGGTGATTTCTGCTATTTTTCTCTTCCAAATTGCTGATCCGATCCTCTGCTTCATCTAATCTACTGGTGATTCCTTCGAGTGTGTTTTTCATTTAAGTTATTGTATTCTTTAGTTCCAGCTTGGTGTTTTTTATGATTTCTTAATCCTTCTTTATGTCCTCAGTAAGTTCCTGAAACATTCTTATCATTAGTTCTAAACTCTGTCTCAGGAAGGTTCGAAACTCATTTTCTTTTAGTTCCATTTCTGGAGGTTACTTCTGATCTTGTATTTTGGACATGTTTCTTCATTTCTTCATTCTGCATGCTGTTCTATGATTACTTTGATATATTAGGTAGATAAGCTATGTCTCTCAGTCATTGCTGGGTGGTTTTATGTAGTATGTGTCCTTTATATTCGGATTGCATAGTCTCACTATTCTTCTTTCCGTATGTTCCAGAGGTGTCAATGTTGAAGTTGAACTTTAATTGCTTTTGGCTTGTCAGAGGGTGGGATTGCCCCTCAGGCTGATTAGCTGGGAGAATTAGCTCTGTTCACAGTGTTTGAGATGCAGTGTGGAGGTTGATCCCCTCAGAGGAGTCTTGGCCATTGTGGACTCTTGTGCCTGGGAAAATTTCCTTTGAAAGTGCCACTTGTAAGTGCAACCAGGTAGTACTCTGGTTTTGTCTAACACTGGCCTCTGGGTTTATTGGTTCTGGTGTCTCTTGGTTAGGGCTCCCACTCTGAGGTGTTACAGCCCTGTCTGTTACCGGTTCGTAGCTATGTGGTAGATGCCTCAAGTCTGTATATGGTTGGCTGCTTCCTGTGCTGGACCTGGGGTCATGCGGGGATTGTCTCTGTGTGACCTGAGGCTGCCTGCCACCAACATTGGTTCTGAGGCAGTTTTGCAAAAGGTCCAGGGCAGCCTAAGGCTGTTGTTACCTGTTAGATGCTGGTAAGGACCAACTATTGAAAGAGGCTCTTTAGGAGTATGTGTCTGGCTATTTGACCCACTGTTGCGGGTGTCCTTTGTACTACCGGGGTGGGATGGAGTTCAAGTGAGTTACGAGACGTGATTGGTGGTTTTTAACACGTTAATGTAGATTCAGGCCTTATGCTAATATCTGGCCTCTAACACCCTTGTGTAGCGTCCCAAGAGCACTATAGCCAGCCTCCACCTCATTCTTACAAATTCAAGAAAGCTGCTCCCGAGTGGCTGTGGTGCAGGTTTGTGGTCCCTGATCACCACAAAGATAAACCCAGGCCTCTGAGGACCACCTTCTGTTGTAAAAAACATATTGCAGAGTTTGTTGGGGTGGGGCCAGTCACCCCAGGACCCCGATTGCCCCTGGCAATGCTGCTGTAGTTGGGCAAGGTGGTGTTACAGGTGCGTAAAGGTTGTGTTCAGAGGTTTCTATAAATTCAGTGTAGTCTCAGCTCCTGCACTAGTGAACCACGTCCACTTCACAAAACAAAAACAAAGCAAGGTAACCCAACAACACCCAACAACAAATACACCCCAACAAAAACAAGATAAACAATGATCAGACAAAAAAAGACCCAAAAAATATGAAAGAGACAAAAATACAAATACAAAAACAGAAGAACAAGACAGAAAAACAGTAACCAAAGCAATAGCCAGATAAACAAGCCTGAGAAACAGCAACAAAAAGAAAACAGATGAAAGAAAAGAAGAAAAAGGAACAAAAACATGAAAGAAAAGAAAACAGAATAATAAAAAAGGGGAAAAGGGGCAAAAAGAAAGGAGAAAAAAGAGAGAGAAGAAAAAGCTCTTCACCTGCTTTAATCTGCAAACCACTTGCTCAACAATAGAGAGTCGCTGGCTGACTGAGCACCAGCTGTGTTGGGGAAAGGGCCCAACGCATCAAGCGCCAGCCTCTCTCTCAGGCTTGAAGTGTGCTTCCCACAATTAGCTGCCATGTGCTCTGGGGCGGTGCTCACCACCAAAAATCCTCACAGCTTGCTGAGGGCTGTTCGGTGCTGCAAAACCCTCTGTATCTGTGGTGGTGTGGGCCAGGAAACAGGGGCTCAGGGTGTGCCCAGCAATGCAGCTGTAGGTGGGCCTTGGCATGCCCCCAAGGCACCATGGGGTGTGGTCAGTGGCCTCCACCAAGGTAGACCAGCGGGTGCTCCTGTAACGGCGACCAGCCTGCACAAAAGCGCAATGAATGCCTAGACCTCATCACGCAGGCACACAGCTCCTCGCCCAACACTCCCAGGAAAACTCCCAGTGTCCACCTGTCCCAATCAGCAGCGGACATAACAGGCAGAGCAGCCCGACGGCCAGATGCCATCCTGGTAACTCTGCACATGCAGCACGGAGAAGGGGAACCCAAGGCAGCATGTTCCAATTCCACCAGACACATGTGGTACCAGACCTGAGCCTCTGTGGGAGGGCCCAACCCTGAAAAAACAGCGCCCTCCTATACACTACTTGTGTGCCAGCTCCACACAAGTGCAACAATGCTCCCAAAACTTCCAGCTCCAGCACTAAAGGCTCTCAGTTCAGTCCTTCCCCACAGGCTCCTGGGCTCCCACTCATGCAGCCACTCCCTCTGCCAGGTACCAGGTGCGTGCTCACCAGTAAGCGCGTCTGTTTGCCAGCTCCATAGGAGGGAAACTGGTCCTCTAGCTGCACTCTGCCTCACCGAGTTGAGCAGAGAGAGTCCTCACTAGTTTCTACTGCCAGCTATCGTGGAATTCCTCTTCCAGGCAAAGTAACTCTGGTCTGGGTGGAGCGGTGTGGGGCTGGAGGGTCTTTTCCCCAACAAGAGAAGCCTCTCTGCCACTGAGGTGTCATTCGCGAGGTTCGCCCTCTCTCCGTCGGCCTGGAGTCAGACTGCCTCACGTCTCCGCCCCTCCTACAAGTCTCCACGTGACCTCTTCTTTAAATCCTTCATTTAGAGGTTCCGTTCATCTAGTGTTCAGGGGACCTCCGAGATTGAATGCTGTGTAAACTGTTTGTAATTTTCCTGTGATCCTGAAAGGCAGTTGGCACAATGCCAGTCTATTCCGCCATCTTACTTGAAGTCCTCTAAACCAATCTTAAGAAAGAAGAACAAAGCTGCAGGTATCACACTCTTGGATTTTGAACTCTATTACAAAGCTATAGGAATCAGAACAGTATGGTGTGGATGAAAAAGGGGCCACATACTCAACCAGACAAGCTTCATAAGCATTACAAACCCAGACACCAAACTAACCACACAGCTGACTAAAACATAAAAATTGCTAACTAAAAGTGGGTCAAAGTGGGTAGCACATCCTAGGCCTATAGCTTCCTTGACAAAGGTCAACCTTTCACTTTGAAATTGTCCATTGTCTCTGTGCATCTAACATAACATACCTTTGAAATGTCAGAGTGCTCTTTTCCAGACTGTTTGGAGGCACCACTCTCAGCACCAGAGTACGAGACCACATTGTAATCTTGTTGCCCACATACCATCTCTACGTGCTTAATAGTTAACTCTCTGTACCCACCAATGTAATAAAGTATGTGTCTCTCTGTTTTACTTTTCATCCATTCCCAGAGATCTCCCCCCTCTGCTTTCTGCCACCTTCCAAATCTTCCACCAATGAATGTCATGTAACCCTCCTTATGTCTCCTTCTAGTCTAATGTAAACAATGAGCTGCAGAACTGCCATTCCCACGAGCATTTTCTCAATCTGTTGAGATGTTGCTTCCAGCAACTGTTGTCATTTAGGCTTAAATAAGCAGTTAGAAGACTTTTTGTAGGCTCGACATTCTTTCATCAACAATGATACTGACATAGCAAAGGACACATAGATCAACGGAATGTAATAGAGCCCAGAAATAAATAAACCCACACATATATGGTCATAAATTCATGAGAAAGGAGCTAGGAACATACTATGAGGAAAGGAGAGTCTCTCTAATAAATAGTGATGGGAACACGGGACAGATACATGCAAAAGAATGAAACTGGGTCACTATGGTAGACGTTCAGAACAAGTCACCTCAAGATATGTATGTGGATTCTTTATGAGACCCTGCAGGCCCAAGATAAACATTTACCGTTTCCTTAAAGAATGTTAATTTGGCGCCTTGACCATAGTAAGAGTTATCATCAGAGATAACATTTTATGACCTATGTATAGAATACGTCAAACTTCTAACTATAGTAAGTTTCCAACTTATGAAAAAGTTTCATTCTGGGAGAACGTTTGTAAGTCAGATTCATTAGTAAGTCCGAAAAAAGTGAGTCTTATACACCTTAGATGCTTCCTAGCCGTCCCCTCCACATCACCACTGCTTTTTCTCTTGCTTCCAGACATCTTGGGCCCTGATTGAGCACTCTACTACTATACACTATCACACTGTACAGTAAGCACACAGCAGCACAACTGCGACAACGTCTGGCAGACACATAAGCTACTTCTTCGATCTGTTCGTACCTACGAATGTTCGTAATACCAAGTCTGTTCATATCTGTGAGCATTTGCAACTCGAATGTTTGTAAGTCAGGGACTTACTGTGCTGAATTTCTGCTCTTTTTATTGTCCTGCTATTGTCGTTTCTCTCCTCTGAAGTCCCAGGTGCCTTACCTCAATCTTAGCTCAGAATCTCATATATACCTCATTTTCCATTTGTCTCCAAACTTCTCATGTATGTTTCCATATACACACCACTGGGAGATATATACTTGATAATCAGTTTTACCAGTGACTATTGTAGCTATTCTGGACACCAAGGTCAATTAGACAAAAAAACAAAAACAACAGGAGACGAGGAATAAAATACAGTAGCATGTTACTCATGTGAATGCCTGACATTAAACTTTTGATTTACGAGAGTTCCATTTCACAGACATCTATCTCAAAAAATCATATTGTTAGGTGTATGACATGGCTACTAAATAAGCACGCAAGTTTCCACACACACACATTCAGTCCATTCTCTTTGTCTCTGTCTCTCTCTCTCCCATAGACCCTCCTGTGTGTTCCTCAGACATGCTGGACCTGTGAGAGTAAACCTTGTGTTTTCATACTTCCCTGGTGGTTGTTGCAATTATTATAAAGACCACAAGGGCTGGTCCAACCACACCTTGGCTCAGGTCTGAATCAAGTAATGGGGGCCCATGCCAGTGCTCCAGGCCTTCCCAGCCCATAGCAACACTATCAACAGGCTGAGGCTTAAAGTAAACAATGATGAAGTCCACATTATCAGGAAGAGTAGTGAAGCTACTGATGCAGAAAGAAAGAGAGACACAAAAGTGAAAACTGTCATTTCAAATATTCCTATGAAATAAAATTGTATCAGTTGGCTTAGTAGCCAAGTGAAATTTTTTCCATTCAAGTACTGCAACTTATGAATATTCTATCAAACAAGAACAGATTACTCACAATAATGTATGTTTTCTGAAAGGAAATTATTCTTAAAAATCCATATTGCCCATGAAGTAAACAGAAATTTTTAAATACTTCTGATCAAGATTGGAAAAAACATTGTGAAGTTCGTAAAAGGACAGGGAAAAACTGTTTGTAAGACAGACAAAGCAGATACTGAATCAAATAGTTACTAAAATTGTATAGAGAAAAATGCCATTGGTATTTACATAAGGATTGCATGGAGTGTACAGATTGCTTTGGGTAGAATGGACATTTTAATGATGTTGATTTTTCTTGTCCAATAGCACCATATACGCTTCCATTTATTTGTATCTTCTTCAATTTCTTCCTGTCATATACTTTTCTGAGTACAAGCCTTTTCCCTCTTAAGTAAAAATTATTCCTATGTATTTTTTAAAACCTTTATTGGGAATAGTGTGTTTTTCCAGCACGCTGCAATTCCAAGTCAAGCCATTGTTTGCAATCTAGTTGTAGAGGGCGCAGCTCAATGTCCCATGTGGGGCTCAAACCAGCAATCTTGGTATTATGTATCTGCGCTCTAACCACCTGAGCCAACAGGCCGCCCACTAAGTATTTTATTTGTTGCAATTATAAATGGGATCCTGTTTCTCATTCTCTTTCTTCCACTTCATTATTGGTGTATAAAAATTGTACTGATATCTAAATATTAATATAGTTTTTTTCATATACTAGAACAAATAACCTTAAAATCTATATGGAACTGCAAAATACCTCGAATAATCACAACACTCTTGAGAAAAAACAAAGTTGGAGATATCATGCTACCTGATATCAAACTATACTACAAGGCTATAGTAATCAAAACACCATGGTACTGGCATAAAAACAGACACATAATTCAATGGAATAGATACAGAGGCCAGAAAAAAAAAACCCGACACTTATATGATCATTTAATCTATGACAAATGAGGCAAGAATACACAGTAAGATAAAGACAGTCAATTCAATAAATGATGCTTTGAAAACTGGATATATACATGCAAAACAATTAAACTAGACCATTTCTTATACCATATACAAGAATAAACTCAACATATATTAAAGACTTAAATGTAAGGCTCAAAACCATAAAACTACTAGAGATAACATTGGCAGTAAACATTGCTCTTAGTTACATTTGTTTTCTGATATATTTGGGGGGGCAATGAAAAAAATTAATAAACACATGGAACTCCACCCAATAAAAAGTTTTTGCACAGCAAAGAAAACAATCAACAAAACAAAAAGACAGCCTACTGACTGAGAGGAAACATTTGCCAATAATATATCTGATAAAAGGTTAATATCCAAAATGTATAAAGAACTCATACAACTCATCCTAAGAAAAACAAAAATACTCATTAAACAATGGGCAGAGGACCTGAATAGACATTTCTCCAAAGACAACATACAAAACCCAGTAGATGCATGAAAAGATGCTCCACATCACTAATCATCAGAGAAATGCTTTAAAACCACAATAAGATATGTCCTCACACCTGTCAGATTGGCCATCATGAAAAATCACCAAAAAAGAAGTGTTGGTGAGGATGTAGAGAAAAAAGAACCCTCGTGCACTGTTGGTGAGATTGCTAATTGGTGCAGCCAATATGGAACGCAGTATAGAGTTTCCTAAAAATTAAAAAGAGAACTACCTTATGACCAACAATTCTAATTCTGGGTATATATCCAACAAAATCCAAAACACTGTTTTGAAAGATATATGTACCCCTATTGTCAATGCAGCATTATTTACATTAGCCAAGATATGGAAGAAACCTAAGTGTCATTCAATTGATGACTGGATAAAGAAGATGTGGTACACACAAGAATACGCAATAGATTATTGCTCAGCTATAAAATTGAATGAAATCTTACCATTTGTGACAACATGGGTGGACCTG
>NW_017733029.1:3483-5394 GCF_001890085.2 Hipposideros armiger | reverse complement strand
GAGTTCACAGAAAAAGTGGGGGATTTCCAAGTCTGTACAGGACAGTCTCAGCACCATTAAGCTTTGTAACAAGGCATTCAGGACACACATGATCCAGGACACCAGAACCAGTAGTCCACAGAGCCGGGGGTGCATGATGACCGTGTAGTGCAGGGGGTGACAGATGGCCACAAAGCGGTCATAGGCCATCACAGTCAGGAGATAGACGTCCAATCCTGCAAATAGTGTGAAAAAATACATCTGTGTGATGCAGCCTTCATAGGTTATGACTTTGCTCTGTGTCTGGATGTTCACCAGCATCTTGGGGATGGTGGTAGAGGTGAAACAGATGTCCACAAAAGACAGGTTGGAGAGGAAAAAGTACATGGGCGTGTGGAGGTGGGGGTCTGAGCTGACCGTCAGGATGATGAGCAGGTTTCCCAACACAGTGATCAGGTACATGGAGAGGAAAAGCCCAAAGATGAGGGGCTGCAGTTCTGGCTCCTCTGAAAGTCCCAGGAGAAGAAATTCTGAAACTCTTGTAATATTCCCTGGTTCCATGAAGAACAGGTGACTTCCAAGACAGAAAAATAAAATGAGTAATTTTCATACAAGTGACATTACTCAGATAGCTCTAATGCTACATTTATATTTTGCAGCCAAATGATTAATTTCAATATTTTAGTATGGATCTGATTCTTCTACGGGTTTCTGTGCCATTTCACATTAGAAATTTTGATCCCAATTGCTTCTTTCCAAAGGTGTCATGTATTCTACAGTTTTCATGAGAAATTCTTCGTGTATTTCAAGAATATAAAGTGACTGCTTAGCATGTTTTAGGTACTGTCTAAAGTGTGAGTATTCGAGTACTTAAAAACAGAAATTCATACAAATCAATGATGGAGAAAAAATATGCAACCTAATAATAAAAATATATTACATTTCAGATGGTGACAGATCATTAAAGAAAAGGAAACAAATTTTTAACTTAGTGACTATTGTATTTCTTTTTCAAAGGACATTTAGTCAAGACCTGCAAAAAAGTTAACATTTGAACAGAGACCTCAGTGAAGAAAGAAAGGGACAGGCAAGGTAATGTTGGCAAGTGTGTACCTGGAAGAAGGAATGGCCAGTGCAAAGGCCCTGGGGTGGAGCAGGAGTGGTTTCCTAATCTGTCCAAAGTGAATATCAGAGTATCTGAAGGGCCTGTATTATAATGTATTTCATGTTGCTCTCAGCAGAGTTTCTCACCCAGAAATGCTTTTGTGCCTGGGGCATCTGGCATTGCCTGAAGGAATACTGCTAAACACCCACAATTCACAGGACAGCACCCCACCCAATTACTATTCAGCCTCCAAGGTCAACAGTTAGAAGGTGAGCAAACCTAGTCAAGACCGGCCCTTCAACTTGAGTGTGCTTATGAATCAACAAGGATCCTACCAGAAATGCAGAATTTGAATCAGCAGGTCATGGGGGCCTCAAAGAGGCTGCATTTCTAACAAGGGGGTATTGATCCTGCAGGTCCTGGTCTGTGGACCATTCTCTGAATATCAAGGATAAGGTCCTGTGTTAGACTCAGGTATAGGCACTTGTAGGTCTTCTGAGCCATGCATTTCTTTGCATGCATTATTAAAGCAATAGTGTATTCACTCATTCCAGAAACTGTGGTACATTCTGTGTTTATTTCTTTTATATAAGGGCCCCTGAGTGACACGGAATACTACGCTTTTAACAGACTTTGTAGTGAGCAAAACAAGGACCTCCAAAATATGTCCACACTCTATCCCACTGCCTTTGTGTTGGATATTTTTATAACAAGAAAGGATTAGGGTAGAAATGGGACAGGCTTTCTAATGGGCTGACTTTAAGAAGATGATCAGGTACATCCAGATGGAACTAAAGCAGCGGTTCTCGAATGACCTTTTCACAGGG
>NW_017733029.1:0-1123 GCF_001890085.2 Hipposideros armiger | reverse complement strand
CTTTGAAGACGGAGGAATGGCCATGAGCCAAGGAAGGCAGGTGGGGAGAATACAAACTCAAATAGGAAGGGAAACAGAATTCCACCTGAGTCTCGAGAAAAAAAACCCTGCTCTGCAGACATCTTGATATTAGCCCATGAGACTCATTTTGGGCTTCTGACATGCAGAACTGTAAAGGCAAATATTTGTTTGTTTTAATCAGCTAGTATGGGAATATTTTACAGCAACAATAGAGTCTAATAAAGATATTTATTCAATAAAATTTGCTGAGGAATTCAGGTAAAGCTTCTCCATTCATTCAGTAGCTTCCCCTGGGTAAAGGCATTTTACTCTGAAAACCCACATGAAGTAGAAAAACTTTTTAAATCAAGTTCCACCACTTTACCTTTTACAGTGAAGTCCTCATTGCATAAATGTAAACTTGCTCTGACTACGATGCCTTTGTGGCCTTAAGATTTAAGGTACATTGGTGGCCTTACTTTTTCCATCGCCAACGTGTTTTGTTTTCAGCAATGTATACTCTTTGCCTAGAAGTCATTCAATCCTCAATTTATACTTCCCAGTGCAGACAGAATTTCTCATTAAAAATATATACGACAATGACTACCAAGGGGAAAGACTGAGAGTGTGGGATAGGAATCCCCACTACCTGTTCCAATAGAGAAAGTAAACAAGTTCAAATTCAAAATATATGCAGCGCCCCCAGTAATGAAATAATTCAAAGTAAAACTATTTAGTATTCCTCTTTAAACTTACTAAATAATTTTTTCATGTGAATATTCAGCGTGAGAGAAGATACTGCCATGTATGTCTCACAAATTTCTGTTGCAAGGTAGTTTCTACCTCCACTGGCCTGGATCTTTTCAGTGACTACAAAACACGCTCAAATACACCCCATTTAGAAATTTCATACAAACGCTCTCACTTCACTGCACTGGCTCCACGCCTAACATTATTTTTTTTACTCCCTGGACAGTAGAACTCCTCAGATATGTTTTCATTGTGCTGCAACCATTTCATGCATCTCACTCATTCTGCAGAGTCACCTAATGGTACTTCCATGTCATCACTTAATTGTTAACTATGGCCCCTGTAGTGCAGATTCAAGCATCCTTATTTATAT
>NW_017733028.1:96658-105892 GCF_001890085.2 Hipposideros armiger | reverse complement strand
GAATGGTTAAAAAGGGGTAAGGGATAAAGAAGTACAAACTAGCAGTTAGTTATAAAAACAGTCATGGAGATGGAAAGTACAGCATAGGGAATTAGTCAACAATATTATAAGAATGTATGGTAATAGACTTATCAGGGTGACCACTTTGTAAGTTATATAAATGTCTAATCACTATGTTGTACACCTGAAACTAAAATAATGTAGAAGGTGCAATGAAGAAATGAGGTGAATGTTTAAATAAAAAAAATTATTACAGTAAAAAACGCATTGCCGTTAATCCCCCTCAAAATACTTCCCCTTGTTTTGAACACACTTATCCCAAAATTCTTGCCACTTTCTGAAGCAGTTCTGAAAGTCCTTTTGGGAGTGTCTTTACTTCATCCTCCATCATGACAACACTCCATGTCACACATCACTTCCGGTATGGCAATTTCTGTCAAATAAAAACAATACAGAGTGTCCTCATCCATCTTATCACTGGATCTGGCACTGTGTATTTCTGGCTCTTCCCCAAAGTCAAAGTGACCATGAAAGAAAAACGTTTCAATCAATTCAGGACATCGAGGCAGTCATGACAGTGCCATTAAAGATACTCATGAAAAGGACTTCCAGAACTGCTTCAGGAAGTGAGAGGCCAGAACGATGGGATAAGTGTGAAGTGAGGGGGAGTATTTTGAGGGGGATTAATGGAATTGTGTCTTTTACTGTAATAATTTTTTATCTAAACATCACCATATATTGTTGATCACACCTTGTATGTCAACTGTAATTCAAAATTTTAAAAATATTTTAAAAATACTGGAGTAGTAAAGTTATTAATTAAACCTAAGAAGAAAGAAAGCAAAGGGACCATTTACTGAGCACTAAACTAATGATAAGCATTGTTCTAAATGCTCTGAGGCATTATGATTAAACCCACTTTATGAATGAGGACACTGGGCCTAAGTGACTTGCACAAGACACAGTGCTTCTAAATCAAAGCAGAAGGTCAACTCAGGCAGCCTGTCTCCCGGGGTTTGAGCTCTTAACCATTCTGCTACAGGCCAGTCCAGGCCAGGCAGGCACTCACCCTCCCGCTTGGAGTCGCAGTGCTGTACTCTACTGGCTCCCATGCATCTCGCTCACGGAGACTAGATGGCCCTGGTGAAAAGAAGGTGACAACTCAGAGCTCAGACCCTTCTGCTTCTGCTTCCCTCCTTTAGAGATCCGAACTTCTAGTTGTCTTGGTTCTGCTGCTGAGCTGAAGACAACGATCCCTGACTGTGGCTTTGTCCCGAGCCTCCTGTCCAGCTTCCAGGGATGAGACGGCACCTTTATAAGGTCCATGGATACCCAGAGGCTGAAGCGTTTTCTTCTGGATTAGAGACCTCAGCGCCCTAGTTACAGAGGATCCCTCCGGATCACGGCTCCAGAGACCATCTTCCCTAAGGAAGAAGAGCTGTTTGTTTATGCCCTTGATAAAGCTTCATGGGCTTTTAACAGCCTATGCTTTCATTCAGGGTATGCCTTTTTAAGCACAATTAAGAGCAAAGTACTGTGGGAAAAATAATTGTTGCTTCCTTGTATTGAGCACTTACTGTGTACCAAACACTGACCTGGCACCCTTATCAGAAGGATCCAAAGCAACACACAATTTTATCACGTTTATTCTGCATAATAACTTTGTAGGTTAGATCTATTCATCTTCACTTTAAAAGTGAGGAGCACACAAAGCTTCTAGTTCCAGAATGGTGAGTCAAACTCAGGTCTGTCCAACTCCAACCTTCTTAGTCTTAATCACTGGGCTACACGACCTCCCTGTAAGTGACTGTGAAATCGCTGCAGTAGCTCTTTTACTTACTAGTATCTCATGAGACTATAGATAAAAACAAATACTTAACATCAATTTAATGGAATGTAGAAAGCGTTAGAGCCAAGAAAGGTAAAATTAAGGGTATTTGAAAGTCAGGGAAGGATATTCATTATTTCAATCACATTCAATATATACCAAGAGTTATTTGCATCTTCTCCAGAATTAAAAATTTGGAAACTTTTCTGATTTTTCTCCATCACTTGATCATGCAGTTTAAGCTTTGTTATTAAAAACAAATACTTGTCAAATGACTAATAACAACTTTTGTCAATACCTAAAGGCAGAGAACAGACCTACAGACAATATATCAGATAATGAGGAGTTGAAAAACTTTGAATTCCCTCAACAAATGCCTATTGAACATCTATGCCTTGTCCTTGAAGATCTTGTAAGTCCTGATGAGGCAGGATGAGTAGCCTAGGAAATTGACACCCCCTCCAGGATACCATGTGAGGCGCCCCACTGGTTACACAAGTAACAAGTGACTGTATCCAGCACCTGCAGCTGGAGAAAAACAAGAGCCAGCTTCATCCAAGAGGCTAATCCTCTTGACTGGGACCTGAACTTTAGCTAATTATAATGTCATTATAATAACAATTACATTGTGGTTACTACAACTTCCAGCACATGCCATGACAGTTTCAGAGGAGCCAAATAAGGAGCAAAGAGCAGGAAACTGAGGATCCCACCTACTGGATGGGAAGCGATGAGCCAGGTCAATGGGATGTCATCAATTTCAGCCTCAGGGAGGTATAAATACTCCTGCTCGGGACTTCCTCCCTGCCACTCAAATCTCTGAGTTCCCCTGCATTTTCCTCTTAAGTGTATACTTGTGCTTTAATAAACTAACTGTGCTTCCTGCATCTGTCTCACTCTTGAATTCTTTCTTGCACAAAGACAAGAACCTGGTCACTGCTGCTCTGGGTTGAGTTCTCTCTTGGGCATCTTCGTGAGCCTTTGGTGACACTGGTGATACTTCAGTAAAAAAACAATAACAGAAACAAAAAGAGATTGCTGCTCTCATGGAGCTTTCATTCAAGTGGGAGAAAATACATGAAAGAAAGAGGTAAACATGTAACATGGAAAGTGCTGTGAAGAAAAGGAAAGCAAGGAAGAGGGACAGAAAAGGCAAGAGACACAGATTTAAATTTTAAATAGAGTAATCTGATGTTTGAGTAATGACTTGAAAGACACCTGAAAAGCCTGTGCTTAATACTATTAGTTTACTCTAATAAAACATGGGGTGTTTATGGCTTATCATGACTTAGCACAGCACCTTTCCAAGGCATCACGTTTTTGTCCTGCACTTTAAACACAATGCTTCAACCCAAATTAAGGGCTGTGAGGGACAAAATTCTGATACAGTAACAGGATAGAATGAGGATTTAGACAATCACAACTTACACAGTGTAGGTTATTGACCTAATCTGATATAAAGACTAATAAAATTTTAAGGCAATTTGTATTCTACACTCTTTGCCACAGGCTTTTATATATTAAGGATGGCAGGTTTTCTATTAAAAAAATAAATCTATACTTGGGGAACATTCAAGAATTAGATAGCTGGTGAGATATATATGTTTTTGTCAGAGTTAAGGGCTGGGGTTAGCTTGGAGAAGTTATGGCATCAAAACACACAGGCAGAATCCATCTTCCTCACGTCAAGTCTAACTAAAACCACCACACACAGGCCTGTGCACATACAGCCCTGAGGACTCGCTCACCTGCAGCTAAGCCTCAGCCATAACAGTGTCTTATCTGTCTATTTACTGAGAATTAATTGTCTGCTGCCCAGATGATACTAATGCATCCTAGTCTTTGTTCTCAATCCCAAGGGCACATTTGAAGAAACAGGGAAAAACAATCCATTATCAGGAAATTAAAATAAGCACCACAAGTATGGTGTCCTTAGAACCCAAGGGCAAAGAAGACCTTGGGGATTTATTAAATGTTCACTTTCCTCTAGGAATGTTAGAGGGCTGGTTCTTGTAAGCATGATGCAATACCAAGGAACATACTTCTGAGATTGTTTCCTCTTCAGAGATGGTCTTTGTGGGAATTTAGTTTCAAACGCATCAAGGTTTTATTTCAAGTGAACCAAGGCTTCTCTGAAGTCATTTTCACAGTTGAGTTGCTCCAGTGCAAGCAGAGAGAAACATAAAAATAAATATTCTTGATTAAGTTACTTTTGTTGCAGAACTGTCTCTTTCCCAAAACCCGAATCGCTGTATAATGGATTTTTTATTTTGTTTATTGCAATACTACAATATACGTACAACAAGGGTTATAACGTATTTATGTGGAAAATGTAGGTACAACACATTGTCTTTGTATACATGCCTTGTCCTCATGTTTTAAAATTTCCAGTGTTCAGTTCTTAACCTCTTCTTCCTTAAATGTTGGTGAGCTCATTCATGGCTTCAACAACATCATTTATATGGCTAGTTCCTAAATTTTTATCTTTAGTTCTCAAGTTTTTGTTAATTCCCTGTCTTGTGTATTCAACCTCACTATTAGAGTGTTCAAGTATGTTTTTCTGTTGTCACCCTGAATTGAACGAGTACAAAAATCAACACATCTTTTTCATGTCCCAAACAGCTATTTGTCCAACCTTACCATTTCTGTATTGGAGAGGAAGTGAAGGATAGTCTTATTTGGGTATTATAAGTCCTGGTTCATATGGGTTGGTCCCAGTTTACATCTGTCATCTCAGAAAAATTTTTAGTAATAGCCTCTTTCACTATGAAATATATCCCAGTTAAATAAGAAATTGTATGTGGAATCAAACCAACCTCGACAATTCTTGACTTTGCCATTTACTAGCTGTGGGGCCTCAGGAACTTTGTTTAACCCCTCCTGAGCTTCAAATTACTTATCTTAAAATGGAGATAATAATCATAAATAGTTCAGTGTTCATTACCTAGAACATGGAAGACATATAGTGTTATGTTGTTGTTATTATCATCATCATTATCAGTATTCAAATCTATACCCTGAATGTAAAAGATATTTTAGACTGCAGTGGTATGTAGGGTTAGATAAAAAGGGAAAGATTGAAAGCAAGAAGATGAGTGAAAGTTTCACAAGCTGTGGAAATAGTAAAGTAAAAACAATGTGAATAGATAAGATCACGAAAGAACAAGATTTAATCTCTATGGCTTGGGAGAGAAGGAAGGAGAGGTAAGAAGCACGAATCAAATCTGATTAAAAATTTGAGCCCAGGGAACCATGAGTAGGATGGCAGAGATGAATTAATAAGGAGTGGGGAGGATAAGGAGCTAGATTTTAGTCTAGATGATGAAATGCTGGCAAAAACCTTCAAAAGGAAAAGATAAGTGAAAAATGGCTATGGAGTCGTAGAGCTTGGGAGAAAAGAGGTCAAGATACAAATTAGGATACTCTGATTACAGAGGAATGATGATTTGTTCCAAGCAGAAATAATTTTATTTATTCATGTTTAGAGAATTTTAATGAGTTTATTTGAGCAAAACTGACGATTGCCAGAAGCAAAATCTCAATGGTTAAGAAAATGCTCCCTCCAAACAGAAATATTTAAAGACAGAATAGTAAAAGGTAAAGCAAATATTTATTTTCTTCCTTTCTCTTTTTCTTTTTTCTTTCTTTCTTCTTTCTTTCTTTCTTTCCTTCTTTCTTTCTTTCTTTCTTTCTTTTCTTCCTTTCTTCTTCTTTTTTATTTTTTAGAGCACAATGAATTGCTTTTATTTCAGTATGCATCCACATCTCAGCATTTAGTGGTCTTGAACAGAAAAGTGGAAAAACACAGCAATTTCCCAGGAAGTCAAGCCTGCCACTTTCTGGGATCTGCCCTGCACACTGAGCTCTTTCTTATCCCTGCTGAGGACAGTGAGGAGAAGCAGCACCAAAACCAAAGTATGTACTGTATTCAAGGTTCTTTTTGTTCCAGTTGTCAGATTCCAAACTAGACCCACAAGGATTGCAAAGAGACCACACAATGCTCAGCATTTGTTAAATTTTTATTAGTTCAAAAGTATTTTCTAATTTCCATTGTGGTTCCTTTTCTTAACAATTGGGTTTTTAGGAATGTGTAGTTCAATTCCAAATATTTGTGGAGTTTTTGCAGTGATCTGTTCTTTGTTTCTAATTTAATTCCACAGTATTCAGAGAATATACTCTGTATGTTTTAAGTTCTCAGTTTATTTTAACTTGTTTATGTTCTAGCGTATGGTCCATCTCAGTGAATTTTTCATATGCACTTGAAAAAAAATCTGTATTCTATTGGGTGAGGTGTTACACAAATGTCATTTTGTTCATGTCAGTTAACAGTGTTATTCAAATCTTCTATGTACACAATGATTTTCTATCTACTTGCTTTATCAATTACTGAATGAAGAGTACTGAACCTCCAACTTTAACTGTGATTCTTTCTAAATCTCCTTTCATTTCTGTCAGTATTTGCTTTATGTATTTGAAGTTCTGTAATTAGGTGTTGTTAAATGTGTTCTCTGTAACACACTTAGAATTATTATGTGTTTTTTATTACTTGACACTTGAATTACTGTGAATTTACCTTTGTTAATAGTTCAAATCCTGAAGTTTGTTGTGTTAGAAATTTGTAGCTATTTTTTAAAGCAGATCTGGGTTTTCTTTTATTAAATTCTCTATAAAACTCAAATTATATAAATAACCTATATGCACAATATAGAAAACTTGAAAAAGCACAGAAAAATTACTAAAAGAAGTTTGAATCTCCCATCCAAAGAGATCCACAACTTGGTATGCAGGCACTGGCCATTTTTAATCAGTTGATAATTTTCATTCACCAAAGTTATTTTTGTGCATATATTGTTCTTATCCTTTTTATTTAGCATTATATCTTGAATATTTTTCAAGTAAATATATATTCTTTCACAACATGATTTTTCCATTCATAAAACTGTTATTCCACTTACATAAACTTAATACACATGTTCTTATCAATTATGCTTATATTGTTCATGAAAATTTCATAAGACATTAAACGAAGCTAGACATCATCTCAAGTTATTTCCCTGTTAACTATTTTTACAGCACATGCATGTTAGGCAAACATAAAAAACAAATCACTTAAGCAACAAAACTTAAAGAAAGTTAAATACATGGGTCTTTTGTTTTACTGGTGTACTTGATATACATGAAGTACCGGTAATGGACATCAAGCGATTCGTTTTACCACATCTTTACTTATACATTTGTTCTTAGGTTGCCTAAAACATTTACATACAAATAAAATGAGTGTAACCAAAATACTGAAAGCAAACAGCAGGTAACTTTACAAGTAATGGATTGTGAACCGTTTCTGCCCTTCTCCAGAATAAATTGGGTTACAACTAAAGGAACACTTCTGCAGCTGTAGTCAAAGGTGTTCACACTGGACTGAGCATTTCACAGACACACACAGGCTTCAACTTGTGCCATCCATGGGATAGCCATCTCTACCACAGCCTCGTAAGTGCTCCAAACCTTAGAGTGCCCACAGTAACTACACCTGTGACTGGAACCAATTACCCTTTTTATTCCCCACCAGGACAAACCAATGTGGAGGCAGTTTTCTTTGCTTAGATACGGAAGCAGTTTTAACACTGGCCCTTATGAAGCCACAATGTTCCAGAAGAACTATGCTAAACATTTATAACTTGTATAAAAATTCCACATCCCCATATTGGCCACCTCAAGATGAAAACAGATAACTCCCTAAATGTTAACTGGCTCTACTTCCCTAATATTAAACATAAAAACCACATGGGAAATATAGAAATTCAAATAGAAGTAACATATACCTGTCAAATTGTAAACAAAAAAACTATTTGTGGGATAGTTCCACAAATATGACCAATGGTCCACTGTGTAAATTTTAGAATGAAGAAGGCAAAAATTGGAAGGCCGGTTAATTTTCTCCTCCTTCTCCTGCTTCAGCTTCATCTCCTTGGGTATCCGAAGTTCACAATGTCAAGTTGTCTCTCAGTAATGGCATTCTTAGCGTGCTGTCTTTGTCTGACTCTTCACTTAATGAATCAAGTTCAGCAATGGCATCATCAAAAGCTGTCTTTGCAAGAAAGCAGGCTTTCTCCAGGGAGTTCAGAATCTCCTAATAGAATACAGAGAATTTAAGGGCCAGACCCAATCTGATAGGATGTGTTGGTTGCATTTCCTTTTTGCTGATTTCAAAAGCTTCTTGGTATGCTTGTTGTGACTGATCCACAATCCCTTTCTTGTCATCACCAGCAGCAACCTGAGTCAGGTAACAGTAGTAGTTTCCTTTCATTTTCAAATAGAAGACTTTGCTCTCTGCTTGTGAAGCACTGGGAATCAAGAACTTTTCCAAGAGAGACGGTACATCATTGCGGATATCTCTTAGCTGGGTCTCAATTTTGTCTCTGTATTTTCGAGTCATCTGCTGTTTTTTTCTCAGCACCTTCCATCTTTTGCTCAATACTTGGGACACACCCCAAGATGACCTAGGGGTTCCTACAACATTTTTACAAGCAATCAAACAAGATTCCTCTCCTCATTGGATAATTAAGCACCTTGCTCAGTTACAGACTTCATGCAGGCTGCCATGTCATCGTATTGCTCAGCCTGCTTGGCCAGTTTGGCCTTCTGCACCAGCTCATTTTTATCCATGACTGTATGTTCTGGTGGGAGCCTCTGGGCCAGGCTCAGCTTGCAGCCTGGTCCCCAGGCTCAGCCCTCCTGCCATGCCACCACCTGAGTTGGGGAGGGCTGGGTGTCACTGCCACAGCGCCCACAACATGATTTTTAATAACTGCACAACATTATATTTGTATGAACACAGAATAATTTAATTTACCAATCCTCTAATTGTTGATCATTTGTTATTGTTTTTTTGTTTCAATTTTTCTTTTTTTTTTTTACATTGACTATTATTTTATATTAGTTTCAGGTATACAGCATAGTGGTTAGACATTTATATAACTTATGAATTGATCACCCTGATAAGTCTAATACCCACCTGGCACCATACATAGTTATTGCAATATTATTGACTATATTCCTTCTGCTTTACTTTACATCCCCATGACTATTTTGTAACTACCAATTTGTACTTCTTAATCCCTTCACCTTTTTTAGCCAGTCCTCCCAACTCCCTCACATTTGGCAACCATCAGTTTGTTCTCTGTATCTATGAGTCTGTTTCTGTTTTGTTTGTTCATTTATTTTTGTCCTTTAGATTCCACATATAAGTGAGATCATATGGATTTCTCTATTTGACTTATTTCACTTAGCATAACACCATCTAGGTCCATGATGTTGCAAATGATAAGATTTCACACTTTTTTATGGCCAAGTAATATTCCATTGTGTGTGTGTGTGTGTGTGTGTGTGTGTGTGTGTGTGTGTGT
>NW_017733028.1:95586-96615 GCF_001890085.2 Hipposideros armiger | reverse complement strand
ATATAATCTTCTTTACCCAATCATCTATTGATGGGCACTTAGGCTGCTTCCAAGTCTTGGCTATTGTAAATAGTGCAGCAATGAACATAAGAGTGCATATATCTTTTCTAATTAGTGTTTTGGATTTATTTGGATAAATACCCAGAAGTGGAATTGTTGGTCATAGGTAGTTCTATTTTTAATTTTTTGAAAAACCTCCATACTATTTTCCATATGGCTGCACCAATTTGCAATCCCACCAACAGTGCACGAGGGTTCCCTTTCCTTTGCATCCTTGCCAGCACTTGTTTGTTGATTTATTGATGATAGCTATTCTGACAGGTATGAGGTGGTATCTCATTGTGGTTTTTATTTGCATTTCTCTAATGATTAGTGATGTTGAGCACCTTTTCATGTTTATTGGCCATCTGTATGTCCTCTTTGGAGAAATATCTATTCAGGTCCTCTACCCATTTGTTAATTGGATTGTTTGCTTCTGGTATTAAATTGTACAAGTTCTTTATAAATTTTGGATGTATGATTGGCAAATATCTTCTCCCAGTTGGTAGGTTGCCTTTTTGTTTTGTTGATGGATTACTTTGCTGTGCAAAATCTTTTTAGTTTGATGCAGTCCCAAGAAATTTATAGCTATTTCAGATTTCTTATAATTAGTTCTTGTACAATATATCTTTCTTTATCCTTTAAAAAAGTCTATGAAGTTAAACTGTGATTTATTTAAACTGCACGTAATTGGGTTTTTATTTTGTCTTTATCCAGTGTAACTTTTTGTGTCTCTTAATTGGCATTTTAGCCTATTTATATTCAGTGTAATTATTGAAGTAAGCCTACAATCTTGCTATTTGTTTTCTACTCATCCCATCTGGTCTTTGTACCTTTTCTCCCTCTTTTCCTGCCTTTTTTAGATGAGCTGGGTACTTTTTTTTTTAAAGATTTTTATTGCGGAATTGGGGGGATGGGAACAGCGCTGGGGAATTGGGGAAAGGGGAACAGACAAGTTGCTGTCCTTTTGTTCTTCAGTCTAGTTGTGGA
>NW_017733028.1:91467-95506 GCF_001890085.2 Hipposideros armiger | reverse complement strand
CCGCTCACTGTGGCTGCTGGCCGCTCACGCTGGCTGCTGGCTACATACAGTAGCCCATGGCAACCCACTGCCACAGGGGCTGCAGCCTATGCCGCCGCCGGCGACTCACGGCAGCCCAAGCTGGGTACTTTTTAGTATTCTCTTTTATTTCCTTGTTAGCTTATTAACTATACCCCAGTTTATTAGTGGCCTCTAATAGTGTTGATAATATGTAACTTTATCTTATCAAAATTTATCTTGAAATAATATTTTAGCACTCTATGTAAATATCAAGAATCTTAAATAAGTATACTTCAATTTCCGCTTCCATCCTTTGTGATCATTGTTATATATTTAATTTCCGTGTATGTTATAAACCTCATAACACGTTGTTCTCATTTTTGCTTTAAACAGTGAATTATCTTTTAAAATAATTTTTAATGAAATAAACACTGTATTTTATATTTAAGTTCCTTGTGGAACTTCTCAGATCTACTACTTGAGGAAGTGTGAGTGACTGATTGCCTGTTGCTGCACTCTGAAATCAACTTTTATCACATTAGCACTGAAGCCACAGTCTACCACCAATTCAAACGACTGGAAGGACGAAAAAACAGGGGTTTTAAAGCAGGCCTATTCTTGCCAGATGCGGGACTCCTCCCATGGAATTTGGCTCAAGAATTCTCCGTCAGCCTTACCATCAGGATCGCCAGTCTGATGGCTCTCCTACCTTCCTTCTATAGCTCCCACCTCATTTTCTCTAACAGGTGTTATACATCTAATCTTGTCTTGGCATCGGCTTCTCAGAGCCTGGGACTAGTGCAAGGTGTGACAAGTTTGTTTCCACCTAAAATATGGTAAGATGGGGACTAGAGACTGACTCAACTTATTGTCAGGTGGGTAAAGAGATCATTATCCTGGTTCATAAGTTGGACATAGATAGTGCCTGGCACACAGTGGTTGCTCAGTTACTAAGATTTCATTGATGGCCGCTTAGAAATATGTCCCTGTGGAGGGAAACATCTTTGTAGGTGCAGTGATTCAAACCTTCGCAAACCATGTCTTCAGAGACAGAGAATTGGCTTGTTATTGCTAATTGCTCTGAAGACAGATAATGTCAGACCATTAACGATTAGCCATTAATAAACAGTTAATGATTAAGTGTGAGAGCCAGAGTGCCTCTTTGATTGTTAACATACAAAGAGGTCCTAAAACAAATGTACAGAGGTCCTTATCTCCAGCCTGAGCAGCAAAGTAAAGTTTAATAGTAGATGACAAAAAACTCCCAAGGCATTTGAATGTTTAGACTGCTATCCTCGAACTGGGGCCCTTGTTGGGAAAAACTGAGGCCCTGAAACATGCATTCTCAGTACGGATTTGCTTTTCCTTTTTGCAGAGCTTTATCCAGCATCATTATTATGGAATGACTGATTAGCATCTGAACAGGAGACCCACTGCGTAATGAAAGAAGCATGGAGGTAGGTCCATGACCGTGAATCCTCTGGTCATAACACAAAGCACACCATCCAGAAGCAGCCAGCCTCACAGAAGACTAGAACAATCTTAAAGCACAGGGAAAGTGCCAGCTCAGAGGAAAGACTCTGAAGGAATGGAATACCATTTTTTACGTTCTGGAACCAAGAGGTAGAAATAGGAATGGCTCCATTTATCCCAGTCCACCTTGCTACCATCTCTCATCTCTCTCTCTGAAAAATTTTAGGATCTTTATCCAGTGTTCTTAAATTTCACAATAATATGTCTTGGTATTTCCATTTTCATTCAGTGTTACTTCAATCTGGTGATACAAGTTACTCTCCTCTTTTCTATCTCTTTGACCATTTTTCATACTTTTGAGAGATTTTATCACCTTTAAGTTCTACCCTATGCATTTTAATTAAAAAAATTTTTTATCATTGAGTTATTTTTAAAATTTGAAAAGTCACTCTGATTTTTTCATATCATTATATTCTGGATTGATAGATGCACTCAGAACACTATAAGTATAAATTCAAAAAAGTTTTTGGTATTATACACACACACACACACACACACACACACACACAGTAAAATTAGAACAGAAAAACTTGCTTTCATTTCTCTTGGGTAATATCTAGGAGTAAGTAAATACCTAGGGGTAAGAGTAGCAGATTGTATAGTAAATACAAGTTAAGCTTTATAAGAAGCTGAAAATTGTTTTCAAAACATTCCTGTCATCATGGGAGTTCCCTCTCATTCAAATCCTTGCTAACACTTGGTATTGTCAATTTTTGTCATTTTAAACCTTCTAATGTCCATGTAGTTACATTTCATTTGATTTTAATTTGAATTTCTCTAATGAAGGGTTTGAACAAATCTTTTTTTAAAAATTAAGTTGTTTTATTATTGACTTGTAAGAAATATATACATATATAATTTATTTGTATTATTATGATTCATATATTAAATAGTTTAGATACAAGTCCTTTATCAGATATATATTTTATAAATATTTTCTTCTAGTTTGTGGTTTACATTTTTATTTTAACAGTTTTTTGAAGAGAAAAAGCTTTAAGCATTGATGAAATCCAGTTTGTGAACACTTTTTCTTTTAGGGTTCATGCTTTATTGGTCTTAGCTTTATTTGTCATGAGGAAATTTTCTTTAACACAAAAAGAGAAAGACTTTTTTCCTGTTTCCTTCTAAAGATTTTATAGTTTTAAATATTATATTAAGGTGTAGAATCTTTTTCTAGTTCATTTGGTTTCATATGGATTTCCAATTGTTCAGCATCATTTATTGAAAAAGATGTCCTTTATTGAATTGTTTTGGTATTAGTAACTTAATTGAAAATAAATTAACCGTGTGTGTAGGTCTATTACTAGAGCTGCTGTTCTAGTCTACCAATCTATACTTTCATCTTTATGCCAATACTACAATGTCTTGATTTCAGAATCTTTAAATTTTGAAATCAGATAGTATAAATCCTCCAAGTTTATTTTTATTTTTCCATGTATTGTTTAGTCTAGATCCTTTCCATTTCTATATAAAGTATAGACTCAACCTGTCAATATTTGCAAAATCATAATGTATTGAATCAATAGATCAATTTAGGAAAAATTGATATTTTACTAGTTTTGATTTTTCCTTTCTATGATTAAGGCATGTCCCTCTTTAAGACTGTTTTCATTTCTCTTGCAATATTTCATAGTTTTCAGTGTACCAGCCTTACACATATTTTGTTAAAATTTCTGCTAAGTATTTCATGTTTTTGACACTGTTGTACATGGTGTTGGTTTTTTTAAATTTCGATTTCTAAATGTTTATTACTAGACTATAGAAATACAATTGATTTTTTTTGTATTGAGCTTGTATCCTCTAATCTTACTACACTCTCCTAGTAGTTCTAGGAGCTTCTCTGTAGAGTCACGAGGCTTTTCTTTGTAGAACATTATGTAGCCTGTTTAGCTTTTCTTTCCAATTGATATGACTTTTTTATTTTCTGTGCTTTATAGAACTTGGTAAGCCCTCCACTACATACACTGTTGCATAGGAGTGGTTGGAGATGTCAACCTTGATGCATTCCTGATCTTAGAGAATAGCATTACATCTGTCACTAATAATAATGATGATTGTTTATAAATGTCCTTTATTAGGATGAGTAAATTTCTTCTATTCCCAGATTTTTATCATCAGTTGATGTCAGATTTTGCCAAATGGTTTCTCTACACTTGCTCAGATAATATTTTGGTTTTCCTTTTTATTTGGTTAATATGGTGAATCACATTAATTGATTTTCAAGTATGAAATCAACCTTATGTTCCTAGGATCAAACTCTACTTCAAAATTATATAAAAGTGTTTTTGTATTATGTTGGATTTTATTTGCCAGTTTTTTTTTTGTTTTTTTTTTAAAGATTTTTTTTATTGGGGAATTGGGGGGATGGGAACAGTGCTGGGGAATTGGGGAAAGGGGAACAGACAAGTTGATGTCGTTTTGTTCTTCAGTCTAGTTGTGGAGGATGTTGCTTCACTGGCCCAAGTTGGCACCATCATTGCGCTCTTCCTGGGCGAGGCAGATCAGT
>NW_017733028.1:71737-91447 GCF_001890085.2 Hipposideros armiger | reverse complement strand
CAGCTCCAGGTCGAGCTGTTGTTCAGCATCTTAGCTGTAGAGGGCAGTGTCACTGGCCTTCATATGTGGGATCCGAACCGGGGTCCTCTGGCGTCCCAAGCCAGTTCTTAACCATCATGCCACTCAGCCAGCCCTTTTTGCCAATGTTTTCAGTTGATTTTTTTTGCATGTAAATTCATGAGGGGTATTGGTCTACATGTTTTTTTCTAGTAATGTCTTTGTTTAGGTCATCAGAAGTAATATGGCCCCACCTTACTCCTACAATTTCCCCTGGAGAACCAAGGTCTCAGTCACTAATGATGACTTCACCAGACTTATCCCTAGATCCGGCAACCCATCGGTGCTGCTTAGAACCTAACTGGCCATGGGCTTGGGAGATTGGAACACAAGGGTGACCTTTGCACAGGTGTTTTCCCAGTGGTTCTTTCTCCATTCCTCAAACTGACTGGGCCTATAGTTAAGGCAAGAACTGATGTTTATATGCACTTTATAGTTTACAAAGCCTCTTCACACACACTATATCTTAATCAATCCTCACAAGCCTTTGGATTGTATCATTTTTCTATTTTACAGATAATAAAGTTGGAGTATATATGACTTGCCCAAAGTCACATAGTAATAAATTAGTATATCTGTGCATCCTACGGAAGTCTTTTACCTCCCATTTCAAACCTCATGATCTTTCCATTACTCTACCATTTCTTGCATTTCCTAACTTTTCTAGGGGATTTTGGGAGCCTCAAGTGGAATTGAAATGTGATTAAAACATTTTGGCAAAATACATGTGGCAGGGCTCAAAATTTAAAACCAAATGCAGAGAAGTTTTAGAGAATAAATCAGGAATGAGACTTGAATCTGTCATGGAGATAAAGACCTTGCTGTGGTAACTGTCCTAGTCAAGTTTTGGATCTCCAATCCCGCCCAAACAACAAAATGAAGGCCTTCAATGCATATATGTAAACTCAAACTACATTCAACACCAATTAAATGGGTGGCCTCGCAGCACTCCCTTTCTCCCTTCTACCCCCCACCCTTGCATATACCTCATTAATGAGAGGGCAGTATAAAGCCACAAGGCTCCACCTACTTAGGAAAAGCAGCCTGGTGCAATCACCAGTTGAATCCTATCAACAATCAAGCCTCCCTGTAATTACCAGTGTCCTGGCCCGTAGCCTGGCATGTTATTTAGAGAATCATCTCTTGCTCCTAGCCCAGGTCCTCCCAAGGGGGAACTGCAGACACTCTACTCAAAGCCAGCTGCTTGAAGCCATTGTGTCCCCCCTCTGCTCATCCTGACTGCTCTGCACGCTCACACTCAGCAGTATCATGTCACTTGTACACATAGCTTCACAGCACATACTTACAGGTACCTGCTGCTTTACCACAGGGCTCCACCTCAAGGGTTTATGCTGGTGCATCCATGGATCTGATGGCCAAGTTCATAGCTGCAGGCTTCCCCCTGTTGTTGATGTCCCTGGTGTTTTCCCAAGAGTTCTGCCCCAGTGAGCTGCTGCCATGGTCCACTTTGGAATTGTGGCCAAAATTTGAAAAACCCTGTCTGATACTACTTTGGAGACCAACTTAGAAGGGGCTAAAAACTGTGAGAAAGATCAGCTTAAGTTATCATTTCTAGAATATTTTAATTAAAAAATCTAGAAATAAGATTTTTCTTTTTTTTCCAGCATATATGTTAGAGGGACCCACAACAAAAACAGAGACATGTGGTACAGCAACTGCCTCATAACATTCTCTGTTTCATCTAAATCTCTTTACATGTTACAATTTTTAAAAACTGCTTGGTAATCCTTGGCTCTTTTCTTGAAACTAAAAGTGTCCTAAGCTAATAGGACACCGATATGCTTTGGCCAGACTGGTCAACAAGAGGATTTCACTCTTTTGTGTTTCGTGTTGGCTGCATTATTAGGCAACTCCTATCCTTCAGATCCAGTTCCTTTTTTGGGGGGGGGTGGGGAGGCGGAGGCGGGGGGATGTTGCTCAGTTTAACCAGATGGTAATGCTCCAATCTCTTAAGAGGTCAGGTAAGGGTGGCCATAATAATCTTAATGAAGTCCTTTTTATCATTTTCTTATTTTTAGTTTATGTTTAGGAAATCTTTGCTTAACCCACTATGAGAATTTCTTATACATTTTCTTCTAGTAATTTAAAAGGTTTAGCTCTTATATTTAAGACAAAGATCCATTTTGAGTTTACTAAATTCAAATAGTGAGATAAGGGCTAACATTTATTTTTTTCCCATATAGATGTCCAGATGCACCATTTGTTGAAAACACTATCTTTTCCCCAATTGAGTTACCTTTGCACCATTGTCAAAATCAAGACAATTCAAACATGGGTTTATTTTTTGCACTCTGTCTTTTTTCTATTGATTGTATGTCTACTACTTGACTATTGTAACAGTATAAGTCTTGAAATCCAGTAGTAGAAATCCAACTTTGTTCTTCTTCAAAATTGTTTTCACTATACTAGGCCTTTTCATATAAATTTTATAATAAACTTGTCCATTTTTTGAAGTCTGTTAGAATTTTAATTGAGATTGTACCTGAATTGGTACATTAATTTGGGGAAGACTGCCATGATAATAATATTGAGTTTTATACTCCACGAGCATGGTATAATGCTATATTCATTTTTTTAAATTTCCCTTTGCAATGTTTTGTTTGTAAAGGCCTTGAACATCTTTGGTCAAATTTTTTCCTTAGTATTTTTTATACTATTGTAATTGGAATTTTAAAAAATATTTTATTAAAATGTAGCTAACATACAATATTATATTAGTTTTGGGTTCACATCGTTATTGGACATTTATATATCTAAAGAAGTGACCATCATGATAAGTCCAGCAACCATCTGACACCATACCACACTATCACAATATTATTGACTATATTCCCTGTGCTGGACATTACATTTTCATGAGTTATTTGTATCATACCTCGAAATTTGAACCTGTTATTCCCTGTCACCTTCCCTACCCCCTTTAAAAAATTTCAGTTACAATTGACATTCAATATTATTTTATATTAATTTCAGGTATACAGTATGCTAGTTAGACATTTATATAATTTAAGATGTGACTAGTCAACTACCCACCTGGTACTTATACAGTTATTACCATATTATTGACTAGATTCCCTATGCTTTACATTCCCATCGCTATTTTGTAACTACCAATTTGTACTTCTTAATCTCTTCACATTTTCACCCTGCCCCCAGGCTGCTTCCATATCTTGGCCATTGTAAACAATGCTGCAATAAACATATGGAAGCACACATCTCCTCAAAGTAGCATTATGGGTTTCTTTGGGTAAATACCAGAAGTGGGATTACTGGGTCTTTCTTTGTCTCTCATTATAGCCTTTGTTTTAAACTCTATTTTGTCTGGTATACTTAAGTATTGGTATCCCAGCTTTCCTCCCACCCCCGCCCCCATTTTCATGAAATATATTTTCCCATCCTTTACTTTCAATCTATGTGTGTCTTTTAATCTGAAGCGAGTCTCTTGTAAGCAGCATATGTAAGAGTCTTATTTTCTTATCCATTCAGCTACTGCATCTTTTGATTGGAACATTTAATCCATTTACATGGAAAGTAATTGTTGATAGGTATGTAGTTACTGCCATTTTGTTATTCATATTTTTTATTTTTTTTTCCACCTTAAAGATGTTACTCTAACATTCTCTGTAATGCTGGCTTGGTGGTGATGAACTCCTTTAGCTTTTTCTTGTCTGGGAAGCTCTTTATCTGTTTTTTTGATAGCTTTTTCTGGGTAGAGTAGTCATGGTTGTAGGTCTTTACTTTTCATCACTTTGAATATTTCATGATATCACTCCCAGCCTGCAAAGTTTCTGTTGAGAAATTTTCTGACAGCATTATGGGAGCTCCCTTGTAGATAACTGCTTTTCTCTTGGCTGCTTTTAAGATTCTTTTTTTGTTATTAACCATTGGCATTTTCATTATGATGTGTCTTGGTGTGGGCCTCTGTGTGTTCATCTTGTTTGGGATGTTGCACTTCCTGGGCTTGTATGTCTATTTCCTTCATTAGGTTATGGAAGTTTTCCATTATTATTTTTTCAAATAGGTTTTCAATTCCTTGCTCTCTCTCTCTTCTCCTTCTGGCACCCCTATGATGCAAATGTTGGTTTGCTTGATGTTATCCCAGAGGCTCCTTAAACTATGATCATTATTTTGGATTCTTTTTGCTGTTATGATTGGGTGTTTTCTGCTACTTTATCTTCCAAATCTCTGATTTGATTTTGTGCTTCATCGAATCTACTATTGATTCTGTCTCATGTATTCTTCATTTCAGTTACTGTATTCTTTATTTCTGACTAGCTATTTTGGTTTTTTATTTTTTAAATCTCTATTTCTATGTTGATGTTCTCACTGAGATCATTGTACATCCTTATAACCAATGTTTGGAACTCTGCATCTGGTAGATTGCTTATATCCATTTTATTTAGCTCGTTTCTGGAGCTTTGTTCTGTTCTTTCATTTGGGACATGTCCCTTTGTCTCCCCATTTTGGCTGCCTCTCTGTGTTTGTTTCTATGTATTAGGTAGGGCTGCTATGTCTCCCAGTCTTAGTAGAGTGGTAGGTGTCCTGTGGGGCCCAGTGTCACAGTAGTCTCCTTGGTCACCTGAGCTGGGTGCTCCAGGTGTGCCCCTTATGTGGGTTGTGTGTGCCCTCCTGTTATAGTTGAGCCTTGGTTGCTATTTGCACATCAACAGAAGGGATTGACCATCAGGTTGATAGGTTGTGAGAACTGGCCATGACTACAGTGAGTAGCTGTTGTGCAGAAGCTGACCCTACAGAACAGGATTCACTTTAGCAGGGCTCTGGTGCCTGCCCAGTCTGCCTTTTGGGTGTGTTGTCTGTGGAGGCAGCCTGGTGGTGCTCCTAAGAAGGGCCCTACCACAGGCAAGTTCGACTTTTACCTATGCCCTGCTCAGGGCCACTTGGTATAAGCCACAAAGCAATCCACAGATGCCTTCTCCCCACACCAGACTTGGAGGTGCCTAGGAGAGGCTAAGCTATGAGCTAAGGCTGGCTGCTGCTAGTACTGGGCTTGGGGCTGCTCAGCAAGAGGTATGGGGCGTGCTGAGGTCAGGTGCTACTTGTTTGGGGTTTGTGAATCTTTGAGAGGTTTTAGGAAAGTTTGCAACATGAGCCAAGACAGGCCATTTGTATGGTAAGCCAGTGGAAGTGGCTTGGGTGGGGCCACAAGTTGGGTGGGGTGGGGTCTCCATTACCACTTCTAGGCCTGAATTAGTGGTAAGGAGAGTGAGCTGTGTAGTGATGGCCACTTGCTCTAAATGTGACTCTTTGTGGACAGATGCAGCCCACAACAGTTTCACAGACAGGAGGCCAGAAGAGTAAATACCCTGTCCTCACTCTTTTCTTTCCCACATTGTTTACTGATGAGGAAAGCCAAGAGAGTCTGCTAATGTAGTCCATATCAGTCAGACACCTGGAGAGAGAGCAGGATGGACAAGTGTAGAGAATGGACTTGCAGAAGCAAAATGAAAATATCCAGCATAGGCAGAAATGCAGCCCCACAAATGAGGCCTACATCATCAGGAAAAGTAGAATGTTGGAATGTCTGTTTCCAAAGCATGTTGGGGACACCAGACAGGAAAGTTGAGAGCAACAAGAAATTGCCAATATCCTCCAAGAGGTTGAGGATTATTGAAAAACTGCCAGTTTTTGTCAGCATTACAATAATACCAGAGTAAAAGGGGAGGAATCAGTGGCTCTAACTCTACATATCTGGAAAGAAAACAGGCAGAAGAAGCCAGAATACCACTAACAACAAAATAGGCCTCTTCCTTTCCACTATATGAAGGAATAATTGATTCACAATGAGCAAAAATAAAATTTCACTCAATGCATAAGCATAAGGATAAAGATAGATAGACTCTGCTATGGATTTTGTTCATGATCATATATCAAGAGCAGAAAAAAATGTCTAGAAAAAGGAAAGCTCAGGAGACTAACACAGATGCAACTTTTTTCTCCCTAATGTAATATCAATAACATAGAAACACTTCTGCCAGTTGGGAAGTATAGCAAAAACTTGTAGTGCTCCACCCACATTCTCTCAGATCCTGTTCTCATTTTGATGCACATCAGCTTCAAGTATGCTTTCACAAACTCCCAACAGCTAGCACCTACTTTTATTTGCCAGAAAGCTCTAATCAGGATGCCAGAGCCTGCTTTCCCTGCACAGGAGAGCCCAGAGTGCCAGGTACATCCCTGGAGCACCCCTGAACCTATGACTGACATGTGTCAGAGTATAAATACTTCAGATGCCTGGCCTTGCTCAGGACAACTCTGAAGCGTGTCACACATTGTCTTCAGCGACTCCAGGCAGGCTTGACCCAAAGTTGTCTATCATTAGAGTTTGCTGGATGTTACAGTCATGCATCAGTTAATGGCAGGGATACGTTCTGAGAAATGCATCGTTGGGTGATTTCGTTTTCATGTGAACATCATAGAGTGCAATTACACAAACTTATATGGTATAGCTTACTGCACACCTAAGCTATATGGATCAGCCTATTTCTCCTGGGCTATAAGCCTGTATAGCATGCTACTGCACTGAATACTGTAGGCAGTTGTATCAGAATTGTAAGTATTTGTGTATATAAATATATCTAAACATAGGAAAGGTACAGTAAACACATAGCAGAAAAGATAAAGTGTGTGTTTGTGCACACACACGTGCCCATTGGTGGGTCAGGGGGAGGGCTGTGGAGGGAGGCACCATGGAGGGAGAGTAGACATCAAGAAGACAGAGGGAGAAAGGGGGAGAGAGGAGGATGAGAGGGAGAGAGAGCAGAGATCAAAGGAGACCCAGAGAGTTAAAGCTCGAAATAAGAAATCATAAAAGGGAGAGGGGTAGAGGAATGGTGCTGGGAAGAAAGAGAGATAAACAGAAACAAAGGGAAGGGATGTGAGTGTGTGCACACAAGTGTGTGTGCAGGGCAGGCTCCTGGGTTCCCGTCGTCCCCAGCTTGCTCTTCTCCCCCCCTTGCCAAACCTGGCCCCTCCGGAGGCATGCTGGGCCTCCTTGACTATTTAGACCACCCAGAGCTAGCAGTAAATTCAACAGTGTAGTCAGGTCCAGCCTTTTCTTTCAACATCACAAACAAAGTTTTTCAGGCTTCCTCAGTCTCACTTCTGCATTCTCTACTGGATTTACCTGGGAATGCTTCCTAACAAATCACTTTAACAGGAATCTTCATCTCAGGGTCTTCTGGGGAACCCAATCCAAGACTGAGGGGAAGAAAATCAAGTGAAGAGTATGGGAGGAGATGGCACACAAAGGAAAGAGGGAAGAAAAATTATAAACCATCACTCCTTAGAAGGAAAATGATTATAATTCAGAATATATCATGAAAAAATTCAAAAATAAAACACACTTGCTATATCAGTATTTCTCTGACTAAAAATAAAAATTTCAGAGTTTTCATCTCAGGAAATGAGGTATTGAGAAGATAGTTCAGCATGGCTGTTACTTTACTGTAGAAGATACTGGTTCTCAGTGGTTGGTCCCCAGAGCAGCAGGAACAGCATTACCTGGGAACTTCTTAGGAATGAAAATTCTCGAGTCCTACCTACCCCAGACCGACTGAATCAGACATTCTGTGGATGGGGCCTAGAATCAGCATTTTAGCAAGCCCTCTGAGTGATTCAGATACATGCTTAAATTTGAGAACCACAGGTATAGCTCCTGGTCCCAGGACGTGAATTGAAGTACACGCATTTTCCTGATCCAAAGAAAAAGAAACATCTTTTGCATCTGCCTCAGGAGAGAGAATAGTGTAAAGGATGAGTACATAAGAGATGAAGATGAAAAGTCATAATGCGTATGACTACAATATCCAGCAGCTTGTGAACAGGTGCTAATAAAAGAGAGTTTGATGAGAAGAGGTGTGCTGCACATGCCATGGTTGATGGTGATGTGGTCACAGAAAGACAGATTGACCATTGCCACTGAGCGAACCATAATACCACCAATACCTATCCCAATACAAACAAAGCATCAGCAAAGAACAGACCTGAGAGAGACAGATCCCCTAGTGACACCAGGCTACCCACGAGTATTAAAATAGTGATCACTAACGACAAAGAGACAGAGGAAAAGAGTGCTGCACTTCAGAGCTCGCTCAAGAGTTTGAGCTCTGAGCAACAGCAGTTCGAGTCCAGCCCGAGCTGAGCAGCAGCCGCTGAGCTGCCAACAGGTTAGCAGGATGGCTCAGCTAAAAAAAAAAAAAAAAAAAAAAGCTGCACTTCAAATTAGTGAGGATGTTCCTATCTAATACAGAGTTCATTATCATTGTAAGTGAAATGACAAAGGAGTAGGAGAGATCTAAGAAGACAAGTTCATGAAAAATATTGAGGGCATAATTCAGCCCAGTTAAAATAACCAAGCTCTAAGAATAAGAAGAGTGTGGGATGGAGTTCTTGTCCATTTGTGCAACAAACAAAAATAAAGTAGTTGCTGTTGAGACATTTCCCACAGCTATTCTCTTTGGGGAAGACATCTCTGAAGTTAGAGAGAAGAACCTCTTTATGGGCCAAACGGATGCCATGACTCAGAAATGAGAATTTCTATTGCTGTAAGAGGAGAATGACTAGCCTTAACATGGGGAAGATGCGCAATGTAGGAATGCTTATCTCTTCCTGTCTCTTTCTTCCCTTGTGAATGCTCTCCCAAGTCTGAAAAATAACACATTCAGCAGCTCAGGGAGGCTAGTGGTTCAACGAGAGCTAAACTAGAATGTGTACTGGGTCCTTACAGCAAAGACGGGCAAGCAGCTGCCCAGAGAGGTTCAATAATTTCCCAAGTTGCTTAGGAACCACATTTTGAATAAAGAATTAGAACTGGGGAGAGGCTTGGAGATATCATGATCTGTGCCTCCATTGCTTCTGTCACCTTCACCCAGAACCAAATTAGGAGAAGAGGTAGTCCCCAAACCATCAGTTTTCAGACATCTATGTTAGGAAGGACAAAAAGAGACACGGCATGCTGCCATGCAGCCACTCTCCCTTGTTCAGCTTAGTGTCAGCAGTACAGACTTACAGTCTCTGCTCTCCCACTTCCTGGAAGGAAAATGGCTCAGGTGGTATAAGAATAGGGGTGTCCTAAGCATACTTCTTTTTCTTGTGATGGCAGGAAAATTAAAGCCTGCATTCTCCTGGAATCAATTCTGAACCAAAGACCATGATTTTGAATCAAAGGCATGCCCAGATACTCTTCTCCAGCTGAAGAAATGAAACATCATCTGTTTATGACACTTTGGACATAAGCTGATATTTAAAAGATATCTTTTATGTGTACATATCAAGATCTAACTGAAAACCCAAAGAAACTTCACATGCTCTCCTAAAAGGGTTTTTTTTTAATAAACAAGAAAGTGTAGTTTTCACAAATAGAGCACATTTTGACTTCCGTACAGAATTTCACATACCTCAAGGACTGCTTATCCTAGGAGCAGAAGCAGAAGTCTCTCTTTCTAAAGCTGTGAATAGGGTGCAGCGTTGACTCTGGGTGAGATTTCTGTGCTAGCTTTCTGCAATGATGACACAATTCTGCACCACAATCTGTGGACCTGGCAATTGGTTAGGATCCTAACATACTCAAATGGCAAAGCCCTCATCATATTACCTGTTTCAGTAAAAAAAAAAACCCTAGAAATCTTGAAAGCTACCAAAGACTGTGTTATCAAAGAACATGGAAGCTACCCCAAAGGGGCTTAAAAATCTATGCATGAAGGAGAGAAAGAAATCAATGCTATATTACCATTGGCTCTTTGGAAGAAGTAATGTGCCAGCAGGGAAGAATCACACATAACTATGGTGACATTTTTTCTGAAGATACCTCACTTTTGGAGGCCAATAATCAGAGTACATATTCTCTATTATTTTTGGCTAAGGCAGAAGTTCACTATATGAATGATTCATACTTTTATTCAATAATTATTTCATAATTTTTGCATTTGAAAAAGAATACAAGAATTAAATTACACCCAGTTGCTGTGAAAAATTTCCTCTAAAACATGGTGATGTTTTATGATGATGCAATATTTTTCTAGAATTTACTTAAATAATGTTATATATTTTCTCAAAAATAACATGGAATACAGTGGGATTGTAAATGCTCCTTTCCCTGTTTCTGTATCTTAGGTGTTTTTGTTTGCTTTTTTATTGTGGTAAGATCACTTAACATGAGATTTATCCTTTTAACAGGTTTGTAAGTGTATAATACAGTATCATTGACTAGAGGGTCTGTGTTGTCAGATCTCTAGAACTTAATCATCTTGCATAACTGAAACTTCATACACATTGAAAAATTGGAGTGGGCATAATATCTTCAAATTTGGATCAGACAGTAACTCCTTCCACCTGGTAGCCTCTTGCCTAAGTTTTAAGACAGTAATCAAGTCACATAATAAATAGGAGCTGAACCTAGGGTTCGAGGATGCTTTGAAGATCAGACATGAAGTCCTCACTGGCATGGAAATATCAGATTTTGAAATACAAATGCATCTGAACAGGGGTGTTAGTCTTTGACACTGGGATACAAAGAGAGACATGGTAAAGAATTGCATATATAACATACAAGAGTTAGCCATGAGACCATGAATGTGGAGAAAAAATACTGGTCACTCTTCTTAATTTTGAACAGAAAAGGAGGAATAGAGAAGGAGTATCATAGGGAATTTTTAAGGATAAAGCAGGCCTGCATATGTTTAGAGGTAAAAGAGTCTGTAGAGATGGAGAGATTAAAGATCTAAGGTGAGGAAAGTTTGAGGGAATAAATCTCAAAGAAGAAGAAGAGAAGTTGACAGAATTCAGCATTCCATTCATGCTTTAAAAATATTTATTTGAATCAGGGAATGATGCATACTTATTTAAGATGATAAAAAAATTTATAAAACTCAGGCCAAAACCCAGCAACTTAATTTGAAAACTCTAGAGGTATTCCTAATTAGAACTAAGAGTAAAGTGAGGATGTATATAGTCTCTAGTATTATTTAACATCATATTAAAGTTATCAGAAAATGTAATTACAGATGGGAAAGGAATAAGAGACACAAGAATCACAGGAAAATAGGTAAAATTATCTTTAATTATAGAATACCTTATTACATATTTGGAATACCTGAAAAAAAATCCATGGAAAAAAACTTCTACAAATAATAGCAATTATATTATGAAGTACAAAATTAGCATAGAATCCAATAGAATTCATACTTACAAATAATAATCAGAAGATACAATGAAAGATAGAACCTTCATTACAGTAGCAAAAATAAAATTCCCAAGCATAAATCTAATAAAAAATGTGCAAAGCATAGACGAGAAAAATTATGAAATACTCCTAAAAGATACTGAAGTTGACCTGAAAAAAGTGGGAAGACATACCATACTTCATGATTGGAAGTCTCAAGATCAAAGAATGTCAGTTTTCCATAAGTTTTCTTATAAATTTAAGATGCAATCAACAAATATGCTTTCAAGTTTTTTTTCTCTGGGACTAGACAGATAAATTATAAAGGTTATATTTAAACATGAATAGCCATGAAAACCCTAAAAAAGAAAGGATATTACATGGGAAGTTATCTTCAGGGTATGAAAACATTATAAAACTTCTATAATTTAATCGGTGTGGTATTGGCTTATGAATAGACTGACAGACCAGTAGAACAGAATGGAAAACACAAAATAGCATAACTACCTATTAAACTTAGTATGTAACAAAGGCGGCAGTTCAAATCAGTAGGGAAAAGATGGACGTTTTTATAAATGGTGATAGAACAATTAGATAGCCTATTGAAAAAGATAAAGTTGGATCCATTCCTCACACCATACACTGGTAAAATTTCTAAAAAGATCAGGTATCTAAATCTAAAAAAAATAAAATCATAATGAAAAAAATGAATGAACTTCTTTGTACCCTAAAGAAAATATTTCTACTAAAATACCAGATTAAGTACCAGAAAAAAATTAATAAATTTAATTAAAAGTATTTATTACAAGGAAAGTCAAAAGCCAAATCACAAATTGGGCAAAAATGTAACTTATACCTCAGACAAAAAACTAATATACCTAATATACAATACTCCTAAAAATTGAGATCAAAACCCAACAGAAACGTGGAGAAGAGGTGTGGAGAGAGTCCATATAAGCAGTAATACCAATGATCATTAAATATATGAAAACATCCTCGATGTTTCTCAAAATGAAAGAAATGCAAATTTCAATAATGTTTAAAAACTGTTTCTCACTTATCAAGTTGGGAAACTTGAAAAATTTGAGAACATATCATGTTGGAGAGACTGTAAGGAAGCACAGGTACTCCCATTTATTGCTGAGGGGAAAATAAATGTCAATTTTCCCAAAAGATTCACAGATTCAATACAATCCAAAACAAAACCTCAGCCAGTTATTTTTTGGGATTTACGGGCTGATACTAAAATTCATATGGAAATTCAAAGGGCCTAAAATAGCCAAAACAACTTTGAAAGAGGTGGATGAAACTAGAGGACTTATACTAAATGATTTAAAACATTATTATACATCTACAGTAATCAATATTGTATGGTATTGCCATCAAAATAGACAAACAGATGAAAGGAACAGAATAGACTACAGAAACACACAAACAGAATCAACTGATTTTTAACAAAGGTAAAAGAACAATCACTGGACATTTATGTGCAACTCCCCCCCCCCAAAAAAAGCCCATTTGATCCATACCTCACACTACATACAAAAATTAACTTAAAATGGATTATAAATCCAGGTGTAAAAAAAAAACAAATGCATAAAATTTCTATAATAAAATATAGAAGAATTTTTTGTGAAACTTTTTAAGCAAAAACTTCTTTGATATAACAACAAAGCTATAACTCAAGAAAAAAACTGACACATGGATTTCACTAAAATTAAGATCTTCTGTTAATAGAATGAAAAGATAAGCCAAAGGATGTTTGAAAATCTTGTATTTGGTGAAGGACTTGAATTCAAATCAATAAAGAACCTAGAGAACTCAATGGTAAGAAATAAACAAACTACTTTTAAAAATAGGCAAATAAGTTGGATAAACCTTTCACCAGAGAAGATATATGGATGACAAATGACTGTATGGAAGGATGCTCATCATCATTAGTCACTAGAGGAGTGCAAATTAACATCACAATTGGATAAAACTACACACCTATTAGAATGTCTTCAATTGAAAAGTGCACCATACGAAGGAGGATCCAAGATGGCAGAGCAGATAAATGTTGTGCTTGTCTCCTCCTGTTTCCACATTAAAATTACAACTAAATTATAAAACAATCAACCTGGAGAACCATCTGAAGTCTAGCTGAACAGAAGTCCTATAACTAAAGATATAAAGAAGAAGCCACATCAAGACTGGTAGGAGGGGTGGAGTTACGGAAGGGCTGCCCCGACACTCAACTGCATGTGGCAGTTGAGAATTAGGAGGGATATCTTGGCTGTGGAGGCCCCCCTCCCAAAAGAGTGAAGGATCTCAGATGCACACCGGGCTCCCCATGCCAGGAAGAGGAGCCCCCATAACATCTGGCTGTGAAAAACAATGGGGATTCTGACCATCTGGGAATGCTGCGGGAAACCCAGGCATCCTCTTAAAGGGCCTGCACACAAACTCACTCACTCACAGACACTCATCCTGGGTTCTGGCACAGGGAGAGTGATTTGGAGGCATCAGAGACATACAGGGAGAACCTGAGTTGTGTGGCTTCAGGGTGAGGACTGGAGGGACAGTCACCATTTTCCCTGTGTAGAGTCTTTCTCCTGTGCAGCTGGCAGGTGGGCACCATCTTGCCTGTGTTGAGCCCTCCCCAACGTGACCAAATATGAACCTGCATTGACCTGGTGACACCTCTCATTCCACTCACTCACTTCAACCTAGTGACTTCCTGGGACCCTGCTCTATCCAACTTGCACAATGCCAGAGGTACTTTCTCTGCCAACAGCTAGCCTCAGCCTGTGTTGAACTCTTTCTTGGATGACACTTGGGGGTCCATGGGCCCAAGTGGGCAATAGCTGGCCTTAGTGTGCTCTGAGACTTTTGCTGGGTAGCTCCAGGTTCAGAACTGGCACCAAACCAGAATCTACATTAACCTGGTGAACACCACTCGGCCACCCTAGAGACTCCCTGAGACCCTGCCTCACCCAACTCACATACAGCACAAGACTCTATCAGCAGTTGAGCCTTATGGGAGCTGGCAGGTGCCAACAGGTCTGGGGGTGCCCTGGGCTTTTTGCAGAGATCCCCCAGGCCCAGTACTTTTGGCAGCCATCCTCAGTTCACAGCGTGGTCTCTCCCATGAGCCTCCAGGCCCAGCACAGGGAGCAACCAACTACAGATTGCTTTGTAGCTCCTACCATGTAGTCCCTGGCTGGTCACAGGCAGTGGCTGACCTGGGCCTGTATAAGAGTCCCTTCCAAGAGGCCCCAGAACCAACATATCTGGAAGTCAGCTTCAGACCACAGTAATTAGACCCAAAAACAGCATGCCCAAAGGGCAGTCTCAATAGGTATCAGAGCCCACTGAGGCAAATCCCACTCTGCAGGGTAAACCCCTTCACACAGTAGCCCATAAGCTATGGACATAGCCAAACCCCTCAGCCAGTCATCCTGAAGGTCAATCCCACCTAGTGATGTGCCAATAGCAATCAAGGCTCAACTATAACAGGAGGGCACACACAACCAACTCAAGGGACACACCTGGAACACCCAGCTCAGGTGACCAGGGCGACTGTACTAGAGCCCCACAAGGCACCTACTATATGAGGTTATCCAGCAAGATTGGGAGACATAGTAGACCTACCTAATACATAGAAACAAACACAGAGAGGCAGCCAAAATGTGGAAACAAATATGTCCCAAATGAAACAATAGGAGAAAACAAAATGGAGGCAAGCAACCTACCAGATACAGAGTTCAAAACAATGGTTATAAGGATGTTCAAGGAACTTAGTGAGACCTTCAACAAAGAGATAGCAAGCATAAAAAAGGACACAAAAACCATAAAAAGCAACCAGTCAGAAATGAAGTGTACAATAATTTAAGTGAGGAGTGCACTACAAGGAATCATCAGCAGGCTAGAAGAAGCAGAGGATCAAATCAGTAATTTGTAAGATAAGGTAACATAAAACACCCAATTGGAACAGCAAAAAGAAAAAAGAATTTAAAAATGAGGATAGTTTAAGAGACCTTTGGGGCAACATCAGCATAACAACATTCACATTCTAGGGTGCCAGACAGAGAAGAGAGAGAGCAAGGAATTGAAAACCTATTTAAAGAAATAATGACGGAAAACTTGCCTAGCCTGGCAAAGAAAAAACAAACAAACATACAAGCTCAGGAAGTGCAGAGTCCCAAACAAGTTGTACCTAAAGAAGCCCACACCAAAACACGTTATAATTAAAATGACAAAGGTTAAACAAAGAAAGGGTCCTATAAGCAGCAAGAGAAAGGTAACTATAATAGTTACTTACAAGGGAGCTCCCATAAGACCTGATTTCTCAACAGAAACTTTGCAGGCCAAAAGGGATTGGCACAAAACATTTAAAGTCATCAATAACAAGTATCTACAACCAAGACTACTCTACCCAGCAAGGCTATCATGTAAAATTGAAGGTGAGATAAAAAGCTTCTCAGACAAGAAAAAGCCAAAGGAGTTTATAACCACCAAACTAGGGGGGAAAAAAAATTCTTAAAAAAAAAAATTCTTTAAGAAAAATAAAGGATAAAAAAAGAACATAAACGTGAATAACAAAATGCAAACACTATGAATCTATCAATACTCACTTTAAATGCACCGTATTTCCCCATGTATAAGACGCTCCCATGTATAATACACACCTTAATTTTTGGGCCCGAAATTTGAAAAAAAAATGTATTACATAAAGTTATTGAACTCAAGTTTTATTCATCATAAAATTCATACAACTCCTCATCACTTGCGGGAAATGCAAGTAAAAAAACTACAACCACTGTATAAGACGCACCCAGTTTTTAGACCCCCAATTTTTTGAAAAAAGGTGTGTCTTATACATGGGGAAATATGGTAAATGGATTAAATGCTCTAATCAAAGGACATAGGGTAGCAGAATGGATAAGAAAACAAAACCCATACATATGCTGTCTACAAGAGACCTGCTTCAGATTGAAAGACACACATAGACTGAAAGCAAAGGGATGTAAAAAGATATTTCATGTGAATGGAAAACAAACAAACAAAAAAGTTGGGGTAGTAATACTTATATCAGACAAAATAGACTTTAACATGAAGGCTATAATAAGAGACAGAAAAGGACATTACATAATGACAAGAGGATCAATCCAACAAGAGGATATACCCTTGTAAACATATATGCACCCAACATAGGAGCACCTAAAAAGATAAAGCAAACATTGACCAACATAAAGAGAGAAATCAACAGTAATACAATTATCAACACTAATAGACAGATATTCTAGACAGAAAATCAACAAGGAAACCAGTGGCCTTAAATGACACACTAGACTACATGGGTTTAATTGATATTTTTGGAGCATTTCACCCCAAGGCAGCAGAATATACATTCTTTTCAATTCCACATGGACCATTTTCCAAGATAGACCACATGTTAGGCCACAAAGCAAGTCTCAATAAATTTAAGAAGATTGAAATCATATCAAGCGTCTTCTCTGACTGGATAGTATGAAACTGGAAATCAATTACAAGAAAAAACTAAAAACACACAAACACGTGGAGGCTAAACAACATGCTACTAAATATGAAGGTAGAAATCAAAAGATACCTTGAGTCAAATGAAAATGAAAACACAACGACCCAAAGTCTATGGGACACAGTGAAAGAAGTCCTAAGAGGGAAATTCATAGCAATATAGGTCTACTTCAAGAAACAAGAAAAATCTCAAATAAACAATCTAACCTTACATTTAAATGAACTAGAAAAAGAACAGCAAACAAAGCCCAAAGTGAGTAGAAGGAAGGAAATAATAAAGATCAGGGCAGAAATAAATGAAACAGAGGCAGAAAAAAAACCTCAAAAAAAATATGAAAGATCAATGAAACCAGAGCTAGTTCTTTGAAAAAATAAACAAAACTAATAAAACTTTAACCAGACTCATGAAGAAAAAGAGAGAGATGACCCAAATAAATTAAATCAGAAATGAAAAAGGAGAGCTGACAACCACAGAAATGCAAAGAATTCTAAGAAAATATTATAAACAATTATAAGCCAACAAATTGGACAATTTGGAAGAAATGAATAAATTCCTAGAAACATGCAATCTTCCAAGAATGAATCAAGAAGAAACAGAATTCTGAACTGACAGATTACTACTAAATAAATAGAATCAGTAAAAAAAACACACACAAAAAAACACCCAATAAACAAAAGTCCTGGACAGAATGGCTTCACAGGTAAATTTTACCAAATATTCAAAGAAGAATCAACATCTATCCTTCTCAAACTATTCCAAAATATTCAAGAGGAGGGAAAGCTCCCAAGCCCATTTTCCAAGACCACCATTACCCTGATTCCAAAACCAGACAAAGACATTACAAAAAAGATTATAGGCCAATATCCCTGATGAACACAGTTGCAAAAATTCTCAACAAAATACTAGCAAACTGAATTCAGCAATACATTAAAAAGATCATACACCATGATCAAGTGGATTTCTGGGATGCAAGTGTTGGTTTAATATCTGTAAATCAATGAAAATTATACACCACATAAACAAAATGAAAGATAAAAACTATATGATCATACCAATAGATGCAGAAAAAGTGTTTCACAAAATTCAGCATTTATTTATAATAAAAACCCTCAGTGAAGTGGGAGTAGAGAGGACATATCTCAACATAATAAAGGCCATATATGACAGACACACAGCTAACATACTCAATGGGGAAAAGCTAAAAGCATTCTCCTTAAGATCAGGAACAAGAAAAGGATTCCCATTTTCACCACTTTTATTCAATATAGTATTGGAAGTCTTAGCCACAGCAATCAGATAAGAAAAGGCACCCAAATTGGAATGGAAGAATTAAAACTATCATTATTTGTAGATGACATGGTACTCTATAGAGAGAACACTAAAGAGTCCACGAAAAACCTATTAGAACTGATAAATGAATTCATAAAGTGGCAGGATACAAAATTAATATTAAAAAATCAGGTATATTTTTATACACCAATAATGAACTGTCAGAAAGAGAAATTAAGAAAACAATCTCATTTACAATTGCATAAAAAAAATACCTAGGAATAAATTTAACCAAGGAGGTAAAAGACCTGTACTCAGAAAACTATAAGACACTGAAGAAAGAAATGAAATTACAACAATATTTAAAAACTGTTTCTTACCTATCAGTTTGGGAAATTTGAAAGATTTGAGAACATATATATTCAAGATTTAAAAAAAAGTGGACCATGCCAAGTGTTGGTGAGGTTGTAGAAAAACTGAAAATATCAAACACCACTGATATAAGTGTAAAATGGTACCAACACTTTGGGAAAGATTTTGCCAGTTTTTTTTAAAGTTACACATACACTTGTCATATGACTTTACCATTCCACTCCTATGTATTACCCAGGAGAAATGAAAGGATATGTCCATACAAAGACTTGTACATGAATGTTCATTAAAGATTTGTTTGTAATAGCCCCAAATTGGAAACAACCCAAATGTCCACCAACAGGTAAATGGATAAACAATGGTCATATATTCATACAATGGAATATTACTCAGCAATAAAAAGTATTTAATTACTAATAGATGGAACAACATGGAAGAAACTGAAAATAGTTATACCGAATGATAGAAACCAGGAAAAAATGAGTGCATACTGTATGATTCTATTTAAATAAAAATCTTTAGAATGAAAATCAAAGAGGGACAGAAAACAGATCAGTGGTTGCCTGGAAAGGTAGAAGGGCTGGGAGTAAGAGGAAGCAGGAGGGACAAGATTACAGTGATGATTTCATAAGTATACATATGTCAAAATTTATCAAAATTAACACTTTGAATATTCTTAGTTAATTGTATGCCACTTATTATTTTCTTAAAACATAAAATAAATAAATAAATACATGTTTATTGAATTAAAAATTCTTGTAATCCCAGAACCTCCAGGCCTTAAGTGTTCTGCCCCTACAAAGCATCAACAATAGAGGAAGAGGTAATGTAAGCATGGGTGGGGCCAGGAGCTCAGGAGACCCAAAATGCTGACAAAGCCAACTTTGCCATGGGTTTGCTATTTTTTTTCTCATTCATACCCCTTCACATTTCTCTTTTTTTGGCTTCAGAAAAAATGGTAAAAGGTCTCTTAAACAGGACATACAGTTATGTACACTAACTATAAAAGGCAAAATTGATAAATCAAACTTCATTAAAATTAAGAACATTGGCTATCAAAAGATACCGTTAAGAATAAGCAAGGCCGGGCCAGCCAAGTGGCTCAGTTGGTAAAGAGCTCGCTCAAGTAGTGCAAGCTCTGAGCAACATGGTCTCCAGTTTGATTCCTGGCCCGAGCTGAGCTGCTGCTGAGCTGCCAACAGGTGGCAGGATGGCTCAGCTAAAAAAAAAGAAAAAAAAGAATAAGCAAAGCATAGTCTTGGAGAAGACAGAT
>NW_017733028.1:64486-66602 GCF_001890085.2 Hipposideros armiger | reverse complement strand
ACATATAATGTATTCCCAACTTCACTCAGAAGAAGCACAAACCTGGTCAGAGAGAAGAGATGGAAGCTGAGAGAACTTCAAGTGAAATAGGTTCAATGAGCTACTGAGAAAGTAGAATTTATTCATCTTTTAGGGGACATATGGGGCTTGTATAATAGTTAACGTGAAGTTGATTTGAATAAACGTATTTGGCAATGTAGTATGTGAGGCTCAGAAATCATATATATATATATACATATATATATACATATATATATGTATATATATATACATATATGTATATATATATAGTTCATGCCAGAAAGAAGCTTATAGTCTAATAGAGGCTCCCGTAGAGGCTCCCTATAGACTCCTCTTCCTATTCCTATCCCTTCATATTTTACATTTCCCAGGGTTCACTTTTTAACTTTCTGCACTGTTTCTGTTTCCTTAAATTAAGGATGAACTCATGTGTTTCGTGGCTGTAGCAATCCTACCATATAAATGGCTCTCAAGTTTGTGTCTTTAGTTATTAATTTTCTATTAAGCTCCCTTGCTGTGTATCCAACCTTTTTCTGGATATTTCCAAGAGGATCACAAGGATGAATAAATTTTCCTTTGTTCAAAAGTAGAATCCTTTCAACCTCTCCACTATTTATCTGGGTATAACCAATGATGAGGAAGTAGAAGGTAGAATTTATTAAGTTAATCTAAGTCCTGGTTTTTCTAGGACAGTCCCAATTTGTGTCAATTATCCCAGAAAAATTAGTAGCTCCCCTTTCACTCTGCCATGTATCCTAGTTGACTGAGAAGTATTCAGAGCATGAACTTTGGACTCTGGTAGACCTCAGCAGAAATTCCAGTTTTGCTACTTGGTAGCAGTATGATCTTGGGAAATTTATTTAACCTTTTTATGCGTTTCCAATTTTTTTATCTTAAAACGAGGAAAATAACCGCAACTTGAAGGGTTGTTTTAATGAGTAAATGATGCACCCTGTGGCACAAGGAAGATACAAAAAGCAATTATTTTATTTATTATTATTAATTATTATCATTACTGTTGGGTCTGAGGGTGTCAATCAGGGATTGTCTGGGTGGTGAGATGCCCAGAAAAAAGGCACGAGGCAGACTGTGTATAAATGCAGCAACAACTCTTTATTCATCCAAGGCCGGGGCCAGAGAGAGACAGAGAGAGAGAGAGAGAGAGAGAGAGAGANGAAGGCTTTGGACCTGCCTTCAGTGGAGCTAATGTGGAAAATGCTGGAAAGAATGAAACCATAAGAGATAAAAATGGCAACAATAGGCACCCCAATGCCAATGGTCACAACAATAAAGACCACCAGCAAATTGATGTAAGAGCTGTTGCAGGAGAGCTCAAGCAGGGGAAGGATGTCACACATATAATGATTGACAAGGTTGTTGGCACAAAAGGTCAGAAACACTATATTTCCAGTATGAGCTGTAGCCCCCAAAACCCCCATCACATCCACACCCAACAAAAGCAGTAAACACACCTGAGGAGACATGGTGACAGTATACACCAGTGGCTTACAGATGGCAACATAGCGGTCATATGCCATGGCTGACAGGATGAAGGATTCAGAAAAGACAAAGAAGCAGAAGAAAAAGAGCTGAGTCATACACCCTTCATAGGAGATGATGTTCTTCTTTGAGATAAAACTCATCAGCATTTTGGGGGTGATGGCAGTAGAGAAACTAAAATCTATGAAGGACAAGTTGAAGAGGAAAAAGTACATGGGAATGTGAAGGTGAGAGTTCAGTCCAATCAGGGTTATCAAGCCCAGGTTTCCCACCACAGTGAGCAGGTAGAAAACTAGAAACAGGAAGAAGAGGGGAATCTGCAGTCCTGGCTGGCCCGTTAAGCCTACAAGGGTAAACTCTGTCACAGAGGAGGTGTTATCTGCAGCCATTCTCCCCTGGAAGGTTCTGTGAGGGGAAAAGAAAAGAATTGCTTAGAGAAGGAGAGGGGGGAAAAAACCATTTTTGAGAATGGTATTTGAGCAGAGGGGTTTTTGAATTTACAGAAGATGGTATTTCCTTGTATGCGCATCTCTGTCTTTATGGTCCCCAAGTGCCTTGAACCATCCTAGTAACTGTGGGTGAAATTTGCCTCCAG
>NW_017733028.1:45046-60828 GCF_001890085.2 Hipposideros armiger | reverse complement strand
CTGAGAGGCCTTGACAGCTGGGCCCCACAATTACTATTTAAATAACATATATTGTATGTATATTATTTTTATTTTTAATAAACAAATAAAATTTATTATTTATTATAGTAATAGTCATACCTATATCCTTGGATGGAAGACTTTACATAAGCAGGAGAAACAGAAAAAGATAAATGGGGCCACATATTATGATATGATGATGAAAGGCCAAACAGGGTTTTGTATCTCTACAGTTTGAGAGAGAACAAGAGGGGGAGAGGCTCAAAGCAAATTTGATTAAGCTTTCAAGCCCAGGGCAAGTGCAGGATGACAGAAACAGAAAAATGAGGGGAAGGGTAAAAAGCCGGGTTTTAGACAAGACCATCAGATGCTGGCAGAGCTTTCAAATGACATAGAACAGAAAGTAGAAAATTAAAAATCAGAGACTGGGGCCCGCCAAGTGGCTCAGTTGGTTAAGAGCATGAGCTCTGAGTAACAGGATCACCGGTTTGATTCTCACATGGACCAGTGAGCTGTGTCCGAGCTGAGCTGCTGCCGAGCTGGAGAGTGCATGCTCTTAGCAGAAAGATTGTCGGTTTGACACCTATATAGGTTGGTGGGCTGAGTCCCCCTGCAACTAAGATTGAACACAGCACCTTGAGCTGAGCAACCCAGAGCTGTCAGGCAGCCAGATGGCTCAGTGTGCAACAAGGTTGCCAGTTCGACTCCCACATGGACTACACATTGAAAGCGGTGACTGGACATAGAGCTGAGCTTGTGCCCTCCACAGCTAAGATTGAAGAGCAACAGCTTGACTTGGAGCTGATGGGTCCTGGAAAAACACAATGTTCCCCTCCCCCCAATTCTCCAACACTGTTCCTCTCCCCAATTTCCCAATAAAAATCATTAAAAAAAAAAATTGGAGGCTGAGTGAAAGGGATTAGGATAAAAACTGGGGAATTATCTAAATAGAGGTGATCACAGAGAAATGGGAAATTGCTTCAAGGAGGAGTGTTTAAAGACAGAATAGTCCAGGGTAAAACCTGAACCTTTCAAAAATGCCAACAAATGGATAATAGGAGAAGGGAATTTGCAAAGATAAATGTCAGAAAAGGCAAGTGTAGCAATTAAGAGCAAAAACTGAAGAAAGCAAGCCTAGAATTAAACCCCAACTGTAGTCATTATTTTCTGGGTGAACCTGAATAAGTTGCTTAAACCTAATTAAGACTTAAAGTCCCGATCTGAAAAACAGGATAATAACACTATCAAACATGCAGCTATCTGTGAGTATTATAGTCCAGTGAATATTCACTTAGTAAATATTAGTTGAGTTTATAAAATGTCTTGCAGGCCAGAGGTAGAGAAAATTTTAAGAGTAAGGGATAAATAATATTTACTGAGAGCCCAAGAGGAGAAAGACTAAAAAATGGCCTGGAACTAAGCTATTCACTTGCAAGCCTATTCACTTATTTTTCCATATTACTCTTATTGTACTGAGTCCAATACAGCCTCAGACTAGTGATTATTTTGAGACTATATTCCACAAACCCCAACTAAACTAAAAGCTTCTTCAAGGAAAATTCTTAATCCTATAGCTTTTGGGTACACTAACACACTCACTACCTATCAGAGTGACGGATACCTTACAGATGCCCCTCAAGACCTTGCTGAATTCAATATGCTTGCATGCTAATGTAGTGCAATGGCAATCTGTATTGCAAACCCATAATTCCAGGGACAGTTTGTTTTAACATGCCAATAACTAATCTGGCATTTAAAAGTAACTTTATTAAAGTTTAGTATTGCTGTTTTATACAGGGTTTGATATAATACGCCTACAAATAACCACCACTCATATCACATCACTGAGCTTCTGAGATGACACTCTCCTTGGCTAACACTTAGTGCTGTGTCACCGGCTGGGCTCTGTATGACAGGCTACCTGCGCTCAGGGACTCACCGACTCTCCTGCTCCCAGCTTTCAGAACTTGGGCATTACTGATCCTGAGAAGAAAGTTTAGAGCTTTTTCTGTGATACTTATACCTTACTTCACTGAAGTTTTAAAAGGTTGAGACGTTTGTGAATTTCAAACATAATAATGGAATATAAAGAGCTTATCCAGATAAATTGGATTTTGAAATGAAAAGTTTTATTTGCAACCTATACAACTTCCTGTAAAAACAAACAAACAAACAAAAACAGTTTAGAATCTGACAGGGGCTAAGTTAAACATTTTGTTATATGAAAAATACTGGTAAAATACCTGTATTAAAATAATTCAAACATATAAGTAAGTGAACTAATTTTGATAAAATATTTCTTAAGATGACCATTTGTAAAAAGAAAAGTTAAAGTAATTTAAACACATTTTAGTGAATATGTAGATGTGTTTTGTTTGTCAAAAGGAAATGGCAGCTTTATTTGAAATATTCAAGTACAAAAAATGAAAAATTATATACCTATGATTCAAGAAAAAGTTAATTGTTCTGAGAGTACTACTAAGGCACTGAATTCAAATATCCCTTGAAATATGAATTATCTAAATTTTTATATCTTTAATATTCAGATGTTCAATTTTTGGGTTGTTGGAAAAGTCATGACGCATTTTTGCAATGAAAAACATAGAAAAAATATGTCATGACTTTTCCGACAACCTAATATTTTCTTAAGAAATGTTTTGTTTTTTGTTTTTTTTAAAGATTTTATTGGGGAATTGGAGGAGGGGAACAGCATTGGGGAATTAGAGAAGGGAAACAGACAAGTTGCTGCCCTTGTTGTTCTTCAGTCTAGTTGTGGAGGATGTTGCTTCACTGGCCCATGTTGCTATTATCATTGAGCGCTTCCCGGGTGAGGCAGATCGGCCGCAGACCATTGGATCGCTGCTCACGGAGGCTCTTGTCAGCTCATGCTGGCTGCCGGCCACTCATGGTAGCTTATGGCATCCCACTGCAGACCCGCTGCAGCCTACATTGTCGTCAGCGACTCACAGCAGCCCAGCTCCAGGTCAAGCTGTTGTTCACCATCTTAGCTGTAGAGGGTGCAACCTCACTGGCTCTCATGTGGGATCTGAACCGGGACCCTGTTGCTCAGAACTGGCGTCCCAAGTCAAATCCTAACCAACGTGCCACTCAGTGGGCCCTTAAGAAATGTTTTAAATAAGATGATTCAACCTTATTATTTTTTTCCTGGAATACAGAGTTTTAAGCAACAACTATGTAATACATCCTAATGAAAATACTGTACTAACACCCAGGTTCAAGGTACTTATCGCTACAAAAAAGGGCTTCTATACCTGGATTTTTTTACTTTTAAACATATTTTGCTTCCTCACAATAATATATCAATCACAATAAGGCACACTGCAGCATAGAAGGCCATCATGTTATATAAAATTTGATACAAAAGCTCAGGATCATATTACCAACTGGATAATTATACCAAAAATTTTAAAGTACTATAAAAGTATTGAGAGGTTAGAGTTTCAGGTACATGATACATTTTAAAATACATTCCCAAAATTTTACCTTTAGTATGTACAAAGAAAAAATAGATTCATCTTGGAATATAAATGGAATCAGATAGCTATAATATTAATGAGTTCTGTATTATATTTTCAATGGCACTGACACTGCTCTGTGGTACAATGCTCTGCAAAGTGACAATAAATGGGAGGCAAGAGAAATTATCTAGATTCATCACAACCAGAAACTTAAAAATTTGTAACAACAGTGAATATATAACTGCTATCATCCACTCTGGCTTGTGTATTGACCTTATACTTAAAAATATTTTTCCATAAATGGCAGTAAATGTGGCCATTTGCCAGATAGAGAATAAGTGATACAGCAAATAAAAAACAGCAAGAAAACCACAGCATACTTCTAACATTTTAATAACGTTTGCTTGTGATGACCTCCTGTGATCTGGAACCTGAGAATTACATAAAAGTGGAGTTCTTCCAGCCCTTGTCCTTCTTCAGGTAGGACATAAAGGACTGGTTCTGGTATATCTCAAAGGTAGCTTTCTTTTTAGAGAAAGGGATTGTGTCTTCTTCCAAAAGTCTCTTCTTTTCTTCAAGCTTCACTCTCTCTTCTTGGTGAACTCTTTTAAGGTGCTCAAATTGGACCTGTAGCTCTCTTTTGGTTCAGTATGGCTTCTTTCTCCTTTACTCATTGCACAAACATCTGCTTTACTTCTTCTTCCTTCCTCTGATGTTCACTATCAAATTCGGGTCTTTTGGATTCGCAGGTCTCTTGAAAACTGAGTGGCTTCTTCTCTGAGCCCATGTTAGTAAAGCCATTTTCCTCAGGTTGCATTGCCCATAAAGTTCATAATGCTTAATGTGGGTCTGTTCAGGCAGATCCTCCATGGTTATACAAATGAACGTTTCCCAGAGCCTTACAAACCCACAGTGGTTTTCATTTTCCACTTGTACAACACCCAAGGGCACTGGCACACTTTGACCATCTTATTATGACTTTTACCTCATCCATACTTCCTACAACAGCAAATGGCAAGTGTCCATTAACTGAAGCATCGATTTCAGCACTACTTTCATCATCTGCTGGGAACTGGTATATCTGGAGGACATTGCTGACCAACGCACTCATGAGTTTGATTTTAAACTTCTGTAATTCAGTTTTAGAAATTGCATCTGCTTTGGCAATCACTGGTGTAATGTTCACCTTGCTGTCAAGGCTCTTTTTAGTTAAGAGATCAAATGTCTTCAGAGGGTGACGTGTTGGTGAGATGAAGTGGTTGCACTCATGGATATGATAATAGTAGTAGTTAAAGAAAGAATGCTTAATATTCAGTTCTTCTTGAAGATAGGCCTCAAACTGAGCATCTATAATAGTCAACTGTTCATTGATAGCTCTCATTTTTGTTTGTTTGGTCACCAAATCCCACTGTATTCACAATGGTCAGCTTCAATTGAACACTTCTTTCTTGGAATTCATATGTCTGAGCTTTAAGTCTAATGTGGGTAAAAATGTAAGGACTCATGGTCTTCAAAATTAGTATTAAACAATGTATCAATCAGCATTGATTTTCCTATTCCAGTCTCCCCAAGAGAGTATATTAAAACAGAAGCCTTGCTGAATGGATCTAATGACCACCTGATCAGGCAAACTCAAAACCAACATGGCCAGATGTAGTTAAAGAACAAATATTTTCTCTTTTTTTTTTCTCTGTTCATCATCAGATACTTGGGAGAACATACAAGTTTTTGTTGCCATGGGAGACTGAAAGAACTGGTGTCGCACCACCTCAGAAGTCACGGTCCTGAGTGGGAGCTGAGAGAAGTGGGCTGAGGGTCAGCCAAGCATTAGTCTCGGCTCCGGCCCCTGAGTGGCCTATCTCAGTGCTGGAGGGAGCCAAAGGTCACTGGGGAGGACTTAACACATGGTGTGTGGACCGGAGGCCCAGGGATAGTTTTTACTATCTGAAATAATTCATCAGAGGTTCTGATAAGCAGACATTTTATTCCCAACAAAAAAAGTAATATACACTTCAGGTTTACTGAAACTAAGTTTGAAGCCTTTAATACTCATATGTTAATATTGATGTTGAAATGACAAAAATGCCAGATTTCTGCCTGTCAAGGTCAAGGTGTTTGTAAAAGAAACCTTCCCCTTTCTTACAGGTGCTGGCAGAGGAAAGTTACTAAATGGGAGAAATTGCTGCAAAGACTTGTTAGAGAGCTGGCAAACAACTTAAAACTCTCCAAAGCCAGGTTCTTTTTCTGAAGAGACTTAAATTCAGGAAATGTTGTGCTAATTAATAAAGCAAAGTTGTGCTAGTTAATGCAGTTGTGTTAATTAATACACAAATACTATAAAATCTATTATTAATAAGGAATGTAAAGGATGCAAAAGAAATCAAGACTGCTAGAAAGTACAATACAGGCAGAGTTAATCAGGACTAACCTAAAATAACCTTCATGTATAATTTAATGGAAGGGGGGAATGTAATTTGACGGGTAGAAGCAGAGATTATTCTGAGCATAACAGAGACATCTCAGTTCACTAATAATTAAATTAAATTACATGTCTTTTATGTGCAAAGAAATCAAGTCATTAAAGAAAGTAATATGCCAAAGTTCTCTTGTTGGATAGAGACTCCTCCATAATCTTAATTGCAGCATTAAAGAAACTGTCTGCAATTTCTAAAGATCTGTCTGGAAAGGAAAGCCACACACTCTCAGTGATGTGTTCCAACATTTTATAAAGCTTTCTGTCAGGAACTTTATTCTGGTGGGTAGTGCAAATCAAGAGGCAAAGACAGGTATTCTAGAAGAATCCTAGACTTGGAAGTCTAAAGATCTGACTCTGGCTACACAGTGTTGAACATGCCACTAAGTTGTCTTTGCCTGGAAATTCTTATTCTTATAAGAATAAATAAAGCCAGATATTGTTTAGTGCAGTGAATACTTTTCAGCCTATTTAACTTAATACAGTGACAGCTAATTTCTTGAAATATTCTTTTCCATTTCCTTTAAAAATGCATCATGTTTCTAATTTTCCTCCAACTTCTGGCCTCTTCTCTTTTTAAAAAATATTAAATTTATTGGGGTGAAAGTGATTAGTAAAATTACATAGGTTTCAAGTGTACAATTCAATAATACATCATCTATATATCATATTGTGTGCTCACTACCCAGAGTCAGTTCTCCTTCCATCACTGTATGAGGTCTGACAATTAAGTTTGCAAACTCATCCTGGAAAAAGTGCTACATACCTCATTGCTGAATATCACTACAGTCACCTTTGAAGTACTCCCCTTAGGAAGCTATGCACCAATGCTAGTGCCTAATCCACACTTCAAAGCAATTTTGGAACTCTTTTTCTGGAATGGCCATCACAGCTGTGGTCAGGACATTACCCTTAATGTCCTGAATGTCATCAAAATGTTTTCCTTTCAATATTTCCTTTCTCTTCAGGTAAAGAAAAATGTCATTGGGGACCAGATCAGGTGAGTAGGGAGGGTGTTCCAATGCAGTTATTTAGTTCCTGGCTAAAAACTTCCTCACAGACAGTGCCGTGTGTGCCTGTGCATTGTTGTGATGCAAGAGCCATGAACTGTTGGCAAATCATGTCATCTAACTTTTTCACACAACCTTTTCAGTACTTCCAAGTAGCCAACTTGGTTAACTGTTTGTCCAATTGGTACAAATTCATAATGAATAACCTCTCTAATATAAAAAAGTTTAGCAACACCATGGCAACAAATTCGTGAACTTAATTGTCAGGCCTATTTGATCCCATTTACCCTCTTCTACCATTCCCCCTCCCCCTTTACCCTCTGGTAACCACTAAACTGTTGTCTGTGTCTAGGAGTTTTTGTTTCTTTATTTGTTTGTCTTGTTTCTTTGTTGCTTTCAGTTTTATATCCCACACATCAGTGAAGTCATATGGCTCTTAACTTTTTCTGTCTGACTTATTTCGCTTAGCATAATAACCTCAAGATCCATCCATGTTGTCACAAATTGCAGTATTTCGTCTTGTTTTTCGGCAGAATAGTATTTCCTTGTGTGTGTGTGTGTGTGTGTGTGTGTGTGTGTGTGTGTGTGTATGTATATATATATCACATCTACTTTATCCAGTCATCTATCGAAGGACACTTTGGCTGTTTCCATGTCTTGGCCACTGTAAATAAAGCTGCAATTAACATTGAGAGTACATATACCTTTATGGATAAATGTCTTCAGATTTTTTGGGTATATATTCAGGAGACGGATTGCCTGGGTCATATGATAATTCTATTCTTAATTTTTTTGAGGAACCTCTCCTTCAAGAGGAGACTAAATAGTGATATTCCACAGGTTTCCATCTTCAGCTGCCGTGCCTTCTTCTTTCTTTCTTTCTTTCTTTCTTTCTTTCTTTCTTTCTTTCTTTCTTTCTTTCTTCTTCTTCTTCTAAATGGGATTTGGATGGAAACCCAGATTCTTGAAAAATTATCTTGAAAACAGAGAGGGAAATATTAACTGGACAGATAGGAGGCATGGACACCAGAAGGAAACACAAGGTTACCCAGAATGGCAGAAACCTAGATTTCCCAGAGTGGAAAGAGAGAGGAGACATTCAACAAATAACAAATATTCATTGAGCATCTATTACAGTGTCAGGTACTCACCCCCCCTAAACGGAAAAGAGATAGAGGCAGAAAATGCAAATTCTGAGAGAGGCAGTTGAGGAAGAAGGCTGAAGGAACTGGGAAGCCCGAGCGATGAGGCTTGGCCTTAGGCATCCTCTTCGACCTTCTCATTGAAATCCTCCACCTCTTTTTGGTGGCATCCTGATACTGCTGGTACTCAGAGGAGAGGTCATTCATGTTGCTCTCAGCCTTGGTGAACTCCATCTCATTCACGCTGTTGCTGTGTACCAGTGGAGGAAGGCCTTCCGGTGGAACGTGGCAGTGAACTGCTCTGAGATGCGCTTCAACAGCTCCTGAATGCAGTGCTGCTGCCAATGAAGGTGACCAGGGGGTGAGATGTTAAAGTCAGCTGGGATGTCACAGACAGCTTTCTTGACGTTGTTGGGGATCTGAGCCTTCTTTTCCTGACATTCTATTTATTATCTATGAAAGATCTTGTCTACTCCCATGCCTTCAATTACCCTTTGCTGATGACTTCTAAATCTGTACTTCTACCCACATGTGAACACCCAGACAGACACCTGGAGTTCAACACATTAAAATATTATATCACTACCTTTCCTCAAAAACTTTCTCTTTCTATATTCCCTATCTTTATAAATGACGCCGCTTTCTCACTGCTCAATCACCTTCATTAATAAAACAAATTGATCCTAATTAAAGGAGTCAGTCCAGTCCCCTGAAAATCAGTTCATGAAAGCTAATTCACCAACAGGTCAATTTACAAAAACCCGATTCACTGAATGGCCAATTTGCAAAATTTTAATTGTTCTTTTTAACAATTTATTTTTCATAAGTACTACATTTATATTTTAGAAAAATTATAGAATACATCTTAACATAAAGCAGAAAATAAAAGCCATTCACTCATAATCACTGTTAACATTTGGGTGCATAACATTTGATCTTAGATTATATTGTATGTCCTACCTTGAAACATTTTCATTAAAACTGTATTACTTTTACAGCATCTTTTTACATCACTAAATAAATTTCAACAGCATTATTCTGAATGACTTTATAATATCCCTTCAGTGGGGGTACTATCATTTACTGTCAATTCTTCTTTGACAATTTATGTTCAATTTTCACTAAGATAAACACTGCTCAGTTGAATTTGCGTTTTTGCAAACTTAACCATTTATTTTCTGAGAATAGATTTCTGTAAGTTAAATTGCTAAGTCTAATGATATAATCTCTGTTAAAAAAATTACTGAGGGGTGACTGGTTAGCTCAGTTGGTTAGAGCATGGTGCTGATAACACTAAGGTTGCCAGTTTGATCCCCGCATGGGCGACTGTGAGCAATGCCCTCCCTAAAAGAGCTGACTATGCCATTGTAGCACAAAAGCAATGTGTAACCAATGACCATGACTGTTCCCTGCCCCACCCCACCCCTCAAAAAAAAAAACATTGCCGAAATGTTCTCATGAAAGGGATTTTTTTTAAAGACTTTTATTGAGGAATTGGGGGATAGGAACAGCGCTGGGGAATTGGGGGAAGGGAAACAGACAAGTTGCTGTACTTTTGTTCTTCAGTCTAGTTGTGGAGGACGTTGCTTCACTGGCCCAAGTTGGCACCATCATTGCTCTCTTCCCGGGCAAAGTAGATCAGTCACCGGCTTCTGGACGGCCGCTCAGTGCAGTTGCTGGCCGCTCACGCTGTCTGCTGGCTACACACAGTAGCCCATGGCAACCCACTACAGCAGGGGCTGCAGCCTACGCCTTAGCCGGTGACTCATTGCAGCCCAGCTCCAGGTCGAGCTGTTGTTCAGCACCTTAGCTGTAGAGGGCAGTGTCACTGGCCCTCATATGTGGGATCCGAACCTGGGCCCTCTGGTCTCCCAAGCCAGCTCTTAACCAACGCGCCACTCGGACGGCCATGAAAAGGATTTTTAAAGTATGCTTCTGCCAGCAACGTATAAACATGCCTTTGTCCCCCCATGTCCTTCCTTACAAGTTACTAATAAATTGAGCCAATTTGATGCTAAAAATTCCATTTTCTTATTTTAATTCATATTTCTTCGATTACACATTTTGTTGGGCTTCAGGAATTTAATTGTATGTTTTTTTGGCTTTGGCTGTTCATGTTTTATTTGAATATTTAAATCTACTTTATTGGAGTATAGTCAAGATACAATAAAATGAACCTAGCTTATGTGTACAAGTTCAGTGATTTTTGACAAATATATATGCCCATGTAACCACCACTCAACCAAGAAATACGACATTTTCATTACCCTAAAAAGTTCCCTGATATAATGAATGACCTCTACCCCTGGTCCTGGAAAACTAGTGCTTGATTTCAGTCACTATATATTATTTTTGCCTGTTTCTGAATTTTATAAAAATGTAATCATACAGTATGTACTCTTTTGTGTTAAGTTTCTTTCATTCAGCATAATTTTGAGATTCATTCATGTTGTTGCATGCACAGTTCATTCCTTTTTATTGTTGAGGGGCATTCAATCATATGAATATGCCACAATTTGTTTATTTATTCACCAGTTGAGGAAAATTTATATTGTTTCCAATTTGGAATTAATATAAATAAAGTTGCTATGAATATGAATATTCATGCACTTTTTTATTTTTACAGATTATGCTTCCATTTCACTTGGGTAAATACCTAGAAGCAGAATCACTACATCATATGGAACATGTATTTTAAATTTTATTAAAATCTGCCAAAGTGTTTTCCAAAGTGGTTGTGTCATTTTACACTTCCATCAGCAATAAATGAGAGTTCCAGATGCTCACAACACATATTTTCAGCTTTTTCAATGTTGTCATTCTATTTGGTATGTAACGGTGGACCAGCAGAGTGGCTCAGTTGGTTAAGAGCTCGCTCAAGAGATTGAGCTCTGAGCAACAGCGGTTCGAGTCCGGCCCGAGCTGAGCTGCCGCTGAGCTGCCAACAGGTGGCAGGATGGCTCAGCTAAAAAAACAAAACAAAACTATTTGGTATGTAATGGTATCTCATTATGATTTTATTTACAGTTCCCTGATTATTAATATTATTGATCCTCTTTCATGTCTTATGACCATTTATATATCTTCTTATTTAGCTATTTATATATTTCTTATTTGGCTATTGTGTTTTCTTATTATTGAGTTGTAAAAGTTCTTCATATAGTCTGGGTATAAGTATTGTCATATATATTGAAAATAATTTCTCACAGTCAGTGGCTTGCTTTTCATTTTCTTAACAGTATATTTCAAGGAACAGGTTTAAATTTTTATGAAATTCTATTTGTATTGTGGTTAGTGCTTTTTTGTTCTGTCTAAAATTCTTTGCCTTGCCCAGGGTTGTAAGGATGGTTTTTTTTCTTTTAGATTTTTATTGTTTTTGCCTTAATGTTTAGATCAATGGTCCATTTTTAATTAATTTTGTTTAACTTTTTATTATGGAGCACTTCAAATGATGAAAAGTAAACAGAAGAGCACCTGAGCTCAGGTCCTACTGTCACCTCTGCCCCAACTTCACCAGCATCCCTAACAGGTTAGGCGGGCAAAGACTGGCCCTGGCCATGGAGGACAAGGTGGTCCCATTGCCAAAAAGATGGATAAGATGGTGCAGAAGAAGAGCACGGCTGGAGCGCTGAGTTTGCTGAAGGCGTTTAAGAATATTTCCATGACTCTGTAATTATTACAGGCCAAAAGAACTGGAATGTCAGTAAATGCTATTCATGAGCAGAGTACAGATGAAAATGTTATATCTTTAGCTAAACCTCTTATCGAATCCTGGAAAAAGTTATTAGATGGACTATCAACTGATAAAGATCCTGAAGAAGAGAAAAAAAGATACTGCAGTTGCATAACGAAATAGCCCTGAAGCAAGACAAGAAAGTAGCTCCAGTGGCAACTTAAGCAGCAGAAAGGATGAGACAAATGTTAGAGATAATTACATGTCATCTTTTCCTCAAGCACTAAGCACGTCTGATGGTTAACGCTAGGGAAATTTTTGCTGCTGCTCTTTGAATAGATGACTACATTGTTATTGGAGCTGATGAGGAAGAATTAGGATCTTAAGTTGAGAAAGCTATATATCAAGAAATAAGGAATACAGACATGAAATACAAAAATAAAGTATGAAGTCAAATATAAAATCTTAAGGATGCAAATAATCCAAATTTAAGGGAAAACGTACTGTGTGGGAATATCCCTCCTAACTTATCTGCTAAAATGACGGCAGAGGAAATGGCTAGTGATGAGCTCAAAGAGATGCAGAAAAACTTGACCAAAGAATCCATAAGAGAGCATCAAATGGCCAAGATGAGTGGAACCCAGACAGACTTATTCACATGTGGAGAATGTAAAAAGAACTGTACTCACATATAGGTACAAACTCAAAGTACCGATGATCCAATGACATTTGTTGTCTATAGTGGATGCGGAAATTGATGGAAGTTCTGTTGAGTTGGAAGAATTGGCCAAATGTCTGGACCATTGAGAAAATGGATTTTGTAATTAATATTAAAACTAGGCCAAAGACCTAGTTTTTCTGCAAATCAGATTTTTAAAGTGACATACATCCTTGGGTTAATCTTTGTTTTTGACATAACACTTTTTTCTTAAATGCCTTCTGTAGTTTCAGATCAGCAGGGAGACTACATAATAATTGTGTGGTATCTGTTTCAAACATTTTTTTCATTTTTATAGGTAATTGATATTAAACTTTTATCAATTAAGCTTTTGGCAATTTATTTTTACCTTTTTTCTTCCTAAAGGAAAATGTACCTTAACTTTTTTACAGTCTGAAACATACACAGTAGAAATGTTATTCTTCTCAGTTAACACATGAATAAAAATTACATTTTCCCCCATACTGGCATGGACCTGCAAATATTAATGGAGGAGAGAGGTAATATAATTACAGATTTATCAAATGTGGTGTGTGTTCAAATACTACTTGACCAGATTATCTAAATTGTACACAATATTTGAATTAGCATAAAATTGGTTTTAATTATTATATTCACAAGTCTAGGATAATTAAATATTATTTTGCATTTGTGACTGACCATGACTATCATTTATTGTAATTTCTTATATATATTTATTACTTGTTCTTAATAGATTTTACTTTTGGAAATATGACTTGACTTTGTTGAAAAAAAAGTAAACAGAAGAGTATAATAAATTCTTATCTACTCCTCCAAGTTTCAACAATATTAATATTCTGACAATCTTATATCATCTATACCTCACTAACTCTCTAACCTGAATCAATGATGATGATGATGATGATTAGTTTTTTTCTGAGGTAAAATTCATATATATTGAAACACAAATCTTAGCCATAGAATTTTTTTATTAGTTTCAGGTGTACAAAACAATGCAATAGGTAGACATTTACACCCCTCACAAAGTGATAACCCCTTCCCCAATCTACTATTGCTCTGACATTGTAATATAGCTGTTACAATTCCATTGACTCTATTCCCTATGCTGTACTCCACATTCTGTAAAAAAAAAAAAAAAGAAAAGAAAAGAAAAAAATATATATATATAATTATAGTTGACATTCAGTATTATTCAGCCTCAGCTTCAGGTGTACACTGCAGTGGTCAGGCACCTACACCATCCACAGGCATACAAAAGACAGTTTGGGGAATATAATCAATAATGTTAGCCATACAATTTTTAACAAAAGATTCACCTCTGTAACTCACAACAATTATCTTAATATAGAACATTTATATCATTCCAGAAAGTTTTCCTTGTTCCATCCCAGTAATCTTCTCCCAAGACGACTACTAGTCAAAGTTTGTCACCTTAAATTATTTTTGGTTCTTTTATAACTTCATAAAATGAATCATACAGTTTATGGTCTTTGATCTGGCTTCTTTTACTCAGCATAATTTCTGTCTGTGAATTATATGGTAGTTCTATTTTAAATTTTTGAAGGACCTACATACTTTTTTCCATAGTGGCTGCACCAATTTACGCTCCCACCAACAGTGTACCAGGGTTCCCATATCCTCTCCAAAACTTGCTATTTCTTGTCTTTTTTATAATAGTCAATCTAACAGGTGTGAGGTAACATGTCATTATGGTTTGGATTTACATTTTCCTGATGGTTAATGATGTTGAGGCACTTGTTTGGCCATTTGGCTGTCTTCTTTAAAAAATTATCTATTTGGTTCCTTTGCCCATTTTGTAATCATATTGTTTTGTTTGTTATTGTTATTAAATTGTATGTGTTTTTAAAATATATTTTGGATACTAACTCCTTATCAGGTATATGATTTGCAAATATTTCTTCTATTATCTAGATTGCCTTTTCATTTTGTTGTTTCTTTTGCTGAGCAGAAGCTTTTAAGTTTTATGTAGTCCCATTTGTTAATTTTCTATTTTGTTGTTTGTGTTTTGATGTTATATCCAAAAAAATAATTGCAAGACCAATGTCCAGGAGCTTTGTCTCTAATTTTCTTCTAAGTGTCTTGTGGTACCAGGTCTTATGTTTAATTCATTGATCCACTTTGAATTAATTTTTGTAAGTGGTATAAAATAGCAGTCCAATTTCATTATTTTGCCTGTGTTTATCTTATTTTCCCAGCACTACTTGTTGAAGAGACTATTTTTTCCCTATTGGGTGTTCTTGACTCACTTGTCAAATATTAGTTGACCATATATGCAGGGGTTTAATTTTGGGCTCTCTATTCTATTTCACTGGTTTATGTGTCTATTTTTATGCCAGTACTACACTGTTTTTTTGTTTTTGTTTGTTTTTAACTATAGTTGTATAGCATAATTTGAAATAAAAAAGTGTGATACTTCTGGCTTTGTTCTTTTTTTCTCAGGATTTCTTTGACTCTTCAGGGTTTTTATGTGTTTCCATACAAATTTTAGGATATTTTTTTCTATTTCTGTAAAGAATACCATTAGAATTTTAAGGATATTTGAATCTATAGATAATTTTGGATAGTATGGACACTTTAACAATATTAATTATTTCAATCCATGAACATGGGATGTCTTCTTGTTTGTGTCTTCTTTGATTTCTTTCAACAAAGTCTTACAGTTTTCAATGTATACATTTTCCGCATTCTTACCTAAGTTTATTTCTAGGTATTTTATTGTTTTTGATACTATGTGAATGGGACAGTTTTTCTTTATTTCTTTTTCAAATGTTTCATTATTAGTTTATAGAAATGCAACTGGTTCCTGTATGATGATTTTATGTCCTACAACTTTTCTGTAATCATTGATTTTTTGAATCACAGTTGAATAACTGTGATTTTTCTGAAATCACAGTTTTTTGGTTGAATCTTTGGGAGTTTCTATATAAAAAAAAATCATATCAGACTTCCGGTAAGATGGTGGAATAGACAGACGCTGTGCCAACTACTTCCCAGGATCACAACAAAATTACAAATAATTTATAAGATATTCAACCTCGGAAGTTCCCTGGATCCTAGATGAACAGAACCTCTAAAGGAAGGACTTAAAGAGGAGGCCACATCAAGTCCAGTGATCTAATATATCAAAGAAATCAGAGAGACAGCCAGAATAAAGAAACAAAGAAACATGTCCCAAGTAAAAGATCAGAAGAAACCTCAAGAAATGCAACTAAATGAAACAGAGGTATCCAACCTTTCAGAGACAGAGTTTAGAACACTGATGATAAGAATGTTTCAGGAACTTA
>NW_017733028.1:42515-43315 GCF_001890085.2 Hipposideros armiger | reverse complement strand
ATAATCTGAAAATTTATTTGGAGCCATAAAAGACCCCGAATAGCCACAGCAATCTTGAGAAATAAGAACAAGGTGGGAGGTATCACGCTACCCGACATCAAATCATACTACAAGGCTAGAATTATCAAAACAGTATGGTACTGGCATAAAAACAGACACATAGATCAATGGAACAGAATAAAGAGCCCAGAAATAAACCCATCCATATACGGTCATTTAATCTATGACATAGGAAGCAAGAATTTACATAAGAGTAAAGACAGTCTATTTAATAAATGGTGCTGGGACAATTGGACTGACACGTGCAAAAAAATGAAAATGGACCATCTACTTACACCGTATACAAGAACAAATTAAAAATGGATTAAAGACTTAAATGTAAGACCTGAAACCATAAAACTCCTAGAAGAAAAAATTGGGAGTAAATTTGCAGACATCACCCTCAGTAATATTTTTCCTGNAATATCCCCTCGGGCAAGGGAAATAAAAGAACAAATTAACATATGGGATTACATCAAACTTAAAAGCTTTTTCACAGCAAAGGAAATCCTCAATAAAACAAAAAGGCAGCCTACTGAATGGGAGAAGATATTTGCCAATGATATATCTGGTAAGGGGTTAATATCCAAAATTTATAAAACATTCAACTCAACACCAAAAAAAAACCCAATTAAAAAATGGGCAGAGGATATGAAGAGACATTTCTCTAAAAAGGACATACAGATGGCCAACAGGCATATGAAAAAATGTTCAGCCTCACTAATCGTTAGGGAAATGCAAATAAAAACCACAATGAGATA
>NW_017733028.1:16523-41520 GCF_001890085.2 Hipposideros armiger | reverse complement strand
AATGTGTATTTCATAATAAAAAATAATTTAATAAAAAAATTATAATAGATATTTAATATACATATATCTGTGTAAGTATATATGTATGTGTATATTATATATAAAACATGTAATATACACAAAAAATATAAAGAACATGTAAATATATAAAACATTAAAAAAATCATATCTGCAAATAGCAACATTCTTACTTCTTCCTTTCTGATTTGGATGTCTTTTATTTCTTTGTCTTTTCCAATTGTCCTAGCTAGGAATTCAGTACTAATAAGAGGGTGAGAGTGGGCATTCTTGTCTTGTTCCTGAAATTAGAAAGAAAGCATTCCATTTTTCTCCATTGATTATAATATTAGTCTTGGGTTTGTCATATATGACCTTTATTATGTTGAGGTTTGTTCCTTCTATGCTAATCTCTTGAAGGTTTTTATCGTGAAAGGATATTGCATTTTGCCAAATGCTTTCTACATCTATTGTGATGATCAGGTGATTTTTATCTTTCATTCTATTAATATGATGTATTCCATTTATCTATTTACATATGTTAGGCCATTCTCGTATCCCAGAAATATATTTCACTTAGTCGTGGTGTATAATCCTTCCAATGTATTGTTGAATTCAGTTTGCTAATATTTTGTTGAAAATTTTTGTACCAATATTCATTAGGGATATTGGCCTATAGCTTTCTTTTCTTGTAGAGTTTTTATCTAGCTTTACTAGCAAAGTAATGCTGGCTTTATAGAATGAGTTTAAGGAGTGTTTTATCCTCTTCATTTTTGAGAAAGGTTTGAGAAGTGTTGGCATTAATTCGTCTTTAAATGTTTGGTAGAAATTGCCAATGAAGATGTGTGGTTCCAGGGCTTTCCATGTTGGGAGGTTTTTGATTATTGATTCAACCTCTACTCACTCATTAGCTTTGACTGGATTTTAGTGACTGCTAAATATTGGATACAGAGAGAAGGAAACTCAAATAGAAAACAAGAAAAAATATATGCATGAGAAAATATGTCTGATATAGAGTAAGCACTAGGCATTACTATTGTTAATACTTAAAGAATATTTTTAACATATTCAAAATATTAAAGAATATATTCTTTAAAAATGTATTTATAAAATATTTTCAATGTGTGTATATTATAATGAATACAAGAAATAAATTTATACTCTTTGTGAATATACACTTCAAGTGAATAGATACTTTTTCTAAATAAACACGAAAAGAATGGCTTATGGATTTCTGGGGAAATGTTTGCTGTATTTGTCTACTGGTTATCTCTGTCAATTCCCCTCAGAAACATTCAGTGTGAAATTTTTAAAAATCCAGACACTATCCATAACAAAATAGAGGGCCAGCTCCATGAGTCCCAAAATGCCAGAAGATGGGAATAAACCACCAAAATTATAAAATCTGCATGTCATGAATAATTGTGCAAGAGAAAATGGAAAAGGCAAGATGGCATTAGACAAACCTGAGATTCTCAAAATGACTAAAAATTATTTACAGGAAAGATTAGCAGGCCAGATTGAGAATATCAGCAGAAACTGGGAGAGGTTTAATAGCAGGTGAGTATAAGAGTTCCAAGGTAAGTTCTGAAGGGGTTGCATCAGTCTGTACTTCATGAATCAAATCCAATCATTCAGAACTCTTCTCCAGAACAAAGTCCAACACTGATATGAGAATCCTGGGAATATAATCCAAACTACACAGCACAGGGAAAATAAATATTCTTCAAATGAGCAAAAGTATCTAGTTTTCAAATCCAATATAAAGTTATTATATGACAAAATATAAGGTAGAAAAAATTCCTAACAATTGGGGATGGGGAGAAAGAGAGTATGGAACAGAAAAACAACTATACAAAACAAAAGAAAGAAAGAAAAAAGAAGACGAAGAAGAAGAACAACAGCAACAACAAAAACAACAACAAAAGAAAAGAAATAAAAGAAAAGAAAAACATAGCCAAAAGACATGCTTACAAAATACATAAACACACCAACCTTGTTTCAAAATGTGTTAAAATAATTTAGAAAATACCACAAGATATGAAAGAATAATATAAATCAGAATGTATGAAAACTGATAAATTAGGTAACAGAACACAGAAAATAATTAGAAACTAAAGAAAAGATGTTTCAGAAATAAATACTAAACAGAAGTAATAGAAGAGGAAATAAGAACAATAAATAACACCTTAAGAAAAAATATGTGTAAGGAAAACAAAATAAAAAATAAACAAATGGGCTACATCAAACTAAAAAGTTTTTGCATAGCAAAGGAAACCATCAACAAAACAAGAAAATAATATACTAAATAGGGGAAGATATTTGCCAATGATACATCTATTAATAATAAGGGGTTAAAATCCAAAATTTATAAAGAACTGTCCAATTAAAAAAATGGACAGATGACCAATAGACATATGGAAAGGTGCTCAACATCACTAATCATGAGAGAAATGCAAATTAAAACCATAGTGAGATATCACCTTACACCAGTCCAATGGTTATCATCAATAAATCAACAAACAAGTGTTGGCAAGGATGTGGAGAAAAGGGAACCCTCATGATCTGTTGGTGGGGTTGCAAATTGGTGCACACACTATGGAAAATAGTATGGAGTTCCCTCAAAAAATTAACAATAGGACTGACTACCTTATGACTCAGCATTTCCATTTCTAGGTATTCATCCAAAGAAATCCAAACACTAATTCAAAAAGATATAGTGGCCAAGATAGTGAAGTAGATAAATGCCATGCTTGCCTCCTGTCATGATTACATCAAAATTGCAAGCAAACTATAAAACAACCATCACTGAGAATCACCTGATGTCTAGCTGAACAGAAGTTCTACAACTAAGGACATACAGATGAAGCCACATCGAGACTGGTAGAAGGGACAGAGACCTGAAACAGGCTGGTCTCATAACCACACGTGGCAGTTAAGAACTGGGACAGATATCTCAGTTGCAAAGGCCCTCCCTGAGAAGTGAGGGGTCCCAGCCCCACATCAGGCTTCCCAGCCCAATTTTCCAGGGCTGGGGAGATAAATCCCTATAACTTCTGGCTGTAAAAACCAGCAAAGGTTGTGACTGAGTGAGATGCAAGGCTGCTGGAGTCCCAGAAACTCCTTTTTTACTTTATTCTTTTCTTTTCTTTTCTTTTCTTTTCTTTTCTTTTCTTTTAGCTGAGCCATCCTGCCACCTGTTGGCAGCTCAGCGGCAGCTCAGCTTGGGCCGGGCATCGAACCGCTGTTGCTCAGAGCTCAAACTCTTGAGCGAGCTCTTAACCAACTGAGCCACTTGGCCAGACCCCAGGAACTCATTTTAAAGGGCCCATGCGTGGGCTTACTTGCTGACAGACTCACTTGCTCTGAGCTCCAGGGCTGGGACAGCAGCTCAAAAGGTGCCAGTGACATATGGGGAGGAACTGAATTGTCTGGCTTCAGGATGAGGACTGGAGGGGCATCTTTCTTCCAGATAGAAGTACTAGCAGAAGGCATTGTTACTTTATTGAGCTCTTTCCTCATGTAGCCTGCACTCACAGGCAGGCACTATATCTATGTCTCCATTAACGTGACCATTCGCCCTGCCCTGGTAATTCCCTGAGACCCCACCCCACCCAATTTGTGGTCCCACCCAAGCCACGTCCAGTGGCTTTTCCATAGAAATGGCCTGTCGTGGCTCATAGTTTGGACTTTCTTAAAATGTCTCAAAGGTTCAGAACCCCCAACCAAGCAGCATCTTGCCTCAGTGTGCCCTGTAGTTCTTGCTGAGCAGTCCCAAGCCTGGCACTAGTGGCAGCTGGTCTCGGCTCACAGCTTAGCCTCTCCCAGGCAACTCCAAGGCTAGTATGGGTGGAAGACATCATCAGATCGCCTTGTGGCTCATGCTAGTGGCTCTGGGAAGGGCATTGGCTACAGCTGAACTTGGCCTATGGCAAGCCTGCCCCCCCCACACACACCCCTCAGAAGCACCACCAGGCAACCTCCACAGATGATACACCCAAAGGGTGGAGTGGGTAAGCAAAAGTGAATCCTGCTCTGTAGGGCCAGCCCATGCACAACAGCTCCTCCTCTGTAGTTACAGCCAGTCCTCACAACAAATCTGCCTGAAGGTAAATACCTTCCATTGATGTGCAAACAGCAATCAAGACTCAAATGCAACAGGGCACATACAGCCCACATGAGAGACATACCTGGAGAACCCAGCTCAGGTGACCAGAGAGAGTGTATCACTGGGCCCTACAGGACATGTACTACATAGGGTCACTCTACTAAGAATGAGAGGCATAACAGCTGTATCTAACATATAGAAACAAACACAGAAAGTCAGCCAAAATGGGGAGACAAAGAAACATGTCCCAAAGGAAAGAACACAACAAAGCTCCAGAAAAAGAACTAAACAGAAAGGACACAAGCCATCTATCAGACACAAAGTTGAGAACACTGGTTAAAAAGATGTGCAATGATCTCACTGAGAACTTCAATAAAGAGATAGGAAACAAAAGTGGAGACAGAAAACATAAAAAACAATCAGTCATAAATAAAGAATATGATAACTGAAATGAAGTATATATTTGAGGGAATCAACAGCAGATTAGATGAAGCAGAGGATGGACACAGAGGTTTAGAAGATAAAGTAGCAGAAAACACCCAGTCAGAACAGAAAAAGAAAAAAGAATCCAAAAAATTAGGCGAGTTTAAGGAGACTCTGGGACAATATCAAGTGGATCAACATTTGCATTGTAGGCATACCAGAAAAAGAACAGAGAGAGAAAGAAATTGAAAACCTATTTGAAAAACTAATGGTGGAAAATGTCCCTAACCTGGTGAAGGAAATAGACATACAAGCCCAGGAGGAACAGAGACTCTCAAACAAGACAAACCCAAAGAAGCCCACACCAAAACACATCATAATTAAAATGCCAAAGATTAAAGACAAAGAGAGAATCTTAAAAGCAGCAAGAGGAAAGCAGTTAGTTATCTACAAGGGAGCTCCTATAAGACTGTCAGCTGATTTCTCAATAGAAATTATACAGGCCAGAAGGGATTGGCATGAAATATTCAAAGTGATGAAAAGTAGAGTAATCTGTGACCAAGATTACTCCAACCCAGCAAAGCTATCATTAAGAATGGACAGATAAAGAGCTTCCCAGACAAGAAGAAGCTGAAGTAGTTCATCACCACCAAACCGGTATTACAAGAAATTATAGAGGGACTTATTTCAGAAAAAGAAGAAAAAACAAAGGTAAAAAATATGAATAATAAAATGGCAATAACTACATGTCTATTAACAATTACTTTAAATGTAAATTGATTAAATGCTCCAATCAAAAGACATAGGGTGGCTGAATGGATAAGGAAACAAGACCCTTACATATGATGTATAAAAGAGACTCACTTCAGATCGAAAGAAACACACAGACTGAAAGAAAAGGGATGGAAAAGATATTTTATGAAAATGGAAATAAATTTTTAAAAAGCTGGGGTAGCAAAACTTAAACCAGACAAAATAGACTTTAGGCAGCTCGGTTTTATTTTTTAGTTAGCTGAGCCATCCTGCTACCTGTTGGCAGCTCACTGGCTGCTCAGCTCGGGCTGGACTCGAACCGCTGTTGCTCAGAGCTCACACTCTTGAGCGAGCTCTTAACCAACTGAGCCACTCAGCCGGCCCCAGANGTGAAGGTGATGATGACATTGATGGTAATGCCTGAAGTGGTCATGGTAAAGATGCTAATGACAATGAAGCTAAAACTGTCCCAGTGTTGGCATTAGGTAACAGGCTTCCCAGGCTGCAGGTAACTCTGCCAACAGAAGAAAAATTAACACACCTGGGAGCTAAAACCCCTTTCGGAGCTGCTCAGCTCGGGCTGGACTCGAACCGCTGTTGCTCAGAGCTCACACTCTTGAGCGAGCTCTTAACCAACTGAGCCACTCAGCCGGCCCCAGACTTTAAAACAAAGGCTAGGTTAACAATGTTGTCTTTCGCTCCTAACTGATGTAGTGAAAAACAAAACAAAACAAACCAAGACAAAAAGCAACAACAACAACAACAAAAAACCCAAACAAAGGCTATAACAAAAGGTTTATCTGGAGATACCCAAAACACTTCAAAGGGACATGTACATCCATACGTTTATTTCAGAGTTATTTACAATAGCTAAGATATGGAGGAAAACTTGGTATCTATCAATGGATGAATGGGTAAAGAAGAGGTGGTACATACATACAATGAAACATCACTCAGCTGTAAAGAAAAATGAAATGTTGCCATCTGCAACAATGTGCATGGAATGGACCTAGAGAGTATAGTGCTGAGTGAAGTCAGACAGAGAAAGACAAATGCCATATAATCTCACTTATATGTGGAATGTAAAGAACAAAATAAGTGAACAAACAAAACAGAAAAGACTCATAGATACAGAGAACAAACTGATGGTTGCCAGATGGGAGGGTTGTTAGGGGGCTGGATGAAATAGGTGAAGGGATTAAGAACTACAAATTGGTAGTGATGAAATAGTCATAGGATGTAAAGTACAGCATAGGGAATCTAGTCAATAATATGGTAATAACTATGTATAGTGCCAGATGGGTACTATATATTAGGTTATCAGAAAAGTCATGATGTATTTTTTCTATGTATGTCATTGCAAAAATGCTTCATGACTTTGCCGACAACCCAATAGTAAGGGGGATTGCTTCTTAAATTATATGAATGTTTAACTAATATGCTGTACACCTGAAATAAATATAAAATAATATAGAATGTCAACTGTAACTGAAAGACTAAGAAAGGAGGCAAAAAGGTAAAGGGGAATAAGAGGTTCAAATTTCCAGGTATAAAACAAGTCATGGAGATGTAATGTATAGCATAGGGAATATAGTCAATAATGTTGTGATAGCATGGTACAGAGCTAGATAGTTGCTGGATTTATTACAGTGATCACTTCTTTAGGTATGTAAATGTTGAATAACTATGGTGAACACCTGAAACTAATAGAATATCATATGTGAACTACATTTTAATGAAAATCTTTAAAATAATAAAAACTACATTTTAAAAAACAAAAACATAAAATCGCCATTAGACAAATACCATCATAATGATTGTTGTAGACAAGGTTCGCCTATGAATACTAAAATCAGTAGGTGAAAGTTTGAGGAGGAACAGGGTTTACATAGTCTTAAAATATCTCTCCTAAGATATTTATTAACTACAAAAAAAGAGTTAACTTCAGAGTAGAGAAACCAGGCATAAAACACCTTAACCAAGATATCAAGGTCAACATCATAAATAATAAGACATATCAATATCCGTATCATGAGCTTCGGGAGATGATGTACTAAGGAGGACACAACAACATTTCTGCAGTGTTCTTGCCTCCCCCAGCCCCAGCCCCCCAAATGCAGTACAGTCAGGAGAAACATAGACAAACCCAGAGTGAGGGACATTGGACAAAATGACTGATCACTCCTCTTCAAAAGCTTCAGTCATGAAAGACAAGGAGACGGAGGAACATTTTTAAGCTACAGGAGACAAAAAGAAAATAAAAACTAAAGAACATGGACTCCTGGATAAGATCCTAGATGGGATGCTAGAACAGTAAAGGGACATTAGTGTAAAAACTGGTAAAACTTGAGTATAGTCTTTAGTTTAAAGGTACTCTGACAATGTTAATTTCCTGGTTCTGACCGTTGCACTACAGTTATGTAAGATGTTAACGTTAGGGGAAGCTAGGTGAGGATCTATGGAAACTCTCCATACGATTTTTGCAATGTTTTTGCAAATCTAAAGTTAATTTAAAATAAAAAGGTTTTTTAAAAGAAAACAATATGTGGAAAAGGAGGGAAAAATAAATCAAAGGAAAGAAAATAATTGAAGAGGAATTTTTAACTTTAAAGCTAGACAAAGATAATGCAATACAAAGAACAGCAGACCCAAGAATATAAAAGTAGTGGAACAGGACAAATATTAAAAATTAGAGTTCAAGAAAATTCTCCTGAGTTAGAAAAAGAAAATGACTGAAGCATGTATTTAAAAGGAACACAACATACCAAAGAATGTTGATTAAAATGAAAGGCAGCAAACCATGTTCTAATAAAATTACTGAACCTTCGAGAAAATGAAAAGAGCTTTTGGACACCCAGGTAAAAAGACCAATTAACTCAAAAGGAGAAAAAAATCACACTGTCATCAAATGTTTTGACAACAGTGCTTTCAGAAGAAGAAAAATAACAGATTTGAGATACTCAAAAGAGTTCAATGTGAACCAAGGATGATTAATTTTTATATAGCCAATCTGACTTCAATTATAAAAGCTGCACACACACTGCTATTAAGTGATAAAAACTCAGGGGATCTTGCTGCCATGAGCTTTTCCTAAGGAATCATTTGGACATCAAGCTTTTGACAACCAAAATTACCAAACAGACTATCTACCAAATAAGTAGCATCAAATATTTACTTTATTTGTAGATCTAAGAACGGTGGTTTCCAGGTGATGGAATGCCCTGGAGAAATGGGGAGATGTTGGTCAAGGATATAAACTTTCAGTTATAAGATGAATACGTTCTGAGGATCTAGTGTACATCATGGTGACTATAGCTAGTATACTATGTTGTACACTTGAAATTTGCAAAGAGAGTCAATCTTAAGTAAAAAGGAAATGTTAACTATCTGAGTGATGGATAGGTAATTAGCTTGATCATGCTAATCATTTCAAAATATACATGTATGTCAAATCATCACACTTTACACTTAAAAAATCACATGTACAACTTAAATAAACACAATATTTATTTCTCAAATGTATCTCAGTAAAGCTGAAAAAAATAACATAAAATAATAAAACTAAGCAAAGTTAATTATAAAAAATAAAGTTTATCTGTTTCAATAAAACAAAAGTTAACGAAAATCAACAGTTTTTTTTGTATATTCAGTGAGTTTGTTTTTGGAGAAATGTCCAATACAGAAAGATGTAACATAAAGCCTTTTTCATAATAAAGATTGTAAATATAGCTTGTTGTATGTAAAGATGAAAACTAAGGATAAACAGTGACCATGATGGTGGTGACTGATGGCAAAGGTGATGATGTTTGTGAAGGTGATGATGACATTGATGGTAATGCCTGAAGTGGTCATGGTAAAGATGCTAATGACAATGAAGCTAAAACTGTCCCAGTGTTGGCATTAGGTAACAGGCTTCCCAGGCTGCAGGTAACTCTGCCAACAGAAGAAAAATTAACACACCTGGGAGCTAAAACCCCTTTCGGAGAGCAAATGTAAACCCAGACTAATTGCCACTTCAACGAGGACCGAGTCTCTGGAGTGGCTATATCCCAGGAGGGGTTCTGTCTCTCTATAAACATACCCAATGCCCCAAATCTCAATGACCCAGTTTTCTGACTGGGTTAACCCCTTGGCTGGAAATAGACGTAAACTTGGTGGCTTCATATTTTCTGATGTTTATTCTTGACCTCTGACAACAAAGTGCCACCTAAAATTTCCAGGTAACGCTATTCCAGTTTTCCTCAACATGGGTATTCAAGTCTATTTTAAAACAATTCAGTAAGATGAGAACAAAATATCTTCTATGAATTCCCATTTCAAATGCAGACCTTTTATATATACTATTTTCAATCATACATTCCTCTTCTCACAGTGCGTTTCCCACACTTGAAAAGGAAATACAATTGTCTATGTAATTCTGAGGGTTGTCAACAGCAGCAATTTTGAGCTTCTGGAAAAACATGGAAAAGCTACTGGTAAGATTTTTAGCAACTAACATGAAATTTGTGGATCATGTATAAGGTAGCTAGAAGAATACAGGAATAAAACTAATATCTGTTACCCACAGTTTTCTATACAATAGAAAATGTGTTCACACCAGGAGGGAGGAACAAACCGTGCTTGGTAACAATATTCTGTTTCATAAGAAATTTTGATTGCTGGTAATGATATATTTAAAGTAGATTCCCTGAATCTTATTATTGTAGGAGGCTCAGATTTGGTGGAAGGGGATACATAAGATACCTTTTAAATCTATTATCACTGCATAGATGAAATGCATCTCTTTTTAAAAAATTGAAAAACAATTCAAAATTCTTGCTCTTAGTAGTGATTATGAAGTTAAATATCTCACTGCAAATCGTTAAAGGTATAAAGTTTAGGGTAATGCATGCTTCCTTGTCTTAAATATCATAACAACACAAGTAATGTTATTGTTGTTGCTGACTGAGTCAAAGCTTTTTAATTCTACACAAGAAAGCAGGTTATAAAGCAGCATATATGATATGCTCACTTTGAGTAAAAAAATAAAATACATGTATATTTATATCTATACATGTAAACATACATATGCATAGAAAAAGACCTGGTAAAACATACATAGCAGTTTTAGATTCTTGGTAGAATATAATGATTTTACTTTTGCCTCTTTGTGTTTATTTTCTACAAGGCCGATATATTGCGGGGTTTTTTTTTTAATGTTTCTGGAAATATAGTAATAAGATCCATCCTTGACCTTAATGTATTAAATTAAGTTTACTTAAAATATAAGAATAAAGTGTCACAAACAGATAAGTTATAGCACGACAGCATGGTATAGTGGAGGAAGATATGGATCGATGGTCCGGTTCTACGTTTCACTAGCCATGTGACCTTGGGCAAATTGTGTAACTGAGTATCAGTTCCCTACAGCAGGCATTGGCAAATGTTTCCAGAAAGGAGGACCACGTAGTGTATATGTTAGGCTGAGCATCCACAGGATCTCTGTTGCCATGTTCAGCTCTCCCATCCCAGCAGGAAAGCAGCATCAATACCACATAAAGGAATGGACGTGGCTGTGTTCCACCAAAACGGGCCACAGGCTGGATTTGGCTGAGTTTGCTGACCCTTGTCCTGCAGAATAGATCGTGTAGCATCGCTCTTTTTATCCCCATATGCTCTCCTCATATTATGAAGAGTGAACCTCAATATCATGCAGCCACATGTGCCTGATGCCATAACAGTGCAGACGTACAGGCTCCAAACCAGAGGAGAGGGAAAAGCATAGATTTAGAGACAGCAGAATCAGGCTGCAGTTTCAAGTCACACACTGTCAATTCTGTGACCTTGAGGAAGTCTTAAAATCTCAGCACCTCAGGCTCCCATCACTGAAACGGAGGTGGTAATTCTGCTGTAAATATATTCCCTCCTCTCCTAAAGATTTTAGGAGTGGTACATGAGACTAGCCTCTGAAAGAAATGTGTACACAAAGGATTACAAAAATGTCAGTATTATTTGAGGAGGAAATTAAATTATCAAGAATTTAACTTTTTTTATTTTAGAAATGCATCTCAGAGATAGGATATCTGTAAGTATCATCTCCTATACGTATTAGTGCATGCCTCCTAGAGAGATATGTTATTTTGTGTTTCATCCCAATGAAGACAATGGGGTCACAGTTTGATATTATTCTCTGATGTTATAATTAATAATAATAGACATCAACCATTTATTATATGCAATACTATGTGCTAGGAACTGTGCACTATGAGGTAGATATTATTATTCCCCATGTACAGGTAAGAATGCTTAGAAGCAGAAAGGTTACCTGCTTAAGATCACAGAGTAAAAGTCAGAGTTGGAATTGAACCTCGCTCTGGCTGAGTCTTCATCTTTAACTACCACACTAAATGCCAAATATAATACTTTGAATACAATTATGCTTCTTTATATAAAAATGAGACCTACATTAATACTACCAGCAAAATAGGAGAAGCTGAGTGTTTCAATCAATTTTATTTTAAAAAAATAATACATGCATATAGTTTAAAATCGCTAATGCCACTAAAAGGTTAATAACAATGAGTAAGAGTTACCTGTCCCAAACAACCCCAAGCCTAACACTGTTTCCAAGAAGAAACAACTTTCAAATCTTTTATCTGTTTCCTCTGGTATTTGCCTTTGTATTTCTCCATTAAGTGCTTACAGTGCTCTTTGGAATTTTCACTATTTAGACATTATTCACAGCCTGTGATAAGACTCAGCTCACAATAATTATTAATTAATATTTGCTGAATGCAATACTTGCCCTTAACATTGATACAGATTTATCTAACACTTCCCCATCCCAATTCCTCTCCTTTGCCTCCAAAAATATATAACACAATTTTTGATTCTCAGTACTTAATGTCTAAGTATTAGAACTCTAACAATGCAGACAGACGTCATTATCCTTGTTAATTCTGCCATGAATCATCACTGCAGAGCCCAATATTGTACTTTTGATTGTGTTTAATGACTTGTATTACCTGAAAATTTTCCTGGAATTGTAATAATTGCCCAATACTAAGTATCTTTCCTTTATATTTTCATATGCTCCATAGTATCTGTCAAATACCCATTAATATTATTTTCCAAATGTCCAAACTTTTGGGAAATGTACCAATTTTATTTCTCTCCTGCAGGCCTCTTCTCCTCTGCCCTTTCTCACTCTCCAGACCTGAGGCACAGCTGTCAGCCTAGAGTTCCCTTTGCTGCTCTCCTGTGTCAGATCCCTCTGCCCTAGGTGCCTGTACTGTCACTGAGATGTCTAATGGCATCCCCATCTCCTTCCTGCTTTTTTATATGAGAGTCATTCTCTAGAGAGAGATAGAAATAGAGATAGACGAATGTACATATCTAACTGATGTTTTCAAAGACCAGTTTTAATGTCATTGATTTATTTCTAGTATTTATCTGTCTCTGATTTCATTAAATTCCATGCTTATCTATGTTGTTTTCTTCATTCTGCATCTTTTTTGTAGTTTATTAAGGTGAAAGCCTAGATTCCTGGTTTTAGAATGTCTTTCTGTTCTAAAATAATCATTGAATGACAAGTTTTCCTATTAACTTTGCTTTAGCAGCATTTTCAAAATTTTGGTTCATGTATCTTCATGTTCATTCAGTTTAAAATGTTAATTTCTAACTTAATTTGTGACTCTTCTTTAACCCCTATGATATTTAGAAGTATGCGGTTTAATTTTCAAATATTTGAAGATTTTTTAGGTGTCTTTCCATAAGTTATTTATAGATTGTATCTGTTGTGGTAAAGATATATGCTCTACACGATATCAACTTCTTAAAGGTATGGTGGTTTATTTATTTATTTTTGGCCAGAATAGGTTTTATCCTGAAACTTCCATGTGCACCTTGTGTTCTGCTACTTCTAGTTGGAGTGTTCTAAAAACGTCAATTTGTGAATATTTTCTATGTCCTTATTAATTTTTCTATGTTTTCTATCAATAAAAGAGGGGTATTGCATTCTACAACTAATGATGAACTTGTCTATATCTCTTTTCAGTCTAGTCAGTTTGTATTTTGAACCTTTGTTAATAGGTGAACTCATTTTGGAATATTATGTTGCCTTGATAAATTTACTTCTTTATTATTATGAAATGCCCCTTCTTATTTCTGGTAATATTATTTCCTTTGAAGTCTACTTTTCTTTTTTTTTTTTTAAAGATTTTATTGGGGGAATCGGAGGAAGGGGAACAGGCAAGTTGCTGTCCTTTGGTTCTTTAGTCTAGTTGTGGAGGACGTTGCTTCACTGGCCCATGTTGGTATTATCATTGCGCTCTTCTCGGATGAGGCAATCGCTTGCCAGCCATTGGATGGCCACTCACAGCAGCTCACGCTCGCTGCCAGCCACACACAGTAGCCCATGGCAGCCCACTGCAGCAGGGGCTATAGACTATGCCATCGTCCGCTGACTCATGGCAGCCCAGCTCCAGGTCGAGCTGTTGTTCACCATCTTAGCTGTAGAGGGCAGTGTCACTGGCCCTCATGTGGGATCCAAACCAGAGCCCTGCTGCTCAGAGCTGGTGTCCTAAGCCAGCTCTTAACCAATGTGCCACTCGGCCAGCCCATGAAGTCTGCTTTTCTTAATGATGACATAGTCACACTAGCTTTGTTTTGATTGATGTTTGCATAGTATATCTTTTTCCATTCCAATAATTTTAGCTATCTCTGTATTTATATTTAAAGTGGATTTCCTGAAAAAGCATATCATTGAGTAATTCCTTTTATCTAATATGATGGTCTCTGCATTTCAGTTGGAATATTTAAACCATCTGCGTTTAATTCAATTATCAGTATGGCTGAGTTTAAGTCTAACATCTTCCTATAGGTTTTCTGTTTCTACCAAAAGCCCTTTATTTCACTTTTAAAAATTTTTTTGCCTTGTCTTGGGATATATATATATATACATATATATATATATATACATATATATATATATATATTTTTTTTTTAAGCTGAGCCACCCTACCACATTTTGGCAGCTCAGCGGCCGCTCAGCTCAGGCTGGGAATCGAACTGCTGTTGTTCAGAGCTCAAACTCTTGAGCGAGCTCTTATCCAACTGAGCCACTTGGCTGGCCCTTGGGCTACATACTTTTGATGATTATATTTTATCTCCAGAATTGACTTATTAAATATAGCTTTTTAAAATTACTTAGCTGTTCCAGGTTTTACAATATTCATCTGTTCTGGATTTGTCCACCCGGACTGTGGCATGGGAAGTTCCTATAGGCAGGTAAACTGGTGCAATCATTGGACTCCCATTGTTTGTTTCCCTCTTGTCAAGAATGAGTTTGGTGCCTCCTGTTGTCAAATGTATAGACAAAGTTGTTTCATACACCTTGTCCTGTTTTCTAGATGTTTATGTTGCAAATACAGTTCCAGTAGAGTTCATTCTTCATTGGTGGAAGTAGAAGTCCACTAAATAATTTTTAATTATTCTGAATGACTATGTTTTAAAATGCTTTAGGTTAAAAAATTATATTGTACCTTTTTCACGCACATGAAACTTTTCTTTGGTCAGCCATAAGTTGAAGTAATAAAAACAAAGGGTTTGAGTCATTTTTAAGGTCATTCATCTAATGACCAATCTTCTTCAGAACTTCAGAAAGTTCAGCCTATGTCAGGCAAGCGATCTTCCAGGAGCTCTCACTGACAGTTAGACAATTACTCAACGGAATCTACCAAATTACTTTTAGCAAGCAACTTATCAAAGCAAAATACTATCTGCTGTGTAAATTATGTTTTCTTCTTTTCTTTTTCTTTTCTTTTCTTTTTATCTCATCAGGTAGAAAGGATAAATGAAGGAAAATCATCGTAAGAAATTGCAATGCTCAGGGACAGGAGTTGTTTCTCAAGACCAACTTTAAATTGCCATTTGACTTAGCTACAACAAGATTCCTATCAGGGACTCTCTTGGGCATCTGTGTATAATTATGATCAGCTACAACTGTCTCTGCATTAATCATAAGTTGACTCTAAAAACAGACAAACAATAAGTAGTAATTTGGAAATCAACAGCATAGAAATAGAAATATGGTGAAACAATAAGGCAGACTGTGATGATTCAGGAGATACATTTGGTGTAAAGAGAGAAAGTGGCCACAGATAAAGTGACCATGAGAATACCAGGACTTAAGGGTATGCAAACAGGGGGGTGAGGGGAAATATCCTTTTCCCACTTAAATCGTTTTCCTCTTGATCTGTAAATTGCATTATATTCTATTTCTACTTCTTTCTACTTATTCTGGATCCTGATCCAACCTGAACTTTGTCTGAGGCCTCTCAGCACAGTAGCTGGCAATCAATCTCAAACCGTTCCACAGCAGCTTTATTTGACTAAGGGTAAACTAAATTTAATGCCAAATTTTCAAGCTACAAAATCATTCTGGTACCAATAAGCACAAAACTATAAAGCAAACAAAACCTTTACTATCTTTAGCTGAACTTTACCACCTACCCAGAAACACAGAGCTCAATGCCCAGAAAATACCACAGATCAATAAATCAGAATTACTATAGGAGGATCCTGACTTCATTGTTATTTTAAAGCTCTCTAGCTAGGTGATTATTACATGTAATTAAAACTAAGAATAACTACCATAGAATTCCAGCTTCAGTGAAAAATTAGGACAAATTCCAGATGCTTAATGAAAATTCACATTTGTATAGCAACTGAATATTTGGGGGTGGGGGGAGAAAAAAATGTATATATTTCAAGTTTATATTTTCTTTCACTTGGGATCGATTTTCCATATCTTGAGCCCCTTTGGTAAACATTTACTATCTTAATTATAATTTAACATAATTTTAAATTTTCAGCATTGAGTTGGGGAGACTTTCATTGTTTTATTACCTTTAGATAGAAAATATTACTAAACTCAGTTATTACTCTTTTGCATTTGAGTGTGCACAAAGCAAAGAGAGGTGAATCTGAAAGTAACCAAGAAGTGATACACAGCCCCTTTCTCATCTAGACTCTTCCTTTTATCTCTTTCACTCATTTCTACTTTATATTTATACATATAAGTATAAATCTTTGGAATTGATATTATAATTGCATTTATTCTCACATGTTAAAATTGACTTGTCACCCAGTAATTGGTAGGGCTTTAACTACCCAACTACACTATTTGGTTTTGAGATAAGGTTGCCACACACTTTTAATCATGGGTAATATTTTGGGATTGCCTAAATGAGAAGACAGAGTCTTTTTCTGGGGCAAAATTCAACTCCAAACCTATAACTAAAACACAGTTGTATTCACCTCTGGGGTAACCGAGGAACATGAGGGTGGTAAAAGCTCCAAGGAACCCTTTTTTTCTCACCTTCATTTTCTCCAAACCACACCAAAATTGTCTGAATCCTAGAAAGCACTAGAGAAAGTACAGACACAATCAGGAAAGAGTTTAAGGTCACTCGCTCAGGATCAAATGTTAATACCTAGCCTCACCACAAAGGCTCAGATATAGCCTTTCATGGGCTCTTCTCTCTTATCCCCACAGAGCTCCCAAAGGAAAATGGCTACAGAAAATCACTCTACAGTGACAGAGTTCATTCTTGGGGGATTAACAAAACGGCCAGAGCTCCAGCTCCCCCTCTTCTTCTTCTTCCTTGGGATCTACTTGGTCACCATGATAGGGAATCTGGGCATGATATCACTGATTTGTCTGAATGCTCAGCTTCATACCCCCATGTACTACTTCCTTAGCAACCTCTCCCTCGTGGATCTCTGCTACTCCTCTGTCATTACCCCCAAAATGCTGGTGAACTTCGTGTCAGAGAAGAACATCATCTCCTATGCTGGGTGCATGTCACAGCTCTACTTCTTCCTTGTGTTTGTCATTGCCGAGGGTTATATGCTGACAGTGATGGCCTACGACCGCTATGTCGCCATCTGTAGCCCTTTGCTTTACAACATCACCATGTCTCATCATGTCTGCTCCCTGCTGGTGGCTGTGGTCTACATCATGGGCCTCATTGGCTCAACCATTGAGATAAGCCTCATGTCAAAACTGCCCTATTGTGACGTTCTCATCAGTCATTACTTCTGTGACATCCTCCCTCTCATGAAGCTCTCCTGCTCTAGCACCCGTGATATTCAGATAATCGTGTTCTTTTTGGCTGGATTTAACATCATAGTCACCAGCTTAACAGTCCTTGTTTCCTACGCCTTCATCTTCTCCAGCATCCTACACATCAGCACCAGAGAGGGAAGGTCCAAAGCTTTCAGCACGTGCAGCTCCCACCTTGCAGCTGTGGGATTATTTTATGGATCTACTTCATTCATGTACTTAAAACCCTCCACAGCCAGCTCCCTGGCCCAGGAGAACGTGGCCTCCGTGTTCTACACCACAGTGATCCCCATGCTGAACCCCCTCATCTACAGCTTGAGGAATAAGGAGGTAAAGGCTGCTATGAAGAAAACCCTGAGGAGAAAAATCTTTTCATGAAAAAGTTATTATTCTTGCTCAATTTTATAAGAAAGTTTTTATAAATGCCAGCCCTCTGAATACCAGCTCTGATGGGGAGGAAATCACTCCTCTCCATGGTTCAGTAATGCCTCCTTTTCTTCTTTCCATTTCCTGTCTTCTCTCTACTCTCATTGCTGTTTGAAGCCAGTCAATTTCAAGTTCTATTTTCTTTCTCTTGGGGTCAATTTTTTTATATCCTGAGCCCTTGGTAAACATTTACTATCTTAATTGTAATTTAATGTAAATTTAAAACTTTCAGCATTAATTTTGGGAGTCATTCATTGTTTTATTACCTTTAGATAGAAAATATTACTCAACTCAATTCTTACTCTTTTGCATGTGGGTGTGCACAAGGCAAAGAGAGGTAAATTTGGAAGTCAACAAGAAGTGATACAAAGCCCCTTTCTCATCTAGACTCTTCCTTTCATCTCTTTCATTCATCTCTACTTATTCCTATCCAAGAACTTCTACCTGATCCCTTTATGTAAATGTCCTAGTAACCATAAAAATAATACTAGCTGCTAACATGGTTTTGGGTGTTTATTCTGAGTCATATAATTTCATGAATATATGAAATGCATTATTTATGCATTTATGAAATGCAATATATGAAATGAATAATGAAATGCATTATTTCAATTATACTTCACAACAGATAGATATGATTATTATCCCCATTTCACAGATATGGAAAGTTGCTTTAGTCACTTACTCAAGGTCACATAGATGGTAAATAAAGACACTGGGATTAAACCCAACTCAAACTCATTCCAGACCCCACACTCCTGGCTCTCAATCCTTTATCTTCTTTGCTTTATGCTAACAGCATATCAAGCCTGTCTAGTTATGCTCTTCAAATTTCTAATGCCTCCTGAAAATAATTTCTCAGACCCCCACCTTTTATCATCCACGCTAGCATCTCCCCATTGATAAGCAACTTCTTCAAGATGACTAAGAAAGATAACACTAGAGTGCCCAACTCAATCTGGTTTTAGAACTAAAAGCCCCACATCTTGGGAAACCCCTTGGTCCCAAACAAACCAGGATATTTGTTCACTCCAGATTACACATGCTGCAGAATCTCTTCCCTTGCTTAAATAACTGATAGATCAACAGCCTACCTCACTCAGTAAATCCAATAGCCATGGGACAAAGATTCCCCCTGCTCCCCTTTTTTATATCAATGTCAAGGATACTTGTTTTAGTCTCAGCAGTGCAAAGGATTTAGTGCAAAGGATTTGTAGACAACCTCTTGTCATTTCTAGCTATTTTTGGTATACCATTGTATCAATCAGTGGCTTATTATGGATAACAGAAATACTGTATTTTGTCATGTATAATGTGCACTTTTTTGCCCTAATTTGTGAGAAAAAAATAAGGATGCACATTACATATTTGTAGTCCTAATTCCATATCTATATAAATGTTTTTAATTTTTTAATTTTTGCTTTTGAGTTAAAAGTGTAACTCTAGAAATCAATAACGATATCCATATGTAAAATAATACCCTGGAATACGATAATCGGTTTTGTTGAACTTATGATGAACTTGCAACGATGAAGAGTTCTTGGCCTTCTACAATGCATAAATATTGTAACTTTGTTATCAGTACATAAAATTTCTTGTGCCTTGTATCTGTTCTTGTGTTTTGTAATTATTTGTTACATAAAATATCTTGTACCATAATATGTAAAAAATAAATGCTAAAATTCCTTTATAATACAAAAAAGCTACCTATATGTAAACAAATAAAAATTTGAATTAAAAAGGTAAAATGAAAAAAGTTTTCCCCTGAAAGTTAGGGCTAAACACATGGGTTCACATTATACATGGGAACACATTATACATGGCAAAATATGGTAACTTTAGCTTTTTTCAAGCAGAAAGACATTTCATACCTACTTACAGCCTTTTGAATGACAGGAGGAATGATGAGGGAGCTCCCAAAGTGACTCCATAATATATATGAGCTCCTGCTGCCACTGTGACCCCTGCCACCATGAAAAATGCCTCTTGCACTCATAAAACTGGTAACTAGACAAGTGAACCCTAGTTTGAGCATTACATGGAAACTTCTTACAAATGAAAAATTGGGGGCCCTGTTCCACGTTTACAGAATTCCTGGGAGGGGTCCACATGCAATCTATATTTTAATAAGCCCTCAGGTGATTCTGATATAGACTGAAGTGTGAGACCATTTCACCCACACCTCCCAAATCTCACACAAATGAATTTAACTAGTGCTACAAGGCAATACAGGATATGTGATGTTTAGCTTTTGACTTGACTACAAGGAAGATGGAAGGAATGTTGAGAGGGCCATTTCCAAGTGGCTGCACAACCTATTTCTCTTGACCTTCCTCAAGCAAGAGCTGAGTCCTTTATGCCTACCTAAAACTAGGAGGAAATATAGGAAAATATTTTTGTTATGTAAAGATGAGAAATCGAAAGGCAAATACAATGGTAAATTTGATTATATAAAAAATTAGGATTTTTTTGTTTAGCGAAGGACACCGGGGTTAGAGTTTATAGAAATATAACAGAATGGAAAAAGAAATCCAACTAACATATATTAGAAACTTCAACAATGACAGAAAATAAAATGGGCACGGTATATGGAACAAACAATTCATGGAAGAGGAAGCCTGAAGTGACACCCAGCATATCAGGAAATACTCAAACCAATTACTAATGAGAGTAGTGCAAAATAAATCAACAGGATATATCTTTACACTCACCATTGGGTAAATAAAGAGATAAATTGTAGTGGAGGCTTTACAGCACTTAGAAGCAAAGGATTAGTTATAGGCAACACAGCTCAGAGCTACAGTGCTATGTGAGAAAAGAAAGATAATGAGATATTAAACACAATGTGACTCATGTATATTAAAATTACACACACACAAACCAGAAAAAAAAGCATATTTAGAAAGAAAAAAAACTAATAAAATACATATTAGGCAGGTTAGAATGGTTACCCAGAGAGATAAAATGCATGGAAGTGGGGAGTTGGAAAAGGAGAAACAGAAACAAAAATGCCTTTCTCTAGATTGACATCAGGTGTATATCAGTCAACATACCTAAGAAACTCTGGATCAGAGCTAGACACTGACCTGTTGGATAGGGAGATGGGCAGGCTCACTCTCAATATTGTGGGGCCTGGGGAAAGACCCTCTAAATATTTAGAAGTTAAAAATCAAGCTAACAAAATGCTATTTTCTTCTTCCTACTTTGACAAATATACCTTCATAACAAGAAAAAGGCTCCATTTAAATTTAGAAATCTGAATAAATCTAAGAGTCCCATGCCAGAATGCAACACTAACGTGTCGACATAAGATTGTCCAAACCTGTAAAGAATTTTTATAAGCGTTTATTTGAGTCAAAACTGTCAATTGCCGGGAAGCAAGATCTCAAATGCTCCCAGAAAAATGACAATTTTGCAGCTTCTTTTATGCATTTGAAATTAAGGGGGAAATGTAATGGAGATTAGAATAAAGTGGGAGAAAAAAAGGCGGGGATTGGATTACAGAATAGTTAACAAGATAATGTCTACTATTAAGGATAATCACGCCTTCAAGGGGCATTTCTTCTGGCATTTCAGAGGTGTGTCAACCTAGATGCACAAGAACAAGAGACAGAGGGCTGGCCAAGTGGCTCAGTTGCTTAAGAGCTTGCTGAAGAGTATGAGCTCTGAGCGACAGGGTTGCCAGTTTGATTCTTACATAGGCCCGAGCTGAGCTGCCACTGAGCTGCCAACAGGTGGCAGGATGGCTCAGCTAAAAAAAAAAAAAAAGAACAATGGACAGGGCTGGCTTAAAAATCTTGCAGTAAAGAAATTATAGGGGACTTCCGGTAAGATGGCGGAACAGACGTTATGCCGACTGCCTCCCAGGATCACACCAAAATTACAAATAATTTATAAAAGATATTCAACCTCGGAAGTTCCCTGGACACTAGATGAGCAAAAACTCTAAACGAAGGACTTAAAGAGGAGGCCACATTGGGTCTTGTAGAAGGGGCAGAGACGAGAAAGGGTGAACCTAGTGAGGGACACCTCAGAGGTGGGGAGGCTTCTCCAGTTGGGGGCGAGACCCTCCGGCCCCACACCGCGCTCACCAGCCCAGAGTTACTTTGCCGGGAAGAGGAGTTCTACAATAGCTGGAAGTAGAAAATAGTGAGGACTCTCTTTGCTCAACTGGTGAGGCTGAGGGCAGCTGGAGAAACAGTGGAGCTGGCAAACCGACTCGCTCACTGGTGAGCACTCACCTGGTTCCTGGTGGAGGGAGTAGCTTTGTGAGAGGGGCCCAGGATCCTGTGGGAAGGACTGAACTGAGTGCCTTTGGCGCGGGAGCAGGAGGATTTTGGGACCATTGTTCCCCTGGTGTGGAGCTTGCACATGAGTAGTGCACAGGAGGCCGCCATTTTTTCAGGGCTGAGCCCTCCCACAGAGGCTCAGGTCTGGGACTGCTTGGTCTGCTGGAATTGGCGCAGGAATGTGGCCTTGGATCCCCACCCTCCACACTGCTTGTGCTACATAGCCTGGGAAATGCCTGCAAGGCGCCCTCCGACTCCAACAGACTGTTTATTGAGACCCGTGAGTGCGCAACTCGCCTTAGGCCCCCGATTCCCGCACTGCGCGTGCAGAGTTGCCTGGGTGGCGATTGGCTGTCGGGCTGCTCGGCCTGATCTTCGAGCAGCTAATTGGGACAAGCTGAGACTGGGAGTTTTCCTGGGAGTGCAGGGCCACGAGCTGTGCACCTCCGTAATTTGGCCAGGGCTTTCCTGGTGAGTTTGTGTGGGCTGGCTGCCAATGCAGGAGTGCATGCTGCTCTGACTTGGTGGGGGCCACTGACCACATCCTGTGGTGCCTTGGGAGCCTTCCCCGCCCACCTAGAGCTGTGTATCCAGGGGCACCCTGAGCCCCTGGTCCGTGGCCCCTACCTCTGCAGGACACAGATTGTTTTTTGCAGCAGCAGACAGCCCACAACAACCTGTGAGGATTTTTGGTGGTGAGAACGGTTCCAGAGCACACAGCAACTAATTGTGGGAAGCTTACTTCAAGTCTAGAGGAAGGTTGGCACATGATGCACTGAGCCCTTCCTCCCAACAGCTGGTGCTGAGTCACCCAGAATCTCTCTATTGCTGAGCAAGTGGTCTGCAGATTAAAGCGGGCAGAGAGCCCCTCCACCCCCCCTTTTTTTTCTTTTTTTCTTTTTTCTTTTTCTTTCTAGATGACCTAAAACATTGAAGCAATCAGAGTGACAGCCAGAATGAAGAAACAAGGAAACATGTCCCAAGTAAAAGATCAGAAGAAACCTCAAGAAATGCAACTAAATGAAACAGAGGTATCCAACCTTTCAGAGACAGAGTTTAGAACACTGATGATAAGAATGTTTCAGGAACTTAGGGAGGACATAAAGAAGGATACAGAAATCATAAAAAACAACCAGGTAGAACTAAAGAATACAATAACTAAATGAAGAACACACTGGAAGGAATCACCAGTAGATTAGATGAAGCAGAGGATCGGATCAGTGATTCAGAAGACAAAATAGCAGAAATCACCCAGTTGGAACAACAAAAAGAAAAAGGAATAAAAAACAATGAAAATAGTTTAAGAGACCTGTGGGACAACATCAAGCGTAACAACATTCACATCATAGGAATACCAGAAGGAGAAGAGAAGAAGCAAGGGATCGAGAATGTATTTGAAGAAATAGTGACTGAGAATTTCCCTACCCTGGTGAAGGAAATTGACACACAAGCCAAGGAAGTGCAGAGAGTTCCAAACAAGCTGAACCCAAACAGGTCCACACCAAGACATATCATAGTAAAATAGGCAAAGGTTAAAGACAAAGACAGAATCCTAAAAGCACCAAGAGAAAGACAGCAGGTTACACACAAAGGAGCTCTTATAAGACTAAAAGCTGACCTTTCTACACAAACTCTGCAGGCCAGAAGGGAGTGGCAGGAAATATTCAACGTGACACAAAATAAAGGCCTACAACTAAGATTGCTCTACCCAGCACGGCTATCACTTAAAATTGAAGGAGACATAAAGAACTTCTCAGAAAAGAATAAACTTAAGGAATTCATTACCACCAAGCCAGCATTATAGGAAATGCTAAAAGGGCTTTTTTTTTTAAACAGAAGAAAGGGGGAAACAAGCTAACCCAGGAAGATCAGAAATACAAATAACAAAATGGCAATAAATATGCACCTATCAATAATCACTTTAAGTGTGAATGGATTAAATGCTGCAATCAAAAGACTGTAGAGTGGCTGAGTGGATAAGAAAACAGGACCCATGCATATGCTGTTTACAAGAGACTCATCTCACATCAAAAGACACACACAGACTGAAAGTAAAGGGATGGAATAAGATATTTCACACAAATGTAAATGAGAGAAAAGTGGTAGTAGCAATACTTATTTCAGACAAAACAGACTTTAAAATGAAGACTACAATTAAAGACAAAGAAGGACACTACATAATAATAAAAGCATCGATTCAACAAGAGGACATAACCCTAGTAAACATCTATGCACCCAACATAGGAGCTCCTAAATATATAAATCAGATTTTGACAGATATAAAGACAGAAATCAACAGCAACACTATCGTAGGAGGGGACTTCAACACTCCGTTGACACCAATGGACAGATCCTCCAGACAGAAAATCAACACGGAGACAGTGGCCTTAAATGACACTTTAGACCAGCTGGATTTCATTGATATTTTTAGAGCGTTTCACCCCAAAGCAACAGAATATACATTCTTCTCAAGTGCACATGGAACATTTTCCAAGATAGACCACACTTTAGGACACAAAACCAGTTTCAATAAATTTAAGAAGATTGAAATCATATCAAGCATCTTCTCTGACCACAATGCTTTAAAACTAGAAATCAATTATAAAAAGAAATCTGGAAAGCACACAAATACATAGAGGATGAATAACATGCTACTAAATAGTGAGTGGGTCAAAACTGGGATCAAGGAAGAAATCAAAAGCTATCTCAAGACAAACGATAATGAAAACACAACAATGCAAAATCTATGGGATGCATCAAAAGCAGTCCTAAGAGGAAAATTCATAGCAATGCTGGCCTATCTAAAGAAACAAGAACAATCTCATATCAACAGACTATCTTTACACCTAAGGGAACTGGAGAAAGAACAGCAAAACAAGCCCAAAGGGAGTACAA
>NW_017733028.1:9913-15773 GCF_001890085.2 Hipposideros armiger | reverse complement strand
TCAATTAACGTAATACATCACATTAACAAAATGAAAAATAAAAATCATATGATCATATCAATAGATGCAGAAAAAGCATTTGACAAAATCCAGCAACCATTTATGATAAAAACCCTTAGCAAAGTTGGAATAGTGGGATCATATCTCAACATAATAAAGGCCATATATGATAAACCCACAGCTAACGTCATACTCAATAGGGAAAAGCTAAAAGCATTCTCCTTAAGATCAGAAACAAGACAAGGATGCCCACTTTAACCACTTTTATTCAACGTTGTACTGAAAGTTCTAGCCACAGCAATCAGACAAGAAAAAGAAATAAAAGGCATCCAAATTGGAAAGGAGGAAGTAAAATTGTCATTATTTGCAGATGACATGATACATATACAGAACCCCAATGATTCCTCCCAAAAGCTATTAGAGCTGGTATATGAATTTAGGAAAGTAGCAGGATACAAAATTAACATTCAGAAATCAGTTGCATTTGTAAACACCAATAACAAACTGTCAGAAGGAGGAATTAAGAAAACAGTCCCATTTACAATTGCTTCAAAAACAATAAAATACTTAGGAATAAATTTAACCAAGGAAGTAAAAGACCTACACTAGAAAATTATAACATATTGAAGAGAGAAATTAACAAAGATATAAATAAATGGAAACACATACCATGCTCGTGGATAGGAAGAATTAATATACTTAAAATGTCCATACTCCCTAAGGCAATATATTGATACAATGCAATCCCTATTAAATTACCAGTGACATTTTACACAAAACTAGAACAGATAATTCTAAAATTTATATGAAACCATAAAAGACCCAAATAGCCATGCCAATCTTGAGAAATAAGAACAAGTGAGCTACCATGCTATCTGACATGAAATCATACAACAAGGGTATAGTAATCAAAACAGCATGGTATTGGCATAAAAACAGACACATAGATCAATGGAACATTATAGAGAGCCCAAAAATATATACATGCCTATCTGGCTTTAACCTATGACAATGGAAACAAGAATTTACATTGAGGTAAAAACAGTCTATTTAACAAATGGTGCTGGGAAAACTGGACAGATAGATGCAAAAGAAATGAAACTGGACCACCTTCATATATCAAGGGATTTTCCAAGGGATTTTCCAAGGGAAACCCCTGTGGGTTTATCATATATGGCCTTTATTATGTTGAGATATGATCCCCTTATTCTCACTTTGGTAAGAGTTTTTATCATAAATGGCTGCTGAATTTTGTCGAGTGCATTTTCTACATCTATTGATATGACCATATAATTTTTATTTTTCATTTTGTTAATGTGGCACATCATGTTAATTGATTTGTGGATATTGAACCAATTTTGCATACCAGCTACATTGCTAGCTCCCACCTAAAGTGTACAAAGAGAAATGTCACGCTGTTCACCCTATGATAATAAAGTCGGCATCACCTATCTTATCAACTCAGTCACTTACTCTATGGAAAACAATACATCACTCTTTGTTTCATTTCGTTGAATCGTTAGCTGAAATTACTTTCATCGTAAGATCAACAGAGTGGCTCAGTTGGTTAAGAGCTCGCTCAAGAGTTTGAGCTCTGAGCAACAGGATCCCCGGTTTGATTCACGGCCGGAGCTGAGTTGCCACTGAGCTGCCAACAGGTGGCAGGATGGCTCAGCTAGAAAAAAAAAAAAAGAGCAAGAATAAACTATTGGAGGCGATGGTTATGTTTATGGCATTGATTATGGTGATGGTTTCACAGGTTATATTTGTCTCCAAACTCATCCAGTTGTATACCTTAAATACATACAGGTTCTTGTATGTCAATCATATCTCAATGATGCATTTTTTTAAAAAGGATCTTAGCATTCAATATCAATCAATACTCACAATCTTCTGATCATCTATATACTGTTTACCAATGAGAAAAATGGGGTGAAAAGATTTGTCCAAAGTGTGGAATAGACAAAGACCACAAATGAGAATAAGCAAAGGCTACTTATTCAGAACTTGCCATAGCAAGGGAGCAAACCACCTTCAGGTCACTTGCCTACTGCAGAGACGCACAAGCAGGCAGGGGGTGGGAAGACAGGGAAGCTTCTGGTGTGCTCTGATTGGAGGTTGCTGGGAGGGGAAGCTGGAGTCAGGCTGACTAGAAGCGGGGAATCCTTTGCGATTGGTTTGGGAGCATATTTGGCTTCCTCTGATTGGTCCCAAGTTGGAAGTAGGGGCAAAAAGTCGGGAAGCTGGTGGTCAATGACAGAGTCCTGCCCACTCTGGGATGATTATTGCAGAGGCTGTGGTTTGGTTTCCCGTGCTGGTTGCTGCAGAGCTATGGGTAAGAATTCCATTTTTACACAAGGTCTGGCCATAATCTGTTTGTATATTCAGTTGCTCAAAAGTCACACGGTGAAAAACCTGGCATTACCATCCCTGGTCTTTTGACTGCAGCTTTAAAATTTCATGCTCTTTCTACTTCTGTGTCCTACCAAGAATTCCAGAGCCTGTCAGAAGGATCTAATGTAGTTGAAACAGCTTGGGGAAAGTTCAGGGAGGAGACATGGGAAGGAAGACTTTTTTTTCTTAATAAAAATTTTATTGGGGAATTGGAGAAGGAGAACAGTGTTGGGAATTGGAGAAGGGGAACAGCCACATTGTTGTCCTTCAGTCTTAGTTGTGGAGGGCGCAGCTAGCTCAGCTCCAAGTCCAGTTGCCATCCAGCCACGCTTTGGCCAAGCTGCCACTCAGCTCAAGGTGACATGTTCAATCTTAGTTATGGGTGGGCATAGTCCACCATCCCATGCAGGACTCGAACCAGCAACCTTGTTGTTAGGAGCACGTGCTCTCACCAGCTGAGCCATCCTGCCTCCTGTTGGCAGCTCAGTGGCAGCTCAGCTCTGGCACAGTTCACTGGCACATGTGGGAATCGAACCAGCGACCCTGTTGCTCAGAGCTCGCACTGTTAACCAACTGAGCCACTCACCAGTGCAAGACTTTTAACATCATTAAATGCACAGCAATTTTGGAAGAGGAACCAAGTCCAGAGCTAAAGCTTTCACTGGAGAAAGGAATAAATGCAGAGTAACAACCCCCGGCAGTCTTGGGGCTCCGCTCTCATTCCAAACCACAAAATGAGAGCTTTCTATATATTTAGGCCAGTTCTGCACCAATTATATAGGGTGCTGCCCCATAGTCTCTGTTTCCCCATTTCCAGGATGGAATTTCCTCATTGGTGAGAGTTTGGCACAAAGCAGTGGGGCTCCACTGGCTCAGGAATGGTTCAGGGTAAGCAGCCTGGCACCATTTCCAGCTGAAGTTGGATCCTCCTCCATAAAGACCACCTCAAGGCCAAGCTTCCCTTCAGTTACCGGGGCCTGGCCAGTTATTAAGAGAAACACCTCCTGCTCCTGGCTTAGATAATGGCTCAGAGCCAGCTGCCTGAAGCACATCATGTCCTGGCCCTGCCTATCCTAAAATTCTTCTTGCTGTCTCTGTCCCTCCCCACCCCACTCTCAATATCTCGCTGTTGGTTCTCACATGTTCTCAAACGCTCTGGTGTCGGACAGAGAGTCTCATTCACAGCTTTGGGTTTCCCCCTGCTGCTGATGTCCCCAACCCAGGAGCTGTCCAATGTGTTGCTGCCACTACCCAGTGCAGCAGGGGAGCCTCCTCTCTTTGAATGGAATTTGGAGTAAGACGTTTCATGACTTCGGGCTGGTCTGGAAGTAAAGACACAAGCAGATGAAGCATGTGCTTAGGCACCAGCCTATGAGGGCACCAAAAAGATTTGGGAAAGTATCTCTACAATTTTCCAATTAAAAAAAAAAGCTAGAAACAAGTTGCTTTAATTTAAGAATATATGTAATTCTTATATCATTTCAAATATGGAAACTTTAGTTTGAATTTAATATGGCTGAGGGAGAAGGTTGCTATAATGGTTTCAGGGCCTAGGACTCCAGTATAATTGAGACAGGTTGTCGACCACACTTTGAGAAGCACTGCTTTAGATAAAGGGTGTCCTTGAAAACCACTTTATCAGTATGTGTAATTTTGTTTGATTTGTCAGTTGCACCAGGAGTCCTCCAACCTCCTAATATAAGGTGCAGGTGGGGTTGGGGGTGCAAAGAATGAGGCCATGAGGCTGCTTGCCAACATTCTGAAACCCAGCAATGGAAAGAGCATCAGGGTGTCCCAACTTAGTACACAGACTTCATCTCCATCCTTTCATGTGAGACTTCCGCAATGGTGCTTGGTGTCCCAAGAACATAAGCTATAGATAGTATTTCCATTTTACAGACAGGTAAACTGAGGGTAACAAAAGAGAAATAATTAGTTCAAGCTCAGAGGTTAGTAAGAAGCAGAGCAGACATGCAAGTGCACATCTAATACATCTCAAAAGACCATGCTGTTTTTCAGGGCACAGTGCCCTTGTGTTATAGTTAAAACTGGAAATTTGTATATCAATCCACCTGGGCTCAAGGGGTGAATTATCATCTTGATGCTCAGAGAAATGCAAACCCTGCAGCAGCCTCATATAGCTCAGCCTATATGGGCTTTGTGGTCAGGCTGACCTAAATGCAAACTCTGATGACTTCATTAACTGTAAAAACACAAAGAGGTGACCTGCTTAGTGCTTCTCCTGTGCAGTAAAGGTGTTGCCAGTGCCCATCACATACGGACAAGCAGGTTCTCATACAGGAAACCAGCCTTGTAAGAAGAGGAGCCCAGATGGTAAAAGAGAGAAGTCCTGCTTTCCTTTCTCAGTCTGCACTTTGAGAGCCCACAAGTCCAGATGTGATCCCAGGCAGTGAGGGTAAGGGCAGGTCTCTGCCACAGGAACTGGGCATGGAAATCCTGTGGAAAGCCACAGCTGTAAATGATTGGTGTATTCTGCAGACATGCTCCACACTTATTTCCCTTTGTCGTCCCCTAGCCTTTTAGGACAGTCCTGCTGAAACCCTGTGGCATTGTCTCCAGGCACAACACAGGACACAAGGTTATGGTCATTTGTTCAGTGTTGAGGGGAAGCAGAGGCCCTCAGAGGCCTGCATGCTGGTGGGTGGACATCAGAGAGAAAATCCAAGGATAGGGACAGGGAAATCTTTAGAACAGAGACTGGGTCACTAAGTCTGGTCACCTCTCTCTACCCTGAGAGTAAAAAACAAAGGTCAGATATGAATAATAAAATGGCAATAACTGCATGTCTATTAACAATTACTTTAAATGTAAATGGATTAAATGCTCTAATCAAAAGACACGGGGTGAATGAATGAATAAGGAAACAAGACCCTTACTATGATGTATACAAGAGACTCACTTCAAATCAAAAGACACTGACAGGCTGAAAGGAAAGGGAATAAAAAAGATTTTTATGAAACTGGAAACTAAAGAACAACAGCAGCAACAACAAAAAGCTGGGATAGCAAAACTTAAACCAGACAAAACAGACTTTAAAACAAAGGCTATAGCAAGAGACAAAGAAAAGACCAGTAACCCCACTTCTGGGTATTTATCTGTAGTAACACAAAACACTGCTTCAAAGGGACATGTATAGCCATATGTTCATTACAGCATTATTTACAACAGCTAAGATATGGAGGCAACCTGGGTGTCCATCAATGGATCAAGAAAAAAGAAGAGGTGGTACATATATACAATGGAACATTACTCAGCCATGAAGAAGAATGAAATCTTGCCATCTGCAACAATGTGGATGGACCTAGAGAGTATAGTGCTGAGTGAAGTCAGACAGAGAAAGACAAATGCCATATAATCTCATTTATATGTGGAATCTAAAGAACAAAATAAATGAACAAGTAAAACAGAAAAAGACTCATAGATACAGAGAACAAACTGATGGTTG
>NW_017733028.1:5820-6974 GCF_001890085.2 Hipposideros armiger | reverse complement strand
ATGCAACAGAGCGTTTTCTAATAGTATATGGAGACCCCTACGTTGCAGCATCATAGTGCAGTAGACATACAGAGTATAAAAAATGCATTAAATATTTTAAACCCAGACATGATAAGCTCTTTGAGATCCAGTAATTGCTTGTTACAGCTTTTCAAACTAAAAATGAAAAAGCTACTGAAGTACCTTTCAAGGTCATTTACCATACTGCCTTGCCTGGAAAAGTGCACACAATAACAGAGAGACTAATAAAACCGCGTATAGTTGACATCGCTGAATGCCTGCTGGATGAAAAGTCAGTGAAAGAAGCCACAAAACTGCCACCTTTCAATGATTCAGTAACTCAAAGTAAAGATTTAGTGGTAAACAGGAAGACTGAGTTAGTATCTGTAGAACTGAACGTCTGCCTTTGAATGGACAAATCTACGTATGTACCTACCCTTGCAGTTTTGCTTGTATTTGTTCGGGTTCAGCACCAGCTAATAAGCAAAGATCTCCTTTATGTGAACACACTAAACACAAGTGGTACTGAAAGAAATAATAATAAATAAATAAATAAATAAATAAATATTTATTTATTTATTTGTAAATTTAAGAAAAATGGTTTCCAGGGGCTGGAATGCATGAGAGAAATGGAAGATGTTGGTCAAGGATACAAACTTTCAGTTATAAGATGAATACGTTCTGAGGATCTAGTTTACATCATGGTGACTATAGCTAATATACTATGTTGTACACTTGAAATTTGCTAAGAGAGTCAATCTTAAGTAAAAAGGAAATGTTAACTATCTGAGGTGATGGATAGATAATTAGCTTGATCATGCTAATCACTTCACAATATACATGTATATCAAATCATCACACTGTATACCTAAAAAAATCACCTATACAACTTAAATAAACGCAATTTTTATTTCTCAATCATATCTCAGAAAAGCTGGAAAAAATAATAAAATAATAAAACTAAGCAAAGTTAATTATAAAAAATAAAGTTTATCTGTTTCAATAAAACAAAAGTTAACGAAAATCAACAGGTTTTTTTGTTTTTTTTTTGTAAATTCAGTGACTTTGTTTTTGGAGAAATGTCCAATACAGAAAGATGTAACATAAAACCTTTTTCGTAATAAAGATTGTAAATATAGCTCATTGTATGTAAA
>NW_017733028.1:0-2076 GCF_001890085.2 Hipposideros armiger | reverse complement strand
CTTTTCTCCCTGTACTCTCATTGCTGTTTGAAGTCAGCTGATTTCAAGTTCATATTTTTTTTTCACTTGAGATCCATTTTTTCTAGCTGAGCCTTTTGGTAAATACTATCTTAATTGTAATTTAACATACATTTTAAACTTTCAGCATTAAGATTAAGAGTCATTTATTGTTGGAAGTGTAATAGATATATATAATGTCAGAGGGGCAATAGATATGGGGAAAGGGTTATCACTTTATGAGGGTGAAATGTATAACTATTACATTGTTTTGTACACCTGAAACTAATAAAAAGTAAATTTAAAAAAGAGTCACTCATTGTTTTATAACCTTTAGATAAAAAATATTACTCAACTCAATTCTTACTTTTTTGCATTTGGGCATGCACAAGACAAAGAGAGGTGAATATGAAAATTACCAAGCAGTGATACACAGCCCCTTTCTCATCTAGACTCCCTTTAATCTCCTTCACTCATCTCTACTTATTTCTGCCCGAGAACTTCTACCTGATCCTTTTATGGAATTTCCTTAGTAACCATAAAAATAATACTAGCTGCTAACATGGTTTTGGGTGTTTATCCTGAGTCATATAACTCTTCCAAGTGATTTATATGCATTATTTCAATTATACCTCACAACAGATAGATATGATTATTATCCCCATTTCACAGATATGGAAAGTTGCTTTAGTCACTTGCTCAAGGTCACATAGATGGTAAACAAAGACACTGGGATTTAAACCCAAGTCAAACTTATTCCAGACCCCCACACTCCTGGCTCTCAATCTTTATTTTCTTTTCTTTATGCTAACACTCCCTTTGTACAACCTATTAAGCTTGCCTAGTTATGCTCTTCAAATTTCAAATGCCTCCTGAAAACAATTTCTCAGACCTCCACATTTCATCACCCATCCTAGCCCTGTCCCATTTACTGGGAATTTCTTCAAGATGACTAAGGAAAGATTACACTAGAGTGAGCAACTCAATCTGGTTTTAGAACTAAAAGCCCAACANTTTCTAGCTTTGTTTTGATTGATGTTTGCATAGTATATCTTTTTCCATTTTTATAGATAGCTTAACTAACTGTGTCTTTAAATTTAAAGTGGATTTTTTGGAAAAACATATCATTGTGTAATTCCTTTTATCTAATATGACTGTTTTTGCTCTTTAATTAGAATATTTAAACCATCTGCCTTTAATTCAATTATCAGTATGGCTGAGATTAAGTCTAACATCTTGCTAACATCTAACATCTTACATCGTTTTGTTTCTATCAACTGCCCTTTATTCCACTTTTTCTATCTTTCCTTTTTTTTTTTTTTGCCTTCTTTTGGACTGCGTATTTTTGATGATTATATTTTATCTCCAGAATTGGCTTATTAAATATAGCTCTTTTTATTACTTAGCTGTTCCAGGTTTTACAATATTCATTCATTCTGGATTTGTCCACCTGGAGTGTGGCATAGGAAGTTCCTATAGGCAAGTAAGCTGGTGCAATCATTGGGCTTCCATTGTTTGTTTCCCTCTTATCAGTATCAGTTTGGTGCACCCATGGTCAAATGTATGGAAAAGGTTGTTTCATACACCTTGTCTGGTTTTCTAGATGTTTATGTTGCAAATACAGTTCCAGTAGAGTTCATTCTTCATAGGTGGAAGTAGAAGTCCACTCATTAACTTTTAGCCATTCTGAATGACTATGTTTTGAATCCTTCAGATTAAAAAAAATTTTTTTTTTTTTAGCTGAGCCATCCTGCTACCTGTTGGCAGCTCAGCGGCTGCTCAGCTCGGGCTGGACTCTAACTGCTGTTGCTCAGAGCCCAAACTCTTGAGCGAGCTCTTAACCAACTGAGCCACTCGGCTGGCCCCTAAAAAAATGTTTACCTTTTTTACTCACATGGAACTTTTCTTTGCTCTTCTATAAGTGGAAATAGTAAAAACTAAGGATGAGTCATTTAAAGTCATTCATCTAATATCCAATCTTGTTCAGACTTGAGAAAGTTCTGCCTATGTCAGGCAAGTGATCTTCCAGGACCTCTCACTCCCTACTAGACAATTACTCAACAGAATCTACCAAATCAC
>NW_017733027.1:161415-168651 GCF_001890085.2 Hipposideros armiger | reverse complement strand
CAACTTGGGCCAGTGAAGCAACGTCCTCCACAACTAGACTGAAGAACAAAAGAACAGCAACTTGTCTGTTCCCCTTCCCCCAATTCCCCAGCGATGTTCCCATCCCCCAATTCCCCAATTTAAAATAATAATAATAATAGTAATAATAATAATAATTTGAAAGTCAGTACAGAGAACCCTGTACTAATTGCTGAAGAAAGAAGGAAGCATGTGTCTCTAGAGGACAGAGTGACACATATGCAGTGGTCAGTATGAGTTACCAGATAAATATTTGTCCATCTGAAACAAGGCAGAATGAGGGCAGGGTTATAATTTAAAGTATCAGAAATGGCACCACCTGTGACAACCTCACTGGTAGGGAATGCATAAATAAGAAAAAAGAATTCTTCAGGAATTTCAAAAATTATCTGAACACATTATGCATTTAATTTCCGTTGTTTCTGAGGTAAAACAAAACCACCACCATCTCAATCCTGAGATTCTAGGGTATATGGAAGAGATTTGGGTGCACAAAGATATTCAAAAAGCAGTCAAGGGCCGGCCTAGTGGCACGTTAGTTAAGAGCTGGTTTGGGATGCCAGAGGGCCCTGGTTCGGATCCCACATATGAGAGCCAGTGACACTGCCCTCTACAGCTAAGATGCTGAACAACAGCTCAACCTAGAGCTGGGCTGCCATGAGGCGACGGCATAGGCTGCAGCCCCTGCTGCAGTGGGTTGCCATGGGCTACCATGTGTAGCCAGCAGCCAGTGTGAGCAGCCAGCAGCCACCATGAGCGGCCGTCCAGAGTCCTCCGACTTATCTGCCTCGCCCGGGAAGAGCACAATGATGGTGCCAGCTTGCGCCAGTGAAGCAACGTCCTCCACAACTAGGCTGAAGAACAAAAGGAGATCAACTTGTCTGTTCCCCTTTTTCCCTCCCCCAATTCCCCAATAAAATCTTTAAAAAAAAAAAGCAGTCAATAGGGGACCCAGTTCACCATGAGTTCATTCAGTGGCCTAGGCCCACAGCCAGTAAATGTCATCACCTTTGTTATCTCCAAGATGAACTAATTAACATTTTACATATATTAAATCAGCCAACTGTGAGTAAAACACTTTGGGACTGTTTTACTATAACTATTTTCAGGTGTAATATCAGAAGCCCAGAGAGGGCAATGACCGTGGTTACACAGTAAAAACTGGACCTGGAATTTAAACTCAAGTCTTAGAGCGTGCACCCCTCAGCATACTATACCACCACTTTGAATTATAGATGGCAATATAAGACAGGGTACCCATAAAACAGGTGCCAGCACCCCTCTCCCATACATTGTTACAATCTTTAATAACATAAATATACAGTCACATTTTAATAGCATTATTTTATCTTTTTAATGTGTCTTTGTAGAACATTTAAAAATAAATATAAATTGTACTTATTTTTATAATTCAAGAATAACTGCTTTCATTTTGATTCTGTTATATTTTTCCACTTTTCTCTCATCATTCCTTCTTCTCTGTAATTTGGGAAAATCATTTCATGACTTTAGGAAAAAAAAACATGACCAGAAATGGCACTTTTGTTATATAAATTCAAAGCAAATGCATATTTATTGTTTCAGAGTAGGAGTTGAGATGGTGTTTAATATGAATATAGGCATTAGTGTGATAGTTTAGTAACATTAATATTTGTCAGATTATGTTTTAAGACTGAGAATGACATTTTATTTTTATTTCAAAAATTCTCTTGGGTTGATGTTAGGAGATAAACAAAAGAAAAAGAAGAGACAAATGTCTTTGTGCCTAAGAGTTTTTCTTGTTTGGTTAGAAAATAAAGTTTGTTTTCTTTCAGGGGATATTATTATTATTATTATTATTATTATTATTATTATTGGTTGGTTAATGTTACACGAAAAGATTCAAAAGGATTAGCTGAAAATTTGCTGTCTTGAATTTGGTAGGTAATGGAAATGAGCAATGTTGCTAAGAAACCTAAGTGACAATTTGTGTCAGGGAGCTGTGGAAAGACCCAATTTACCAGCGCTACGTGCAATCCAGCACCACTCTCTCACTTGCGAGTGGCAGCTATGAGAGCGTTCCAATATCACACCATTGTCATAGAACTGGGATTTCACTAGGGACACCATTAGCAGTGGCTTCCCAGAGGGTCCTTCTGGCGGGCTCTGAGGGGAAGTCATCGGCTGGAGGATGTCCGAGCTGGAGAGAAGTGTCATGGCAGACAACACACAGTTAGAGCAGTGGACAAGCTGTATGCCTGAGCCTCTCAGGGGGCATCCAAAAGCAGCAAGGGAGGGTTTTCAGGGGCAGTGGTTCCAAGGAACAGCGAGCATGCTGGTGAGGATAGGAGTCCTCTTAAACATTAAATATGACTAATGTCATATACATAGACTTGTGCCATCAGGATGTGTGGCTTGTACATACCAGGGGTGCCAAAAAAATTACACACATTTTAAGAGGTGTTATCTATGCTGAAGCAGTAGTCCCCCATAATCAGAATCACAGAAAGTGTCTGGATACTGATGGTAACCACTTAGAGCACCTCTTGTAATTGCAGAAGTCAAACGTGACTTGTATTCATCTTTTGTTATTGGTATGTATTAAGTATTGCAATTTTAATACAGCTTTTTCCTTTCTTAAAATGTGTATTTTTTNGAAAAAATATATACATTTTCTTGTGCCAACAGATATGGATAAAAACTGCTATCTTTGGCTGCATAATTGTCCATATATCCCGATACGTACAGACCAAATTGTTACCTATCACTGCATAGTCCTCCTTTCCCTGTAATTTATTCAAATATTACCCTGTTGATAAACATCCACATTTTTTATAGGTTAAATATAATTTTATGACTTCTCAGACTGTATGAGACTTGTCCTGATAATTATTTCATTTCCTAAAAAGAGAGTTCCTTTTGTAACAGATCTGTAACTTATTTGCACATTGAATGTCTGGCACAGGATTCTATGAAACCACTGGTTTTGTCCTCTTCTGCCACATATCTCCCTGAGAACCCCAACCCATGGAATGTCTCTGCCTCCTAGAAGTTCCATGTACCTTCCTCAATAATATCCTATCATTTTCCTAATCAATTTCTTGTTTTTGTTCCACACAACTTCTGGGACTTTTGCTCTGTTCTTTATATTGAAGAATCCTTATATTATCTTGACTATTAGCATACTCTCTTTTCTCTGACTGAAATTCTGATCTTTGATTACCAGCAAAATAAACTACAATAAGAACTCAACTCAAATATTGCAGGATTCTTTTTCCCATCACGAAACTACCTGTAATAAGCATCCCCCCTTCCTTCTGTATTTATGTCAGAATGAGCCAGCTCACACACCAAGACCTACATGCACAGAATATCTATCTATAAAAGCTAAGAAGAGACCTCATAGGAATCAGGGCACAGGGAGGCGAGGAAAGTTATAATGAAGCTATATATGCCGAAGAGGTAACTTCTGCATAGTAACTTAGTAACCTATAGTATCTTAGAATATATATTACAAAGTAATTAGCATCAGCAACATTTTCCAAAGGTGCTTTTCTTCATAGATTTTGAGAGATTGACAAAAATAAATGAACTGTCTATATCAGAAATAATTACATGAAATTATATGAATATGCAAGTCATGGGAGAAATAATACCTACTGTGGCTTGACTGGTATAAAGTTATAAAATTAAAAAAACAAAACATAANGACAAATTTGGGACTCATGACTCCATTAATTCTTTCCTGAGTTTGAGATTCCTGACCTGACTTAAGGATTTTGTACATTTCATTCTGAATAATCAATCACATGAGCCAATTTCTTAAAATAAACCTTATAATGCATATGTGTGTGTGTGTGTAGATCTACTAATAGATCTATATAGAAATATAGATCTGGATATACCATGGGTGCCAAAAAAATGTATACATGTTTTAAGAGAGGTTGACCCTTTGGTCAACATGGCTGAAGCAGTAGTTTGCCATAATCAGAAGTGTCTGGATGCTGACTGCAACCACTTTGAGCATCTCTTGTAATTGCAGAAATCAAACGTGACTTGTATTTCATCTTTTGTAATCAGTATATATTAATACAGTTTTTTCCTTTCTTAAAATGTGTTTACGTTTTTTTGGCACCCTCTCTATATCGGGAGAACCTGCCTAATACAAGCATCAATCTTCAACCAACTACTAACTTTTTTCCAAAAGTCCCAATATATTCAAACTTCAAAACCTTTTTCTCTCTACCTGTTTAAGGTCCCATACCATCTTTAAAATTATTTATTTTCACTTTGCTTATATGGAGATCCACCCCACTGCAATGTGGTGCTTTTGGGAAAATCTAGACTTTGTAGTTCCACCCTTCAGCAAGGTTTCATGGGAGAATCCTAGTGTCAAAACCTCCCAACTCTCTGATCATTCCTCAAATCAAGAGAATATTCTGGTTGTCGCCCCATGCCCATTTCTTTTAATCTACAACCTATATATCTGATTTCACCCTCTATGTATCCCTTGTAACATTTCTTACAATCTGTAATTGTGAGAAATTACATATTTTTTTAATGTTTCATGTTTGATTCCACCAACTAGGCAGTAATATCCATGAGCTCAAGGGTCTTGTCTGCCTTGTTTATTATCACTTTGTATATTTTTCCCACAGAGTTTGAACATAAAGTTGATCAAAATATGTTTATTGAAAAAGCAACAAGAATGCATTTCACAGACAAAGAGATGTGATTTATTCTTTCCTTTTCAATACAGTCTTCCTCAGTTAAAAACACACTTCTTTACTAAAACGTTACATTTTCTGAGTGGGGTGATTGAAAAGAGGTAGGAGAAGCAGATGTGTAAGCATGGTGGTCTTGATTGCTTTGGCTGAGTCTCAGGATGCAGATGAGGTTTTCTGCCATGATCCTTAATTGACCTGGTGCCAGCCCATGGGACAAAGTCTTCCTGAAATCAAAGAGAAGAGCATCTCAAGTAGATCACGAAGGGAAACAGGTGTTTATTCAGTGGTAGGCCGATGCGGCTTCAGATCCATTGGGCTCTGTGAGGTTGGTCGGATCTTCATCAGCAGCCTATCTTTATTTTCTTTTAAAAAGAATATATCATTTTCTTTATTATTCAAGTGGCATTTTATTTTTGTTTTTCAAGAGTCTATTTAGGTTATTAAATTATCAGCATTTAAGGCTTTTATCTCAACATTCTCAGCAAGTTAACCCTAACACATTGGGAGACAATGTGGATAGAACAGCATAAATATAAATATAAATATAAATATAAATATAAATATAAATATAAATATAAATAAATATAAATAAATATAAATATAAATGAACACATGACCAAACATTTGTTATACCTTTATTTCTTATAGGTGCAATTAAACTGCTTTTCTTAATGAATGTATAAAAGTATGCTTTTTTAAGTTATAAAGTACATGATTGCACAATTTATTACAACCATTTGATTTTTTTATAATAGAATTGATGAATAATGAAACACTTTAATTATAAAATTCCCAATAGTTAAACTGCACAGGATACTTGTTACTATTTTGAAAAGATATAGAAATAATTTGCATAATTTACATTCATATGATTCACTTCTAAGTGTAATAATGATGCACAGTAGTAAGCTGATTAGTTTTTCCTGGGTTTACTATCCAGAATGTGGTCAAGTTTTAGTGAATTAATTTGACCACTATTATGTGTAATGGGCTAAAGTTACATTAATCTACTAAGTGATATCCATCCCCATCAAAGCTTATGAAGAAGTAATTTAGCTGACTGGAACTAGCAAAATTGATTATGTTTTCTACACAAAGGAAGAACAGTATGCATGGTTTTCTTACTTAAATTAAATGTTAGCCTATGTAAAAAGATGTATATATTTTCAAAACACCAGTTAATATTTTATAGGGCAACAGGAGTTGAAGGAACGTAGTGGGCAGCATTTGTTATAGAAAGTACATATTATATTAAGCCAAGTGTAACAAATGTCTATAATGTACTATTATTAATTTTAATGCATAATGAAATATAAATTACAACTCCATAAAGAAAATTAAAACTGAAGATTATAAAAGATCATTATAGATTCAATTTGGTAACCCTTTCGTAATCATTAATAATCCTCCTAGTGAGAAATCATAAGCAATGGTAGTGTGCCCTTAGCCAAAAGAATCATTTAAATTTTTATTTCAATTTTTAACCTTCTTTAAATAAGTACACACACACTCAAACACACATGCATGGTTTATTTAACTGGAGTAGCTTTTTAAAAAAAATGTTTAAATACAAAATTATTCCTAATAGTCTTAAAGGAATCGCCTCTTGTAAGATTATGCAGTTTTTATTTCCATGGTTATTCAAATAATTTTCAAAACTTTTAAATCTATGACACATGTTATAGACTGAATATTGTGTCCCCTCAAAAATTTAATTCTAATTCCCAATGTGATGAACTTAGGAGGTAAGGCCCTTGGGAGGTGATTAGGTCATGAGGATAAAGCCTTCATGAATGCGATTAGTGGCCTTATAACAGAGGCCCTGGAGAGTCCTCTAGCCCTTTCTGCCACATGAGAACACAGCAGTGAGACAGTCATCTATGAACCAGGAAGTGGGCCTTCCCCAGATATCAAATCTGTGGGTACCTTGACCTTGAATTTCCCAACCTCCAAAACTGTTAGAGATAAATGTTTGTTTCTCACCTCACTCAGTCTATGTTAGTTTGTTACAGAAACCTGAACAAACTAGGAGAGCATATATTTGAAAAATATAATTAATAAGAGATATATGCTTGAAAGTGAGTTTTGATTATTATGAAAAGATGTTTAATGTCACTAGAATGCAGACACTACACAAGTGTGACACAAGTTGCTTACATTCAAATGTTAGTCATGCCCTCAATTTATGCTAAAAGAAATTCAGTTGTAAAACACTAATATTGAAATAACTTGAAGATATATTAAAACATAAAATCCAAGAAAAGAGTAAAGCTTGACAGATTTACTGAATATAAATTGAAAGATTCAGTATCACACAGGGCCTGAACAAAGCTAAAAGCAAATAATAAAATTGGAGAGATACTTGATTTTTCATATTTTACATAATCTTTATTAAATTATAAAAAGTAAATATTATTAACTTGGAATTGAATAACTGTTTTTGTGCACTTAAAATATGATAATTTTCCAACTTTCTCATACTTTTCTACCAAGAAAATTCATTTTCAGGACC
>NW_017733027.1:128389-153775 GCF_001890085.2 Hipposideros armiger | reverse complement strand
AAAGAAAATATGTAAGATATTACTTAAAATTACTTTAGATTATCTCTTTTTAGTATATCATCCCAACAATTTTTATTAATGTCAGTGTATTTTAAATGTGTCACTCTCACTTATTAACAAAAAACAAATTCTTCCATGGTTTTAATAGAATAATTTTAAAGAATAAAAGTATTTAATATGAATTTAAGAATACAAAGTTATATACTAGATAATATTCACTTCTGGATGTTAGGAAACAATGAACCAAGAATAATTTGGATGCTACCCAACAAGCTAAAATTTTAAAGACATATTTTTTCTGATGCCAGTGTTTGGAAATTCATAGAGCTGGGCGGTTTTCAATCCCTGATAGGCACTGCACGTCAATGCAAGTTGCAGTTAGGCAACCCCGTGCATTAATTAGAAAAGGTCAAACTGTGCAAAGGAAATGAACACAGTTCATATGGGCGAGAGCTTAGAAAGTACAAGCTGTGACAATGAATTCCAAATCGTAACTAATTACTGGTGGTTTCTTCAAATAAAATGTTACTGAATGTTCACGCATGCTTAAGAGGAGACTTTCTACCTTAGTTAGAAGTTTAAAGAAAATGATATTTTTTTAAAGTAATTGATAGCTTCCAATATCCGTTTCTCACAAATGATGCCTATGATTCTGATAATATACTGTGAGACAAGCAGGTCCTTATTTATTTTTTACTGAAGAGCAAAACAAAATTCAAAGACAGTTGGCAACTTGTCAAGGTCACACAGGTTGTAAGTGATGGAATTCATAAAAACTTGCCCTCTGGTTTTTTTTTAAATATTTTGAAAATATGGTCCATTTTAAAATCAGCATGGCATTTTGTTGGGGGTCCCACCAAACACATTCATGTGAACCCTTATACAGAGTTTTGCAAGTTTAGATAAGCTACAAAAGTCTTCAGAATTATATTCAGAGTGCTGCTTTACAAGGTAATGTTTTCAAAATATCAAGTCAGTATGAAACCAATACATTGATTTAATATATTCTTATTTGCAGTAATTCCTAATTATCTTAAAACTATTTTAGCAAAGGTCATGTGTGGTCAACTGGTATCCATAGAGTTTCTTCTAAAATGGGCAGTAAAAAAGACTATATGGCATAGGTAAAGTCTCTGGAAAAAATGAAAACAAAGAAAGATAAGTTTGTCTCTTCCCACTTATTTAAATTGAAAAGCAAAGCATATGGAGGGAACAGAGTTAATTTCAGATTTGTCTAATCCACCCTCCACCCCAGACTCTCATGGTCAATAACCAGATGATTAAGGATTACCTGAAGGAGGTTGCAAGTGTGACCTAGAAACCTAGAATTTTCCCACCAGGGATTCACAGAGAATTAAGCCTTGATGCCTTGATGTTTCCGTTATGTATAATGAAAACTTTCTATGCATCTAGGATAGTGCTAGTACCATCCAGAGGACAATTGAAAGAATAGTCACTCGAAGAATTTTTCTGTTCTGTGGTTCAGATGGGGAGGTCTGGTTTCAAAAAGTTTGCCATTAGACTGAGAGCCTTATAAGTAGAGGTGGAAGATGCTTATTTGGATGACAAAATGCTGTTTTTGTCTTAGAGTCTGTCCTGAGTGATCACAACTGCAAGTCTCTGGTAAAGTGATGTAGGATGTCTGTAACAAGCACCAGCCACATAGATGCCAAGGCCTTAAAGGGTAGCCTACAAAGATTAAAACCCCTAAAGACAGAGCAATGGCAGGAGAGGGGATCAATGACAGAGCATGACCTAACTTGACTGTTTTCCCAGTGACTATGGGACAAGCCAGCACACCAGCAAATTCAGGGACAACATAGACACTATGCAAATGTAGGCAGCATGCACTCCTCAACAGCAGACTGTGGGTTCTGAGCAACAAGTTTTCATCTTCTATTTATTTTTTTTTCTGTTTGTTGTGGCTGCTGCCGCTCTATTCTGTCAAATCAAAATTTGTAATGAAACCAATAATAATTACGAAGAGTTATGCAAACTCAAGCTTTCATGGAAGTTCAGCTTCTCTGTAAAGGATTTAAGGTATTCCATTATCAAGCAAGTATTCATCTTCTGGTTGAATAATCTGAAATCCCTTCATCTTAATACTTTTTTTTTCATTTTAATCATTTAATCCTTTTAATTACTCTTCCTTTATACTTTCCCAAATGATCCTGATTTATCGCAAGTTGTAGGAACTAAAACAGAATAGAGATATTTAGTATGCCTTGGAAAATTACTAAAATTCTGATACTCTAATCTTTCCTATATAATATTTTCTAAATAATAATTAGTATATATCTTTTGTTAATTTTTGCATTAATGTTAATAACTAATAGTTACTATGGAAAACTCATATTCAGTAATTGATTCTAGATACTGTACTTCCAGATTTTTGTTTTTTCACTTCTTCATTGCATCCTTTTTTGTTAATTATATTTTAAGAAATGCTGAGCATGTCCGGAACCTATCAAATGCACTTTGAATTTAAATGCTCTTCCGTGAATGACAAGAATGTCTTCCATTCTGTGGTTATTTAAGTACTCATAAAGAATGCTTTTTATTTTTAATTTTTTATAAAAGGTTTAAGTACTGAGTCAATAATTGTCTTCTATAGACATAGCCTGATGTATCTTTCTGATCATTTTACTCCAATAATAGATGTAAAGAACTGACCATTTAACCCTCATTTTTTAATGATTATAGTGCTTCTAAGATATTTGCTGTGCTTATCAGAGATCACAAAAGATAAAAGCAAAAGTCTGTAATGTAATACTTTGTCTGACTCATAAAACAATATTTTTTAAAAAATAGCTCACTGATACCAGCTTTTATCTATATGCATTTCAGAATAATAATTCTAATGATTAACTTTTATTTCAAATCAATGTAAAAAACATTTACTTTTTTTAAAAAGGGATCAGAAACTGTTATTATTGAAACATCAGTGTCACACTTCTACCACCTTAGCCAATTATGAAAGCTCCATGACATAGAAAAGGGTTATAGACTGATACATAATATTTACATAACGATATATTCTTAGACTATTGTTTGCTGCTTATCTGTATCAGTTCTTATCCATGAGTTGTGCTCAGACATCAGAACAATGATCTACCAAGTGATGGCTTGGTGATGTCAGGAGACAAGGTGAAGATTCAACTTTGTGCATGTATAGCTCACATATTTGGAGTAAAATTTTCTTATTAAAACTTATTGGAGTGACAATGGTAAACAAAACTACACAGATTTCAAGTGTATAATTCTATAACACATCATCTATATATTGTATTGTGTGCTCACCACCCAGAGTCAGTTCTCCTTCCATCACCATCTATTTGACCCTGTTTACCCTCATCTACCACCCTTCTCCCCCTCTTACCCTCTGGTAACCACTAAACTGTTGTCTGTGTCTCTGAGTTTTTGTTTCTTTATTTGTTTGCCGTGTTCCTTTGTTGCTTTCAGTTTTATAACCCACATATCAGTGAAGCCATATATATTTTTTGTCTGACTTATTTTGCTTAGCATAATAATCTGAAGATCAATCTATTTTGTCACAAATGGCAGTATTTCATCTTTTCTTATGGCAGAGCAGTATTCCATTGTGTATATATACTGCATTTTTTTTATCCAATCATCTATCAAAGGACACTTTGGTTGTTTCCATGCCTTGGCCACCGTAAACAATGTTGCTCCATTATTATTGCTCCAAAAATTAACATTGGAGTACATATATCTTTATGGATAAATATTTTCAGATTTTTTTGGTAGTTAACCCACGAGAGGGATTGCTGGGTCATATGGAATTTTATTAATTTTTTGAAGAAACTCCATACTGTTTTCTATAGCAGCTGTACCAATTTACATTCCCACCAACAGTGTATGAGGGTTCCTTTTTCTCTACAGCCTCTTCAATATTTGTTATTATTTGTCTTGTTGATAATAGCCATTCTAACAGGTGTGAGGTGATCTCTCATTGTGGTCTTGATTTGCATTTCCCTAATAGCGAAGTTCAGCTTTTTTCACATATCTGTTGGCCATTTGTATCTCTTCTTGGGAGAAGTTTCTGTTCATGTCCTCTGTCCATTTTTTAATTGGATTGTTGTTGAGTTGTATGAGATCCTTTTACGTTTTGGATATTAGCCCCTTATCAGAGGTATCATATTCAAATATGTTTTCTAATTCAGTTGGTTGCCTTTTTGTTTTGTTGATGGTTTCTTTTGCTATGCAGAAGCTTTTTAGTTTGATATAGTCCATTCATTTATTTTAGCTTTTACTTCCCTTGCCTATGAGATCAAAATAATAAAATCTTTGAACCCAAAGTCTGTAAGTTTAGTATCTATGTTTTCTTCTCTGCAGTTTATTGTTTCAGGTCTCATGTTTAGGTCTTTGATCCATTTTGAGTTAATTTTGGTACATGGTGACAGATAGCAGTCTAGTTTCATTCTTTTTTCACATGGCTTTCCAATTTTCCCAGCACCATTTATTGAAGAGGCTTTCTTTTCTCCATTAGACATTTCATTATCTTCTTTAAAATATACTTTGAAAGTATACTGACTAAATGACACCATTATCCAATTGATTTTAGTCAACACTTAATAAACAAAGTGTAAATTGTCATGTCATTTCTTTATTGTTAATTTTTAATTTTTATTACAATAAGCTTCAATACAGTATGTGTTTTACATGATTTAAATGTTCATTTTTTCAGTGTTGTTACTCTCTGTAGTATGCCTCTTTTCATAGAAACTAGATAAGTTATTAATAAACAGTTCATTTAAGTTAATCTTTTGATAAAATGTGAACATAAGCATTGTTCTTGGAATACCATAAATGTAAATAATGAGTAGGCCTTGAATTAGAAATAGATAATGTGAATATTTACAAATAATTTTATAAGTGCAATTTTGTAAAATGAGCAGAACCAAGGCTTTGGATATTAAAAATAAAAAAAATGAACACCTCAAAATTACATTTCATTGGTTCTCTGATGCGTTCACTCCAGTCACCATGGCATATGCTTAATAAAATATTGTCAAAAGTCATCAGAATCAGCAGAAGTTCATCAATGTTCCAAAGTAATTTTCAATTAAATTACAATGACCTCTCATTTTTATATACTAAAAATACAAAACAGTTTCTAGCAAAAAAAAAACATCCTTTCTGATAACAGAAAATAATTCAAAATGCCTTCAAACTGGCATTAAAAAATATATATATGTCATGAGCTTATACAGTCACTTACTAAGATAATGACAAACACATTCAAAGTGGGAGAGAGAAGAAGAAAGAGGGGTGAGGAAAAGGAGGAGGAAGAAATGGAGAGATCATAGTAATTTTTCACAAAAAGTAATTTTAAAAAATGACAGACTTGGACACACCATAATATTAATGACATAAAACAATCAAAAGCGAATTATTTTATATGTTCACGGTAATCGGTATTTCAATTTATAAGTTGAAACAGCTGATTTTCAGAGTCTAAATCATTACTATAAGACTTAATATATGGTAATGTTTGAGGAACAAACTCTTGGGAAAAATTTAATACTTTTCCCTGAAAGTGTATTTGAGATTGAAGCATTCTGTTTCTGATAATACTGGAGTAGGTTTATCTAATATATTCTTGGGAAGCGCATACACACGCACTCTGAACAAAATATATTTTTAGAGTACTTGAATGCGCTAGAGAGTTACAAAATCCAGGGGACAGATAGAAAGTGGATGGGGTAGAAAATTAAAAGAAAAAAGAAAAGAAAAAACTACCATTGTTGATTATGTGGTTCTTTAACTTATCACCTGGGGCATCTTCACTAGTCATGATATAAGAAGGCTGGGACTCAATTAAAAGACAAGGTACAGTAAAACCTTGGATTATGAGTAACTTGGTTTGTGAGTGTGCCCCAAGACAAGCAAACGTTTCTAATACATTTTAACTTGGTAAATAAGCAATGTCTGCAATACAAGTAGTTTATTTCCAGAAAGAATTATGCTCGCAAACCAAGGTATTACTGTATTATTTTTTTAAAAGGTCAGAAGATAGACTTCAAGACTACAGAGGCAACCAGAGAGTGGGAGAGAATTGTGGAAAGGAAAGGGTCTTGGTATACACAGTTAAACCATTGACTAATCCCTGATATTCATATGAATGTGGTAAACATCAAGAGTAATTGCCTCAGTTGGTTTGGTCTGCTATAACAGAGCACCATAGATTGGGTGACTTGAAAGCAACAGAATTTTATCTCTCACAGTTTTGAAGTCTGGAACTAAGGGTGCCAGCACAGTGTGTTCTTGGTGAAGGCCCACCTCCTGGTTTGTAGACAACCATCTATACACTGCATCTTCACCTGGTGGGAGGAGTGACAGATCTCAGGCTCTTTCCTTGATTTCTCTGGTAAGTTTCTACTCAGCCTATGATGTCGATTATGGCTCTCGTAGAACTACTGGCCCCATTTTAATTACTTACCACCCAAATTCCCATGGTTTTAGAGAATGTCCTTAGGCTTGAATTTAGCCACCCTATGTCGGAAATAAAGTCAGATTTTGAGTAAAGCTTCAGTAATTTCTGTTCCTACACCTTCACCCACTGGGCAAAATTTCTGAGTCATTACTTGAGAGGTGGGAATGGAGACAGCAAGCCACTTATGAAATTTCACCCTGGCTTTCCAATAGGGTAACTCGCATGAGCTGTAGACTCGGGTCTTCTCAGTTTGCCTCTTCCAGCATGGAAATTCTGCCTTAATATAGAGTTGAAGCAATCGTGATCAGTCTGATTATACTCAATCTGCCCCATCTGGGATAGAGATTGTGCCCTTGGTGGAGGTAAAAAGTCCAGACCTCTCCGCTGTTTTTTCCTGAAATAGCACCTCTGCGGCAACAACCTAGGAATGAGAGAATTATTGGCAGCTTACCCCACCTCAGGAGAAAGGATAGCCCTGTACTGGGAGCAGGAGACAGAGGAAGCCCTGTGTTCTTGCATGCACCTATCCAGGTATGGCTTCCATCAGATTCAGCTGGTAGAGAGTGCTCTTATTACTAGAATTGACTTCAATTCTTTAAAGTCTCCACTTCAGTATTGGTCTACCTTATCAGATAGTTGTCACCATCACTATGGGCTTTGAGGTTATAACTTAACTGTATGACTTTTTAAATAGAGTAAATAAGGTGGCCATTTGATAAAAAGAAAAAACATTTACATTTTTGTCATATAAAGAAATCTCAATACACTATTTAAAATAATACTATTCAGTTTATTGAACAAGAATGCAGAATATTAAAAATGAAGCACATGACTTTGGGAAATACATCAACATTCTACTGTACTTTTTTTTTATTTTGAATTGCAATACAACTTTATACCGTATCCATCGAAGTAGAATAATATTTTAGTGTTGCCAAACATAACACATATATGGTGTGGAAGTAGTTACAGGGTTTTGTAAATGTCTTCTGTGAAGTTTATAAATGGAAGACCTATTTTTGTATTGGTGATTTATCACTAAAGAGTTGTGTCAGCTATTTAAAAGTTATTCTTCAACATAATAAATGTTGTCATGTTATGTAGCACAATTGCATACAAATGACAACTCTGACTTAATAAAGTTAAACTATTTTAATAAAAAACTAGGTAAAGCTTCTGCTGAATATCAATTGTAAATATGCCTTTCATACTTTCAGTTAGCTAAAGGTTTTGTAGGTAAATATATTGCAGTGTATGTGTTAAATCTGTTCGGAGAAAGGGCTCTGACACAGAGCATGCTTAAATAAAACCAATATGACATAGTTTTTAAAATTATTATTCTTCTAAATTAAAGTTTATTGGGGCAACAATAGTTAGTAAAGTTATATAGGCTCAAATAAGTAAATAAATGATTAAAGCTTATTTTGTGTTTATAAAATACAGAATATTACAATTATGGAAATTACTTTATAGAATATCATAAGAATCCATCTAATGTTTAGTATTCCAAGTAATAGCAAAAATTGGTAATTGATACCAAGTAAGATATTCTGATAAAAACGTGATTTGTGTTTGTATTTTAAGTGACAATAATTACTCTCACTAAAACATCTTTTTTTATTGTTGTGTTTTTAATTGTAAATCAACAATGTCTTTAAACATACATATAAACAACTCCCCTCCCAACAAAAACAATCTCACAATTCAGTAGATGACCACAGTGTACCTATAAATATTGGGCTAAATGAAAAAAAAAAAAAGACGTTTTTATAATTCTCCCTAAAAGTGAAATTATAGAAAAAATTCTGACACTTAAAATTCAGCTGAAAGTATAATACATATTTTTAAAAATTTAAAATTTTAATGTATTTTAGAAATTTTATCCATATCTCAACTAATATCATTTCTTAAAATTTTATTATTAAGGTAATTATTTATGTCCATCTCAATTTTACAAAAAGCAAGCAAAATATGTTAAAAACCACAAGAAAATACAGACTTTAAAATAAAAAAAATACACAAAGAAAATATCTATTGTATTATATAAGGATTTACAAGTCAAACTTATAACTTGCATATCCCTGTTATTTTTCAACTTTTCCAAATGACTGAAATTTTTATTTGTTTTAAAAAAGACAAAGCTTGTATTTATGTACAATGTAATACTTAGTCATCAGAGAACACATCTGGGAAAAAACTTGGAAGAAGTGGTACATAACCAAGAACTTGCTAGTGAAAAGACACAAATTCATCAGTGTTGAACATAATGTTTCAGAATATTTGCAGAAGATATATGAAAAAGATTAATAGTGTGTCTCTTTTCAAAGAGCATAGTTAACAAAAATCCCTTCACTAGATGCTTAATAAACACGAGAATTGCGAGAATTGTGTAGCTCCACCAAACGGAGCCTTATTATTCCTGAGTAACAATCTTTGCATATCCTGGCAACTATACAAAAATTATTCCAGAAAACCTGTATTTCTTTATCTACTCTACATTGCCTCTTCTACCAAATCACAATTCGATTGACACTCTTTTTATTTTAAATATAATATTATGTTGAGTAAAAACCTCCACTGAAATGAAGGAAAGGAGGAAACATATTGACCATATCCAGGATCTTTTGGATTTTTCTGTCTGATAACTTCTGATATCTCATTAAATTTGGAAGCAAGTTCATAAAGTGAGACTAGCAGAAGTGTTTATATTCTGATGTCTAAGGGGGAATGGAGTATCGAGGACAAGTTGTAGTTTATAAGCATGGCTTTATATTGAAAGATATATTTGACTTTGAGATCTTCTTGTGTGATGCCCAGTAGTCTGAACAGCTCCCAGAGGAGGTAGACAGCAAATATAATCTAGGTTTAGGTTTTTCCCAACCATGAGCAGAGCATTGATACTGGGAAGTGACTTAAATGACAGGCCTTAGAATTTAAGCTGATTTTCAAAGGGAGTATAGACAGCTGTGGGTTGACAGAGGTAAAGTAAAAGAAACAATGAACTCAAAATGCTGGTGGGGAGAAAAGCACATAAAGTGAGTTATGTTGAAAGAGAAAACTCTCTGTACTTAGTAGGTTAGCGGCACACTTTCACATGAGGATAAGATGCAGCACAGAATGCGAGGAGTGAGTTGCGGGAGGGGTGGGGAAGTGTTTAAGGAAAAAAATAAAAACGCCAACTGGGAGCCCTTTCCGCATGAGCATTGGAATTCTGGGTATCACAGAAGATACAGGAAGAGGTATAAAACTTACCGAGAAAAGGATTTTTCAAGGGAACGGCATAGTCTAAGTCTGAAAGTGGGATTGGATATCAATAAAGAGATTCAACATCTTAACCATGAATTAAGCGAAGTGAGGAGATTTTGGTCATGAACCTGGTGTGCCCGCAGGTCCATCGTGGCCATGAGGCTGCCATGGGGAGTACTGCAGACTGTGGATCCAGAATGTCTGGATTCAGATCCCAGCTTCAACACTTACCACCTGAGTGACAACACTTGTACTCCTTGGGAGTAAGTTAAATGCTTAACACAGGACTGCACGTAGTGTTAATTCAAGACACAGTAGCTTTCAAATTCCGTAAGGGAGTAAATTATAAAGGAGTAAGCAAGAGAGATTCGATCCAGGGGTGCTGCTCCACAAGATAAGCAATAGGTAAAATAGAACATTATAGGTAATTCCAATAAATTCTCCTTTTTACCAATTCATTCAACTATTAGAATTTATTCTCACACTTTTTTTTCAATAAATTACTTGAGGTTCAAGTTACTCCAAATATTTTTAAGAACTATGGAAGCTGGCTTAACCCAAAAGGCCAGTTTTCATTCCAAACAACAGGTAGAAGAAAAAGAAAAAAAAAAATCTGAATTTTTAAATTGATATACCAGCTTCTGTGCTTGTACCAAATTCCCAAATGCAATATTTGAAAATGAGAACTATCAACGAGCCCAAGGAAATGGTGAACGTTGCTGGCATAATGAACGGGTGATGAATAGGTGAGCCTATGGTAATGCCTCCTGCTCTAACTTCTGTTTAGGATGGTTTTATTTACATGCATGTGCTCAGAAGTGCTCCAAAAGTTAGACACTGTGACAGGGTGCCTGGCTTTACAAAATGCTCTATCCTAAGTCAACTAGCATCTGGGGCCTTGTATTACATCCATTTGGTTTCTGCATTGAGGGGAAATTATGACCCCAGGTTCTCCTACCTAATAAGAGAGCTTTCTTGGGAATACTTGATATGCAGCTGAGAGAAAAGGGTGGTCTTTTGTTTCAGGAAATCTAGAAGGGTATGATTCAGGGGCTGCTAGCAATAACTTCTTCCGCATACACAAATAGCACAACTTGGTCATCCAATTAGAATTCTTGGGGCCTCTTTTGAGTTTAGAAAGGTTAACTGTAGTCTTGCAGTTTAATTTTTTGTGATAATGAATAGCTTTTTCAACTGAAATTGTGGAATAGCATTTTTACCAGCTCCTTCCAAAAATATACTTTCTAAGTAACAGGTAAAGCAACTTTTAATTTAAAGCTAGTCAAGTCACTTGATCTGAACATACATCTTAAAATTGTTGCATGGGTCTTTTATTAATGTCATTATTGATGCAAGCACATTTCCCTTCTCCTTCAGCAACTTCTCATTGCTAAGATTGTCACTGTATCACTCACGTTTCCCTCAGACGTAATTTCTTCACTGAGTATTTAGATGCATAGTTTCTTTTTAGTGAGACCGTTGCTCAGAAATATTGGATTCCTCACATCCTACCTCCATAGGTGCAGTATATTTCTCATCCTGTCAGTTTTGGCTTGACTGTGTAACTTTCAGGGTGGGGGTAGAGTAAGGCAGGTGAAGCAGAACCATGCAAATTCAAAGCTGGATTAAAAACAATAATAACAATAATAAATAAATAAGTAGGCTGGGAGGAAATTTTTGGAGGTGATAAATATATTTATGGCATAGATTGTGATGATGTTTCACAAATGTACATTTCTCTCTGAAATCCTCAAGTTATATATATGTATTAAATAATTAAAACTTTTGCATGTTAATAGTACCCTCTATAAAGTGGTTTAATTTTTGGATATTTTGTTCCTCCTGGAACTTTTTTGCATTTTTAAAATATTGCATTAAATTATATATGCATATAATTTTTTTATCTTGCTCACTGAGCTTTTGGCAATCGCTCATCCATCTCTACAAGTCAGTCAGTTCTCAGACTAAAAACCATTGAAGAGGTAGCCTGTCCCCTTGAGGAAGGAAATTGAATGTCCACAGAAAGAATCCATAAATTTTTTTTCTTATTATTTCCCACAGGGATCCTCCAGTCATTTACCAGGAACACTATTCACTAGCATACTTACAGTAATTCTATGACTTACGGAGTAAGTGGAATTATGGTAAGAGAAGTCAAGTTGAAGACCTAGAAACTGCTCCCCCTTTAGTCATGGGAGTCAATTACAAAAATGCAAACCATATCAGATTGTATAGCAAAGATTAGTGTCACCCATAAAGTAAAAACTGGAAAGTATTCTGCAAGCCCTGCAAAATGGTAGGGAATAAACCCTGCAAAATTTTAGGAGCCTGCAATATCAGGGACTTTTTTAAATATCTAGTGGTTTGGAGACATCACCTCCAAGATGTAGGATAATAATTGCATGTTGCAATTCTTACCATTGAAAAAGAGGCAAAGTACATGATGACAGATCATTTTGTATTTGGCAGACAGCATATAGTACAATTGAGACTATTGCTCCAACCATGTGATTCGGAAGGCTGCCATATTGAGTGGGATCCAGAGAAAGGAAGAGCTCTGCAGTAGGTTCAGGCTTCCGTGCGAGCTGCACTGTATTCAGCAGTCTGCCCCAGCAGACTCTGTAGTGCTAGAGTTATCTATGATAGATAGGAACAGCATCTGGTGTCTCTGGCAAGTTCCAGTATGAAAGGCTACATGCAGATCCCCAGGGTTCTGGATAAAGATTATCTGCAGCATATAACATTTGTCCATTCAAAAAGGAATGCTTGTTAGGCTACTGAGTTTAATTTTGTTCACATCAAAAAACTGTCTGACCAGAGCCTTCCATCATAAGTTGGATGGGCCAACAGAACATTGATCTGGGTGAGCACAACTATAGTCGTGTACAGTTAGAAGCAAGCTCAATCGGGCATGGAACACACACACACACACACACACACACACACACACGTGCGCGCGCGCACACTCCACAATAAGAAAAGATGGCCTCCATGTAACTGCAGATGCTGTTATGGGTTGGATGGTGTACAGTAAAAATCCATGTTGAAGCCCAAACCCGCAGGACCTCAGGATGTGACCTTTTTGGAAATAAATTTTTTGCATATGCAATCAACTAAGATGAAATCATGTTGAAGTAGAGTGGGTCCCTAATAAAATATGATGGGTGTCATCATAAAAATGTAGAAATCTGGACACAGATATATAAATGGGGATAAAGCCATGTAAAGATGAAATCAGATATGTGCAAACCAAGGAATGCCATAGGTTCCCAGATTCATCAGAAGCTAGGGGAGAAGTATGGAACAGGAGAACCAACCCTGCTGAAACCTTAATCTCGGATTCCTAACTTCCAAAACTGAGACTATGCATCTCTTCCTTTTAACTTATCCAGTTTCTGGTACTTTGTTATAACAGCCCTAGCAAACAGCATGCAGATGGTTTCATTACATGTTCTACTTCAATTCACATATATGGCCTTGTGCATGTGTGTGTGGAAGGTCCCTATGGCCAGTTCATAGAGAAAGAGAAAAAAAAACTGGACAGACTACCTTGATGCATTTATTGAATGTATGCTACAGCTGAAATTATCATACCTTGTTAAGGCTGAGGAGATAGCTTCCCATCGGGCAGTATACTTGAGGTAGAGAGAAAAGTAGACAGACATAGTACCTGAAATGTCAAGTAGTGGAGAATGACCTGGGTGGATGTTCAGGTGCCTGGAATGAGCAAGACTAGAGGATCGTAGAGGAGGTGATCTGGGGAAGATGCATGTGGGTGGCTCTAGTGAAAAGATGCAGATCATTGTATCTCATATCAAAGTGTGTTAGAAAGCATCCATCACAGAAACTGGCCAATCGTATGCTCAGTGCATGCCAGCCAGCTTAGTCTTTGGCCACCTAAATGCTGTACAGCGTTTGGGTCCATAAATACAGTGATCATAGTGGCACAGAGAGAAGCCATTCATGGGTCCACAGATTGTCCTCCTCTCAGCAATCTGACCAAGCTAATACTGCTGCTGAATGTATAATGAGCAGCAACAGAGATAGTTCCTATTTAAGGAGATTAGCCAGCCAACTTCTGATACAATTTGAGTCCAGCAGACCCCTTCATCTCAGGGAAGAGGGAGGGGATTTATTTGTTCTTACTGTGACTGAGATATATTCTGGATATGGGTTTGAACATCCTGCCTGAGTGACTCTGCCTGTACCATTATTCAGGAGTTCACAGTGTCTACTTTACCCACAGTGAACCCTACATGTAGTCACCTCAGACAAAGGACTCATTAGGTGGCTCAAGAAGTGACACAATGAGCCGATGCCCAGGGATCCACAGATCTTATGATAAACCACGTTACCTGGAAACCACTGGCTTAAGAGAACTTTTGTGTGATCATTTAAGGGATTAGCTAAGGAGCTATAAACATAGAGATGACTCCTCGTGGGGTTGGGACTTCTGTCTTTCAAGATGTGATATACCCAGTAAAACAGCAGTGATTATATGATGCTGTGTAGCTGACAGGTAACAAGAAGGAAATAAGAAGTAGGAATAGCCCTTTTTCTCACTATTGCTCCCAATGACTAATTTGCACATTTGTACTCCCTGGACATGCAACTTTAGTCACTGTACAATTAAGCATCCTGATTCACAAAGATGGAGAGCACTTACGTCAGGGTCACAGCAAGAATTCCATTGAAATTAAAGCGTGACTGCTGGAAGGTCATTTTGATGTTCAGGACAAAGGAAATAATTACTCACTGGGATGATTTTCCTTAATCGGCATGAAGAACTTGTGTTGGTCTATATAGTGGGAAAGTGAAGAGCAAGTCTGGATGTAGAGGACTCCCTGGCATGTGTCTTGATGCCTCCATGCACAGACAAGGAGAACTGACAGTTGTGCCAACCATAATCTGTCACAGGGAAAGTAACCATGGCTCATGTCCTTCAGAAGTGAAATTCTCAGTCACTTAACAGGAAAAGTGACCTAGACCAACAGAAATACTCGATAAAAGTGAGGGAAATCTAGAACTGTGGTAAAGGAATAAAATGATATATATATTAATTGTGGCCCCAATAACTGCAGCAAGGGAACTGTAAATTGTACCACTAACTGTCCAGTTGAAGTTCTTTTGGGAGGTGTTTTTATTGACTGCAGCCTTGAATAGTCACTGATGAAAAAGAGCAGACTTCCTTTGGGGTGGGTGTGTTGAAAGGGGAGGAACTGAGCAGAACCCACCTTCTTCCTACCTGGATTCACCCAAAAACAGTTCCGGTACATTACAATGGCTTCCTCGTTTTCCTTGCCGCAAGGAGTTCTCTGTCCACAGGGGTGCATTCCACTGGTACACAAAAATATCAGCAGGTTAATGCCCAAGATTTGTCTTCAAAAAATGAGAAATAAGAGTTGATACCTCAGCTTCCTTGGCTTTTGGGGGACAATTTTGAGGGGTATTTTCTACAGTCTTCCAAAGGGCCCACTGTGGGATTTAGTGTCAGGCTTTTATAGCTGTAACCAATTCTAAAAAACAAAAACAAAAAACACACACATTCTTTATTGACTTTCGTCCCTTCCTTTTTACGCTTTCTCACACTTTCACCATATTGCATCATGAAGTATCATGAAGCCCTCTAAGAAATCCCCTAAATTCAAGACATATTGCTCTCCATACCTTTGATAGTCCTTGGGGTCACTCACTGAATAAAATACTTGTAACCAAATCTTTCTATCAGGAGCTGTTGTTTAGGAACTCAAACTAAACATCGGAAGTCAGAAAGCTTAGCTGGGAAACAGAATTAATTCCATGACCACAATGCCATTTCTTTTGCTGTCTGTGATCAGCAGAGATGTGCGTTCATGGCTGTTCTGGAATTATCATTCTAGACAACCACAGCAGGTAGCTGAATTCACCTGAAATAAGCTTGGCTTTTTAAAGGAAACCAGTGGGAAGTCCTTCCAGCTATTGGAATAAAGTGATAGCAGTACTTTATTTTTATCTATCAAATTCACAAAGATAAAAAAAGTTTTCATAATAGATAGCATTTGAAAATTGTTTAAAAACAAACAAACAAAAAAACATCCTCATACACTTCTAATAAGAGAATAAGTTGATGTACCATTTCAGAAAAGCAATTTGGTGAGCGGTTGGCAATCAAACCAAATCCCTCAATCAACGCCTCTTACATTGACCATCCATCTTTCCTGAAATTTAGTGTCCCTGTCATTTTATCTCAACTCTACTTGTACCCTACTCTGCTCTGTCAGAAGCCTGAAAACTACCTTCCCCAATAACTTCTCACAATGGAAGGCACTGGCAGGCGTCTGGGCAACAGGAGAAAGACTAGGTCGTGCGCTCATCTCCTTTGGCTTCCGAATGTGCCCCCGACAGCATTAGGGGGACGTGCAGCTCCTGATCAGGCTGTGTGGCACCAGCATCAACAGTAGTGAAGGGTGGCTGTTACCAGAAAAGCAAAGGTCTTTTGGGTGCTGCAACAGCCCTGGTAACACGCACCGCGTCAAAGCCTGTGGCTTTGCTGAGGCAACAACGTCAGTGAGTGCTTTTAAGCTTCCTGGCTACTTTAGCAAGAAAGATAAGTGTGGGCTCCTGGAGTTTGAGGAGGCTAAGGGGGTGTGGTAGGGTTGTTCTAAGGCAGCCAAGACAACTGCAGGATCACTTGCAGCTTCAGAGGCAAAGCTATTATGCAATACGGGCAACACAGTTTCGCTCTTTCAGGCTAGATGTGGCAGGGATTTATTGAAATCCTAGCTCTTAGGATAGATACACTTGCAACCCATCTTTATATCAAATAGTTTCCATTTGAAATTTATAGAGCGGTTTGTTTTCCAGAGCAAACTTTGACTGGCAGGCTGCTCCTCCCTGTTTCTGCATCATCTTTTTTCCATGTGTTGGCCCACTTTTTATTCTGCTTTCACTTCTATTGCTTATCCTCTAAATGTTTGTCTTCCTTGGGGATCAATTACTGGCTTACTTGTCTGTGTGCTATATACTAACTCCCCAGGTGATGAAATTCACCCCAGTGCCTAAATACCGAATATGCCCCCATATCTTTACCTCCTGTGAAATCTCACTATGAGGTCAAGCCTGTCAGCTGAAAATCTCCTCTTGGCATTTCAAATATAAATATTCAAATTGATCTTAGCATCTTCACAGTATGCTATCAGTATGTTTGTTCTGCCACTTCAGCCAGTTGTTTCATATCTATCAAGTGTCTAAAGTTATATACTGAAATTCTCTCCTTGCAGTTTCCTCTTTCTTACTCTTTCAAACCAGCCTCTCACTTACTTCCATTGCTTCCGGGAGTACGTTTTGGACATTCTTTCCTGCTGCTTTGTTATTTCATTCTTGATTTGTACCAATGCATCTCAGAATTCGCTGTTTAAACCCTCTAATCACCTTTAGCATTTCTACCACAATGATTTTATAAATTAGGAATTTAATTGCATATCTCTCTTCACAAAAAGTTCTATTGAATTGCCAAAATCCTCGGGGAAAAGCTCAAAGCTTTTTAGTGGGGCAGGAAAGGCAATCAGGAACACAGCATGGACTTACCTCGTTCGCCTTTATCATTAGCCAATGCCCCTTTGCACTTTTGAGTCCGGTTTCATTGAATCATTTGCATTTCCGTTAATGTGCTATTATCTCTCTTCCTTAGTGGCCATTTTATCTCTTTTCATCTTCTGCCTGGAATGCCTTTCTCCACGCATTTCCCTGGCTAACTTTCATCAACCCAGATTATCTCAGGCATCCAAGTGTCTGGGAAGACACTCCTATGAGAACCATACATTGCTTCTGTGTGTACAATAACTCTTGATGTATGTGTCTCATAGTCCTTGTTTTACTGCATTTTACTTATCGGCTTACTGATCTGCCTCCTCTTATAAACTGCAAGTACATGGGGGATCACATAGTCCCCAGCTCAATATAGAATTTCATTACAGACATTCAATAAAGCTCTCTTTCCTAGTGTCATTTTCTATGATTCCATCAAATATCTATCTTGTCTTTTAAATTATCATTATTTTACCCTGATTATTAATTAACTTTCCTTTTTTAATAAGTATGTCATGTTTGAAAGTGGTGTATATTCTTTACACCAAGGTAGTACATATTTTGTGTGTGTGTGCCATCTATTACTGTGTGTTGAGTAACAAGTTTCTTAGTAAACATTTTAAGTTATCTGGAAATTCAGAAAGAAAAATAATTATGATGTCTTCCATCTTATAGTTCATGCTTGGGTACATAATTATTAACGTGAAAATAATAATATAATTGATAGATAATTTCTGCATTAATGGTAAGTAGTTCATAAGAAACACAGAAAGGCATCTTTTAGTCAGTCCATCAGGGTCAAGTTCAAATCCTGCCCTTTGCTGCACATTAGGCCTAGTAGACATTCTATAACCTTTTTCCATATGAATTTCCACATCTGAGAAATGGGTATAATTATTATGACCTTCTCAAGGATTTTAGGAAGATTACATAAGATATTAAACATAAACTATTCAGCCCATTTTGACACATAATAGGCATCCAGTAAAAATTAAGTGTTATTCTTAAGGAAGTTAGAACTTGAGGTATGGATTCTTATGGGTTCGACATAGAGAAAAGAGAAGGCACTTCAAGAAAGGAGATTGACTCATGCAAATAAAATCACTAAAGGCCTGTTGCAAACCAAGAAAACAGTGATTCTAGCAGAGGGTGTAACTGAAAAGGACACGGAAATACACTTGGGGAAGTGGGGTATCCCGCACTCTAATGTACAGCAGAGCTGAGCCAGCATGCTTAGATCTCGTAAAACAGGCAATTTGTTGCTAACAGTTTTTTGGGTAGGGAAGTAAAATCATAAAGTTTAAGGAGGGTTGTCTTAGCATTATCAAGAATGTTTATGTATCTCCAGTGTGAAAAATGAAGCAAGACTTGGATAATTGGCGCCGACTATTTCTTTACGCAAGCTTCCACAACAGGCGCCCTGCACCTGAGTCCCTCCATTCTGGGTTGTGACTTGGTGCTGCAGGGCAAACTGGTATGTTTGCTCCTTAACTGTGAAATTTGTCACTTTGATTGTTTCTCACTTGCACTTAAAACCCTGTAAATGCTATATCAGTACAGTATTATGTAACACAATGACTGTTATCTCTTACTTCTCCATGCTGATCTATGCAAGGCACCTTCTGTCACTTAAGTGAGGACCTCTTGCCTGAAGAGAGTGATTCATCAAAACCGCTGAGCTTTTTTCATAATCATCATCTTCACAGTGTAGTACAGAACGCCATTAGCAGCCTTTAATTTTCCAGGTTTCTTGCAGCATAACAACTTTAGTTTATGTTTTAATGCTTCGATTTGTAAAGAAATCAGTGGTTTTAAAACTAAACTACTCATCACAAAGATGTTACGTTCATTAGCATCTGCCCTGGTTTTCTGTATGGAGGGTATATTGCAAACCTGAATTGCATTTTTGTCTGCAAGGAGCACAAGGTTTGAATTGACTAAGTGTGTACTTAATTATTGTTCCACTGCTCTTCCACGCCCATTCACCTCAAGCTCTCCATAAGCCGAAAGCAAGACTAATTAGTATCTAATTGATATTTTTTTCAATAGTGTAGTAGACCTCTCTCAATGCAAACAAAGTAATTTCATTATACACTGTAGAGAACACTTAATCAGTCATAATAGCAAATATGGAAAGGAGTATTTGTTCGGTTTTCAAAATGATAGGTACTTAAATAAGCAGCACCTGGCTGTCTCTTCTGGATTTTACTTCTTAAGTAGGAGGATAGTATAACCACTCATTTCTTTTCACACATTTACTGGCAGGTTACTGTAGAATCACTGAGCTAGGCACTGCAGATACAAAATAAATAAGAAGATTTCTTTAAAAAAACCCCACAGTCTCAGCCTAAACTCAGGAAAAATAATTTCAGTACATGGGATGACAGGTTTGTACAGAGCATCATGGAATCACAGGAAAGAGCGGAGTACTTCAGCCTAAACAAGTCGGGGACAGGTTCCTAGAGGAGATGACAACACGAGCCAAAGAGAATGTAGCCAATTAACTATCAAATTGAGGGAAGGATGGGGCAAAAGGCATTCCAAGCAGAGAAGAAATTGCTAGCAAAGGTGGCACTGTGAGAAACGTAATCCAAAGATCTATTGCTGAGTGTATTCCATGCATGTCCACACAATGCATTCAAGTCTCATACTAATTTTCCAATATACTTTTAGCAAAAGCAAACTAAAAGTTGCCCATAACTTTATATGAAAGACACTTATATGTTAAGTAAATTTGTTTTAAAATAAACATGTTTGCCTTTTAGCAAATATCATACATAAATTTCATTCTGTTATAAATAGCTTTCTGTGCTCCCTGAAGGTCAAGCGACATCCAATGCCCAACTCACCTTGCATACCCTGCCTGTCTGAGGACTCAGGGGACTGTGACAAAACTGAGTAAACAATGAAAAACTGTGCTGATTCTGCAGATAATGGTGTTCGAGAATAGAGGAAAATCAACTTGGAGATGTGCAGGCGTTATGGATCTGGAAAGATATGAAAAATGAGCTGAAATGATTAATTTTGAGATAGTTCCAATTGGCAGCCAAAGTAGTTTCCTGAGGTGTGTATCTTCTATCCTATTGAAGCTTAATGGTTTTGCCTTTTCAGTGATATATTATTTGTTTTCTAATTTTGTAATAGTAAATGACAGAACAATTAAAATTGAAAAATTCATTTGATGACCCCAGGAAATATAGAAGCTCGCCAGCCAAACCACTGAGATCACTCTCAGATGCATAATTAGTTAGGCCTCTTTAGATTTCAGCCACAAGAGAATAGCAGAACCAGGTCTGTGTGGTGAGAGGGATTTCCAAGGGGCTTTTTATAAGATTTAGGAATGGGCTGGGTGATTTTAAGGAGGTTTTGGAAACCAAGGATACTTCTGTATCCTTGCACTGGCAGGGAGCTAGGACAATTAGGTTTTTGGGGTATTTTGTTAGTTTTCATGTAGAAAACAAGACAAAGTTTGGCTAGTGTTGTTAGCGTAAAAGTAGTCAGAAGATGAAAACCGTTTAGTCATTGTTTCAAATTTGTAGTGTCTCTATCTGTCTTATTTCAGAAATTGCATGAACTGGTCACAGAGAAGCCTTGTATGATGTTTGTGTATATGTGAGTATTGTTTGTAATGACCTAGCTGCTTAGCGCTGGTGGCCAGGGCTGGGTCAACTCATATTTTATTGTGTAGGGCCTAATTCCATACATTTTCAGAATTCTGTTAATTAGAAGTGGGACTGGAATAAGTACCTCTTTTTTTTTTTTTGACTACAGGGTGTGTTGTTTAATCACACTCTGTGACAATGTCTGCATTGCAGTAGCATTTGAGTCTCTGGAAAGAATGTATTGGCCAATTGCGATACAGGCAATTTCCAGTTACAATATAATTATGAGTCCTAATAATAAACTCTGAAGGCAGTGATATAGAATAACAAACACAGACCAGAAAAGCATCTCTCAGAGAGCAACTAGACCTGTTTTAGAGAGCCCAGTGGTCATTTTCATTGTACTATTCCTGTGTTGTTCTAAATGATCATTGCTTTTCACTTATAGGTACAACAGAAATGTTTGCTGTAGCACAAGTTCCCCTTGAATAGACAGGAAAAATCAGGGCCCACGTGACTTTCTAAGACAACACTGGCACTTGGATATAATCTATTTACTTGAGCCTTCAGAGCAGATCTGAGCTCACTTATGATTAAAAATGGGTCAGGAACAAAACTCAGAAGTCTTTTTTAGTTGTGTATTTGCATAATTGGGTCACAGATCACACAGCATACATGAAGAGGGAGTAAATTATTCTTCCTCAAGGGCGCACTCTTAAATAACACACTTGCCTTATTTTAGAGTTCTCTGCATATCCTTAATCTTATAGATTGATGATGACATGAGCAATGGATATTTTGAGTAAAACATCAAGACTATGCAAAGATTTTTAATGATAGTCCCAGTGAATTTTATATTATTGACAATGGAGAGGTAAGTTGGAATTCCCCACTTGAGAAACAAAAATAATAAACATTTTTTTTGGTTTTGGCTACTCTTAAAACAGTAACTCTCTGTCAAAGAAAAGTGCCAATCCATCCTGAGAATAAGCTAACAATAGCCAGAAATATGTATAGACCATTCCTAAGGGAAATTGGTTTGGTTAACAGTGGTTTTTAGGGTGGTCATCAGCAAGAAGTTTATGGGGTTCTGAGCCAGTGCTTTAAAGGACATTCCACTTATATTTTGGCTACCTATGTAATCGCGAGTGGCACGTTGGTTAAGAGCTGGCTTGGGACGCCAGAGGGCCCCGGTTCGGATCCCACATATGAGGGCCAGTGACACTGTTCTCTACAGCTAAGATGCTGAACAACAGCTCAACCTGGAGCTGGGCTGCCCTGAGTTGCCAGCGATGGCATAGGCTGCAGCCCCTGCTGCAGTGGGTTGCCATGGGTTACCGTGTGTAGCCAGCAGCCAGCGTGAACAGCCAGCAGCCGCTGTGAGTGGCCATCCAGAAGCCGGCGACTGATCTGCCTTGCCTGGGAAGAGCACAATGATGGTGCCAACTTGGGCCAGTGAAGCAAAATCCTCCACAACTAGACTGAAGAACAAAAGGACAGCGACTTGTCTGTCCCCTTCCCTCAATTCCCCAATAAAAAACTTTAAAAAATAATAATAATAAATAAATAAATAACATGCATTTTAATTGGGTTTTCCTATTTTTATGGGAGATCCCATAGATGTCAGGAAGCCTCTTTCATCGAAGCCTTCAACATGATAAAGGCCCACCCCAAAAGTAGAGAAATATATTTTTACCATACATAGCTGGGAAGCTTATGTAAGGGAAAGCAGTGTAGCCATTTGAGTTGATTTAACTTCTAGGAGATGTTGGCATTTTAATGGTAAATTTATGTCTATGATCCTTGACATGCGTTTGGTATGAATCATCAACACACAACATGAAATCAGTGTTGTCCAAAAGAGATGTTATAAGGTCTTCACTGTGCGTGACTATTTCCCTAGTGGAGTCAGTGGGTTCAGGGTGTTCAGTGATGGATAGGGATCTGAGAGTATAGTGACAATGAGGACATTAGCAGATCTCCAGAGACTTTAATTTAGTCTGTGATGTGTATTGTGGATGTCAGTGATTGACAAAGGGGTTTTTCATTGTTTTGTTCATGTAAAAATTGGTTTGTTGACAGTAATTATGTAAGTCCATGCCTAAAGCTTCTTTTAACCTGAGAAGCATGTGGTCAATAAAATATAAACATATTAATATGTTTTAATTACATATAATTGACCTAGAATGACTTCACTACACTTTTGGCATATTCATTTTTTATCCTAGATTTGTGAAAAAAATAATAAAGAAAAAGTACTTTCGCAATAAATGAGAGATAATTAAAATCTAAAAGATGTCAAGCAATTTGAACTATCCCCATTTTTTTTAAATAAGATGAAGAATTAAATCATTGCTTTACCTGTGCCCATAGAAGCTTATATATCCTAAAATCTTAACAGTTTTATTAATCTGAATTTGAAGGCTGTATATAGAAAAGGCAAAATAAAAAAAATTTCAGAAGGGGTAAAATCTGAACAAAACTGATACATATTTATACGTAAGAAATAGTTACAGGCAATATTTTAAAACACGGAAATGCACATCAGTGATTATTAGAAACCTTTCATATTTCCTTATTAAAAATAAGTAACTTAAAAAAAAGACTTAATTAAATTATGACTGAAAGTTCCAAAGAAAGTAAATTTTCTATCATTTCCTGAAATATTGTCTTCTATTACATTTGTAAATTTTAAAATCTAGTCTTATAATTCTTTCATATATATCACATATATATTGGGCTATCGGAAAAGTCATGACACATTTTTGCGACGGAAAACATAGAAAAAATACGTCATGACTTTTCCAACAACCATATATATGCATATATATGAGTATAAATTATATGTTGAATTTGTTATATAAATTATTGTCATGTAAAATAATGTAATGCCAAAAACTAATGTAAATTATTACAAGCATACAAATAGATAATAACTTTAAAAATCATACTTTAGCTTTAAAATAAAAGTAACGTTATAAGCATATTTAAACAAAACAGTATAAATATATAATGTTTATGACATTAATGAACAAAAAAAATCTCTTGAAAACTGTACAAACCATACCTATATTTTGAACGTGTTCATAATATATATAAATGATTGTATCCCACATACCTCAATCATCTATATTAATTAACAACTTTAAACCAAAACAGATTTCCCTCAGACACAGAGAAAACAAGAAGACAGAAAACTGCCTAGTTGTTTTTCTCTAAAAGCACATGTCATATAACTTTTACAAATTCCGAGATGGCAAAAGCAAGCACATATAAAACATCATCCAAAGGATTTAGGAATATTCTCTAATTTTTAACTATTCCATAATTCTATAAATATAAGAGACAGGGGAGTGAAAACTGTAACTAGTGACCAATGCCATTAGAAATTGTTCAAGTGAAATAAAGATTGAAGAAAACAGCTATTCTAAGTGATTTGGAAATAAAAAAAGCATACAAGGGAATAAGGTATTTGTGGAACAGCAACAATGAAAAGACTTGCAGCTCTTGTTGTAGCAATAAGTCAAAGAGAAGATGGACTAGATATATAGGTGAGAAGTTACCATATTATAAATATAAAATTCATGCCTATAAATTTGGTCTTTGATATCTTTTTCTGAAGTCTATAAATTGAATTATTTAGAGAGGCTGAAGAGATTTGTGTGAATTTAACCCACAGAAAGAACAAAAATATACAGAACGGTGTGCATTGTGCCCTCTGTCAGGTTTCTCTGTAGATCCACTCTGTGAACTTGTTTGCTGTGCTCTAGGGATCTGGGCTACAGAGACAAAATCAAAATTTGATGCTTCTAACTTCTGGCTTCCTGTCCAGTGGTCACTCAGCACAGTCTGCTCTGTCTCAGATTGAGGTAACGCCTTTACACCCTGAGGGGTGGTGGACCTAGGTAGAAGGAGACCTGGCATCCTGTCCCTTCTGGCCTTCTTATATACGGTCCATATCCTTGTAAACAAACTCTCAGCTAATTATGTGCTTATATGCTTTTTAGTTCTTTCATACTCAGGCCCTGTTTGATAAGCTACCCAATATTTTTTAAAATGCTGACTTGATAATATAAACTATTGTTTTAGCAATAAATTACTATTATACAAAGTTGTAAGATGGCAGTTTGATATTATGTATTAAAAATCCTTAAAAGCCACTAGTTAGGGCAGGCTAACCTGTGGTGTAAAAGTTACTCCAAAATTGAGTAACTTAAAGAACAAGAATTTGTTTCTAAAGTAACAGTCCTGAGCCAGTGTACAGGCTTTCCAGGGTCACTTTTATTGTTACCATACTTTTCATACAAGATGGAAAAAAAAAAAGGATCATTTTATTAGGAAGATCTGAAAGTAATGCTCTTTAATTCTGCTAATCTTTGATTGGAGAAAAATTAGCCACGTGGCCATAACCCAAATATAAAGGAGGATGAGAAAAATAATCTAGTTTTTTCCTCAATAAATGGGACAATACTTATCAATTGATAGTAAGCAGTCTTTTCCAATTCAAGAAAGTTT
>NW_017733027.1:116799-127104 GCF_001890085.2 Hipposideros armiger | reverse complement strand
AATAATGGAACCTGCCAAGCCCTCCTGATCGCCACACTGGTGACATTGCCTGATATTATTAAACATAACTGTATTTCTTTCTCAGTTAACTACTGCCACATGGCTCTGTCACTCCTGAATGCATTATCATAAATTAAATTAGAAACATTTAAATAGCAGTCTCTCCATCTTTAGCCTTAAGAAGAAAGATTGCACAACACTTTTTTCCCCATAAGTACATTACTATATAACAGAAATAGGTAAGGATTTTACTAATGTAGTACTATTACTATGCCTAAAAGTTTCAAAATAATCCATTCATATACTGTGTAATAACAATCCATGTTTATTTTCCCATAATACCAACAACATATTTTATCAGTTGTTTTTCTTGCTGTTTGAATCAAGATCCGAATTCAGCCCATCTTTTAATTTATTAAAGCCTCTGCCTCAATTTGTCTTTTCATGCCTATTATTTATTTATTCATTATTTGAATATGCTCACTTGTGCTACAGGATTTCCCACTTTCTGGATTTAGATTATTTCATCCTCATGGTGTCATTTAAAACATTCCTCGGTTGCCTAAATTTTCTGTGAATGGGGAGTTAGATTTTGAGACTTGATAAATTCCAGTGAAGTAATTTTAAGTTAATCAGAAAAGTCAAGAACTGGGTATTACGTTAACTTACAGTTAGTAAGCTGTAATAGAAATGGAAACTCGATGACTATCCTTCAAAACTCTTCAAATGGATGATGGGTTGATGAAAGATACACTAAAACATATTTTTTTCTAATTTATTTAACCAAGGATGCAGTAATGGACTGCACAGAGCACAGTAAATAAATATAAATTAGTGTGGCTTTCCTTGTTCTCGTTCTCGCAAATGGACAACTACATGTAGTTTATGTCTTGTTAGAGTTGAAAACAGCCCCATTATTGTCTTTCAAAAATCTTTTTATTTTCCAGGTTGCATCTTCCTAAAAGATTTACATGATTAATCTCTGTACTCCTTCTCTTAAAATACTTATAAATATTGTTGTTCCCTGGTAACTAAAGCAACACAGCCTCAGCTAGGCCATGTCCTCATAGCAAAAGCACCAGGATTCCTACCCAGGTGCTCCTGAAAATTTTGCCACCTTTCCAGGATCTCAGCCCATTTCTATGCAGAATGTCTTTAAAGGCAGGGGGGCTGTGATAGCTTTAGGCAGACAGGCTGTAGTTGTACAGGTTTTTAATCTAAGCCTGTTGTATAGTATTTTAAAGAACCCAATGAGACTATGATGGATTAGCAATTCATGTACATAATACATTAAGATATTTTTTTTTCTGGTTGAGACAGCAGATCAATTCAATTTATACCTGAAGAATAAAATACCAAGATAATAGGTCTGACAGAAATGAAACAGTCATGTTCACGCTGCAGACAATGCGTTTCAGAACCTCTGATTCTGGTCTGCACAACACATTTATCAGGTGAGACTAGAGCATTCTATTAATCTCACTGAAACTTTTGGGCCAAACTCGATTTTCATTAACTCTGATAATAGTTTTATGAATAAAATGTGGTAGGTATTAATATTTTAGTATATGACTTAAATCTAAATATAAATAGACTGCAGTCACCAAATTTTCAATACACACTGCATGGAATCACAGACAAGGCATTTACACGTAAGATTTTTATTAAATTAGATGAATTTTATGTATTTTTCTAATTGAAAGTTTCTATGAATTTATTATTCTGAAAAAAATATCTAACTGTACCTTCACAAATTTGGGTACTTTAATGTCCTCCTTAATGACACAAAATACTTGTAGCACATGGTAATCTGTAAACTATATAGTCTGGTGAGTATTTTCTAAAAATAAAGACACTATTTACTGGTGAAAATTCTACTTTTATCATATCTAATAAAATATACAATCATTTAGCATTATATTTTCCATGTTTAAATTTTTTTTATCATTCATGTAGCCTATCAATTTATTTACATACATTTGTTTGGAAGAGATAAAGATGATAAAGAAACCAGTAATTCACATGTGATTGACACCATTATTATTTGGTAAAATCAAAAAAGGATGTATTTCTCTATTTTCACCTTGTAAAGCACAATTGCTTATATTGCTGGACAGTCTTTTTTTTTTTTTTTTTGCCTATCTAGTATCTTTGTCTCCATTTCTTCATTTAGTTATAAAAGCAACTCTGTATTCTTTTGAAAAATCATCTCAGCTCATTATCACTGTTTGTAATTACACAATTTTGACATCCTTAATCCTCCCAAAATTCAAGAGTGGATGTTACCCTATGAAAAATGTTCAGGAAAGGACAGATGTGGCAGAAGCAAATCCTGTTTCATTTCCTCCTTTCATGGCAAACAGGAAAATATATGTCCCAGCCTTCTCTTCATTGGGGTGGGTCCATGTGACTGAAACCTTGGCAAGCCACTTTAACATGCTAGCCCTGTGTTTCTTCTCTTTTTCTGCTATGGGGACATTAAAGGACATAAGTTAAAGATGACATGACTGCAGGAAGAAACCGAACCTTTTGACCTGCATCAGCCGTGGCTTAAGCAACAAAGAACACACTCCTGTGTTAAACAACTCTAAGCCGGTTATGTGTTTATTACTGCAGCAGCCTCATCTACTCTGACTCCCAGAGATGGGGATGCAAGGCTAGGTCAACGCGACTTCTAGACTGTTCTAGAATTGTTGCTGGAGCTATTACCATCAATCTCTTTCCATTGATGTTACCAACATAAGAATGTAAGTTCTGTGCTGCTAAAGGTCACCTTGCATGGTGAGGGGAATCCAGCTGAATTTAGAGCTGAGATATTTAGAGACAAGGGCATGATTTTATTAGACCATCTCGGTATTTATCTGTAACCGTATTGGAACATTTCAGTTACTTAAGCCAATAAATTATTCTTTCTTCGTAAGCCAATATGCATTTTCTTTCATTTGCATTTTGAGGAGCTGATACTGATAATGGCCCTAGAATTTTCAGTCGCTGTTCTACAAGCTCCCTATATCCATATTTTAACCTCTGAACATGAGGACTTCCATTTGATTGATTTACTCTGTGAATATAGAAATAACAGTGACTGGAAAAGCTTCTCTCTTAAATCTTCTTTATTTGATGCTCTACCAGAGAGTCAGCATGATTCTGATCCACAAATGATTTTGTGTTTTGCTTCTCAGAGCAACTCAATTGTAATTAACCTCTGGATAGCTTACATTCGTCGTATTTTCTGTTAAAATACACAAATACAGTCGCACTTACCTGACCACTTTAAAGTGTGTGATTTAAAATGATAGTTAAACCCTGATTCCCCAGAAAACCATCACATCTATGCTCATGTTGAACACATCTATGTTTTTTTAATCATATTTTTAGCTATGAAAATATCTTAATCTCATCACATACCTGCTGAGCTCTAGAACCCTCTGCTCTTTTAAAATCAATTTTACAAACTTAATTTCTTTCTTGTTTTCCCAATTTTATTAAGCTAAATCTTATAAGATCTGGGTTAAAATTAAACTACAAAAACTTCCTGAATCTTATTTTTATTGATTTTTCTAGACACAGATTTTAAAATGTCTACTATATAAACACTACAGGAGAATTTTGTTCTATACATGAGGACTCTAAAAAATTATTTACATTTAGGGTTATCTGTGTGAATTTGAATCATCTACACCTCAGTTTAATTTATCAGGCTGTATTTAAGACAGTCATTTTGTGTGTTAAATAAAAAATCAATAGGTCTCCATGTTATGGCATATTTTATTAATCTGTGTTCCCAACATTGGATTACACACAGCGATGAAAAAACTATTTTGTAGTATATTAAAATGTAGAATAAAAATAATATACTCTACAAAAGTGCATAGTTTATTTTATGGAGAACATTAAAAAATACATAGGCTGATCTTCTATAGCTATAACCTTACCAACTAATAATTTCAGCTTTTTTTATCATAAGTTTTTTCAGATCTTTCATAATGTCTCTGTATTAATACATTTATTAATTTAATAATTATATATAGCTACTGGATTTACTATAAACTATAAATCTCACTCATAAAATGTTACCTGCAGTCTGATCTTAACACTACTGAAACATTTTTCTGGTATAAATTAAGAGAAGGATTACTGTCTCTTACCTTCATGTCTGAATATTATCAGTTGAATAATGTAAATAAGTTTTATTAGCTATTTCAGGAAGCAGAGTCACAAAGCACATGAACATTCTAAGAGCTTCTGTTCACGTGCACTACTTACTTACCAAAAATTGTGTTAAAAAGATTTCTATTAAACGTTGTTTTGTAGATGCTGGCAAAGAGATCTAGTTCAATACAACCATATACATGAGTCAAATTAGTTATCTCAAACAACTTGGAGATATCTGCCAGTATTATAAAATCAAACACTCCATGTATACAATGTAAATTATGGAATAAAATAATGTACAGAGAGAAATAACTGGGGAGCTCTTATACATAATGATGACATTTAAAACTGGTCCATTATTCAACAGTTTTTCAACTAGAAAAACACCTTCCAAATAAGATCATAGCCTGGTGCACATCACCACTTCTTATATACAAGGCCCTTAAATTACACTCTGCCTTCCAGCTATCTACCATATAGTAAATGTATGCGATGCCTTGATTATAGCTGTATCTACTTGAACAAGATGAATTCACTGTGGCTAATGGAAGTATGAGGTTTTATCATAGACTTATGGAAGATCACACTGTTTGGGACTTAGAGAAAGCCCAAGAATATGTAACAGCTAATTAGTATCCAACAGCTACACCACATGGTGAAGAGAATCTGTGACAGAAATGGCAGCAGTGGACTAGAAGACACTAGGGCTTCTCACAACTTGCTTAGAGAGTTTGTGACTTTCCTTTAGATTATAGAAGATAGGGTCACAAATGCTCCACAAAGTCAGACTTACCAATTTTTAAGAACAGCCAAAACTCTAGATATTAAAATGTATGGGATGTCCTACAATGCAACTTGGTAACTACAATATGGCCTCAGGGATAGAAAAGACAGTCTGGGAAAATAATCAATAATGTTGTAAATATTTTTTAGGGGGCCAGATGGACTCATGTCTTGTTAGGGAGACCACTCCATAGTCGGTGTAGTGCCTGACCACCACACTATATATCTGAAGCTGATGTTGAATAAATTGTACATCAACTATAATTATATATACAATGTAGTCACGGGATGTGGAGTAGAGAATGGGAATGGAGTCAATGGAATTGTAATAGATAAGTATGATATCGGGGGTGGGAGGGCAGTGGATTGGGGGCAGGGAGTTGTTCCTGGGTGAAGGGTGTAAAGGATAATTATTTCATTGTTTTGTACACCTGAAACTAATAATTAAAATAAATAAATAAAATTTTTGGAATGTCCTAAATTGAAAACATTTCTATATTAGTTTTAAAACAACAATCTGCAATCTAAACAAAATACATTAAAGAAAACTTTCTGCCACATGAAGGGCCAGAGTGTGGTTTAGGGTCAAAGAATGCAGAGGAGATAAGAAAGAAGAAACGGCACATTGACAATGAGCTCCTCAGAGCCCAGCGTGCTTTGTGACCAAGGAGGCCTTGAGTTTCCATCAGCTTGACTGAACTTTGGACAAGCTTCTTCCTGCCTCTAGACCCTGACCTCTATTCTTAGAGCAGTTACTCTAGAAAACTTGTAAACCCTTTCTCTGTCTCTTTGAGATGTAAATCTACTAAAATGCCTCTTGCCAGTTTTACAACCAAGAAATGTCTTCCTCAGGGACGTGGGAACCTTCCCTCTGAAATGTAATTAGAGGAAAATAGCTGCTCTGTCTGCCTGTCTCTGTAAGAAAGGCAGGAGACTAACTGTGGCAGACACTGATTTAGCAAACACAAATGGCCTAATCAAAGAGAAAAACATGCAAACTCAGGAATAACTGAATGTGCCTGACACATCCCGTAGATCAATCTTGTCTCTAAAGTCCTCCAGCACTTTTCGACTAGCTTACTCCAGGGTTTCAAAGCCCATCCACCTTTTGTCTGAGTAGAATTTGGTTCAGAATGAGGCCTGTCACCTCTCTCCAATTGTGATAGCCTTGAATAAAATCATCCTTGATTGTTTCACTTTGTCCAGTTCAATTTTGCTTTTACAGTGGGTTTTAACATTTTAAACTTAAGTTAAAGGAATCGGAGGGATGTGACTAATTATACTGCAGCATGGCAGACTCATTTGTTCAGGTCATACATTGCAATCGCTTGTGTACTAATGGGCCTGACCCACCGGACAGGTTTCTAGGCAGCAGTGGTCTAGTATTCTGCTCTCTCTCCTTAATAGGGGGTTATTCAACTGATAATTGGCACTCACCATATGGGTTCTGAGTGAGGTGAATGTGATATAGATAAATGGCCCTGTTCAAGCTACCAAATGAGTTATTCTATGAAAATAAAATATGATAAAAACTTAAAAATGAGAAGATTAAGAAATAGCATGTTCTACAGGAAAGTGGGTAAGGCTTAGAAAGCTGCATTTTAGCTGGAACACAACTGCATTCCTGTTTCAGTTATATGATCATGGACAAAATACTTACCCTCTTCCACTACAATACATTTATGTGTCAATTAGGGAAACCATAACAACATTGTTATCAAATACTCTATGGACGGGCCTCCATATTCAGTAGTTTTGATAGCATAAAATAATATTTATTGTATATGATTTATTATTCTCAATTTAGTACCCTATAATAATCAATCTAAACAACATTATACTGATTTATGTTGGAGTAACGTATTTTGTGAAAATATGGAAAAGAAATATTGAGTTATAATCATTTGCAAATCACTCTGTTTCTATTTTTTTAAGCTTTCTGTTTTGTTATTTTTAAAAATGACATATTTTTCCCCTACCCTGTGAACTCTTTTTCATACTTCATGAATTATTTCAAGGATTATATTGACTATCAGAACTCTCCTAAGTCAGTAATTAGGGTCGTCATATTCTCTGTTCTTTTAGTATCTTTTACATGCTTCCTATATAAAACACATTTCATTGCACTGTACTTGTCTATATTTGATTAAGCTGAGACCTTCTTGATATGGGAAACATGACTGTTTCATCATTGTTTCACGAAGGCCTATCATGTGTGTCTAGCACATAATACATACTCAATATTAACTTGTTGATTGGTTGTCTGGCTAGTTGGCTGAGGACACTTTTCTCAATTTTTGTTACAAAGTGAATAAAACATGGAGATTTAAGAGCAAATCTCAAAAAGAAAAGCAAAATTATTTTTAGGTCCCTCCAAAAATAACAAAATTGACAAATAATAATGGGTTGAAATAATGGGTATTGTTTGATTTGAGATCACAACAATATACTAAAATCACAATTGCTATCACTCAAACTTATTTTTATTTATTGCTAACGGGGCTGACAGATGTCAAAAAGAGAATACACACAGGCACACACAGACACAGACTCACTCACTCTCACTTGCGCCATTGTTTGACAAAATAAATTCTTCAGATGCTGTAAACTTGTAAAATGCATCAGGAATACCATAAAGATTTCTACTTGTTTGGTCCCACAAATTATAGTTTATAAAGACAGGATGCTTCGTGGTTTTGAATAAACACCAAAATGAGTAGCTTTAAAAATGCTTGCATTTATTGTGTTATTTCCCAGTGCCAGGCACTGGCTGTGTATTTTTCATTCCATTTAATCTACACATGAATCCTGTGTAGTAATTACAACTGGGTGTCCATATTTCTTGAAAGGAAACTGATGATTAGATAATAACTTTGCCTAAAGTCCCTCAGCTAATATGAGGTGAAATCCAAATTTGGGTTTAAGGATCTCTGAATGCAAAGAAAGATCCTGCCTGCATAGAAAGACCTGTATAAAATCTTCAAACCTTTGAATTTATAATAGAGGGCCTCAATGAAATGCTGACTATATTTGCATTGTGCGATAACCTTGGCATTAGCAGAGTAGTGGAAGAGAATACTTGAACCTGAAGTATAGGTATTATGCTAAAAGATCTCTGTGATGTAAACATATGTCTCCAATATTCTTTCCCCAGAGAAGACCAAACCTAGGAATAATTTCATTTGGATGAGAGAGAATAATAACTTTTCTGAGAGATTAAAAAAAGCTTGCAATTTTTTTGTACCCAAGACCTTGTAGATATCATGTTTGCACAGACAACAAATTTTTTGAGGAAACTGTTTCATTTTTACAGCTACTAGAAAATGTCATGAAGATTCATTACTTTATAAAGAAGAGAAAGTGAGTAAGAGAAATAGAGACTAGGAAGAGGGATTTTATGTGCAACCAAGTTAATGATGAACTTCATTTTCTTTAATACTCTGAAAGAATCAGAAGCATAGAAATACAAATCACACCTTCTTAATTAGAACAAATTAATTACTAAAAATGATGAAAACAATTTGCAATAGTTTCATTTTCCCTAAAATTACATATTAGTTTCTATATGCATTTCTAGCTGGAAATACAATTTCTGTTTATTAACATTTGTTGCCAAATACTGTATATCATCTATAATTCTGGGTTATTAAATTTCTGAAGCATGCAATACAGCAACCTAATAGATTTTATGCAAATTGTTATATAACAAAGTAAGAGCAGATGGTGCTCATCACATCAGAATCTTTCCATAACAGTTTCATATTTTTGTTAAAATTAAACAAAACATAAAGTTACCTCTGTGGCTTTTAACTTATTTTAATTCATTCCTTCTAACCATTTTTTAGCCATTCTTCTAATCCTTTGCACCACATTAGGATAAAATTTGTTTTAACATCCTTTTAATATAAGTTACCATTTTTGACTGTTTACTAGGATCTATGAGACAACTTGTGCATACCAAAATTTTCATTGTAAAAAAAAAATCTATAAATATATATACATGACAAAATTCAACTTCATATAGCTCAACAATTAAAGTTTAAACAGTATCAAAATGTTAACTTACTGGTGTTACATTTAGATGTATTAATACATAAAATAGGCATAATAGCCATATAAATACACACACACACTCACACACACACATACACACACTCACACATACACACACAGAGGGTGCCAAAAGAATGTAAACAGGTTTTAAGAAAGGAAAACTGTATTAAAACCAGCATCCAGACACTTCTGATTATGGCAAACTACTGCTTCAGCAATGTGGACCAAAGAGTCGATTTGTATACATTTTTTTTGGCACCCCCGGTATACATGTATGTGTGTGTGTGTGTGTGTGTGCGTGTGTGTGTGTGTATAATCTCCCATGTCTTTTTAATTATGTTAGTTTTCTATACTCAAAAAATACAATACAGAGATAAGTGTTTCAAAAACAATTATATGTAGGCATTAAATTTGAATGCAGTGCACATATTCTTTAATTCTAGGATTTTGTAAATTTATTTGTACAGACAATCAGAACATTACATTTCATAATTACACTGAACTTTTATACAATGGCTTTTAGAATTTTAGTAGCACAAATAAAGGAAAGATTTGGTAGGAAACTCACTCACACTTTAATTTAAATTTAGAAAATTATATAGGGTAAATGTTCATTTTGGGCATGGGGAAAGAAATCAGACATAAATCGTGATATTTAAAATAAGTCTGAGGCTCACAGGCAGAGAACAAACTGATGGTTTCCAGAGGAGGGAGGGGGTTGGGGAGCTGGATGAAAAAGGTGAAAGGATTAAGAAACACAAATTGGTAGTTACAAAATAGTCATGGGAATGTCGAGTATAGCATAGAGGATATAATCAATAATGTTGCAACACCATGTATAGTGAGTGTCAGGTGGGTATTAGACTAATCGAGGGGATCACTGATTGCATAAATTATATAAATGTCTAACCACTATGCTGTGCACATGAAACTAATAAATAATAATATTGAATGTCAACTGTAACTGAAAAAAATAAATAACTAAAAAGTAAGCAAAAACTAAAAATAAATAAATTAATCCCCAAAGGTTACCTTGTCAGTCCATTGGCTTCCTGAAAAAAAACTTATAAAAGGGCATGGGAAGATATACATTTCAAACTTAAATACACAGTGATTCTGCTCTTTGTATAATGAAGAGTTACATTTCAGATGAAACAGAGCAGTACAAGGACAGAAGCATATGTATCTTTATTTGACGCAAAAGAGCCCAAAGAGTCCTATTTGTTATTTTATTTTTCAGTGGAGAGCTGTAAAGGGATTTTCCACTGTGCCTGTATTATGAGATATATTTTAGCGTGAAATTTTAAAAATTAA
>NW_017733027.1:114079-115810 GCF_001890085.2 Hipposideros armiger | reverse complement strand
TCTTTGAGGCTAAAATGTCTAGAATATATACCAAAATTTCATTTCAATAAATGGAGGCTAATTAATAATCCTTAAATGGTAAAATAATTGGTAGAAGGATCCGATTTCATCAAGTCACATAGTCATATAACAATTTTATTTGAAATACTAGATTTTCCAATGTATATATATTTTAAATCAGCCATAGAGACATAGTGTACAACTCAGGGAATATAATCTAATATTTCAACTTTGTGTGATGACAGATGGTGACTAGACTCAGTGTAGTGATCACATCGTAAAGTGTATAAATGTTGAATCGTTATGTTGTGCAGCTGAAACCAATATAATATCCTCTGCCAACTATACTTGAACAAAAAATTACTCTAAAATTAATATGGAAAACGAAATTCATAAAAAATAGTATAATATATGTATAGTTGCCATAAATGATATAAAAAGGTATTGTACAACTTCATTGATTAAATAGTTGTGATGCTGGCACAGCAGCAGATATGCAAATCAATGAGCAGAAGACAAGTTATTTATTAAAGAAAAAAATGATTAGCTAGAACTGGCACTTCAAATTAGAGGTGAAAAGTGTGATTATTCAGTGAATGGCATGATTTGCAATTGCTAATAATACCATTGTTCTTTCTGCTCTCTCATCTTTTCTTTGAAATGGTGATATGCCCCTATTTTTAATGCCTAGTATCTTTTTTTTTGAAATCTCTATAAATTCTTCCTATTCAAATAATGGTGAGAATATAGTTTTAATTATAGTATTTCTTTTGATCATTCTGAGCCTTTGCCCAATTTGAATGTTGTAATATAGGTACTTTTGAATATCAATATTTTCTCCTGTCTCTTTAAATATGTTTTATATCAGGTATACTCTGTAAATATTGGACTGTGTTAAACAGTTGTGTGATGTAAATATACATCTTTACATTGTTTAGAATATTGTTTTTATAATCTTGGCCTTCTTCCTCTCAGAATCCTAAACAGTGGTAGAAAGATTAATTTTTACATTATTAAAAATATAAACAGTTGCCTAAGGTAAAGAAGAAGCCATGCTACATCTTGAACATACTAATTATTTGAAATTTCAAATATAAAGTCTGCAAAAATAGATGCTATCTTAAGTCCCCACTATTTTTCTAAATGAAGTACAAAAATATGTAGATGCATACATTAAGTTTGTAAACCATGCTTAAAATTTTTAGAAACATGGCAAGACCATCACAAATGTAAAATGAAACTGAGACCTGAGGTCTTTTAAATATATTGGTTAAGTTGCATTTGGGAAAAGCCCATTAGAGCTCATCACATAAAAAACTATGAATTGGAAAGCCATGCTATTAGAGGCACTATCCAGATACTGTAAAAAATTTAAGTCAAGAACAGTTAATTGACTTATGATAGGTTAGATTATAAATAATTGTATGATTTACTATAATACCTAGCATGCAATATATATGATGCATTATGGGGATTAAATAAACACAAATTTTGCACACACAAATATTAATCTCAATCCATTTTTCACAACATATGCAAACACAAAATGGATCTTAGACCTAAATATAAAGCATAACATTTTAAAACATCTAGAATGAAATACATCAGAATATATTTGGTACTTAACTAAGGCAAAGACTTTTGAGGAAACCAAAGAATGATATGTAAAAGACAAATTGATAGATTAGTTTACATAAAAATTAAAAACTATTGGGCCGACCAAGTGGCGTG
>NW_017733027.1:106186-109795 GCF_001890085.2 Hipposideros armiger | reverse complement strand
CGAGGTTGAGCTGTTGTTCAGCATCTTAGCTGTAGAGGGCAGTGTCACTGGCCCTCATATGTGGGATCCGAACCAGGGCCATCTGGCATCCCAAGCCAGCTCTTAACCAACACGCCACTCAGCCGACCCCAAAAAATCGCATTTCTATATACTAACAATATTCATGTGGAAACCAAAATTTTAAACTCAGAATATTTTACCATTGCTCCAAAAAATAAAATATTATATATAAACTTCACAAAACATGTACAGGATCTATATGCTGAATATTACAAATTACAGCTGAAATAAATTGAAGAAGCCTTCAATAAACAGAGACATATATTGTGTTCAAGAGACATATATTTGAATGTTTAATGAAATCCCTATCAAAATCCAGAGAAGGTTTCTTTCATAGACATCAACAAAGTTATTCTAAACTTTATATGGAAAAGCACAGACCTTAGAATAACTATAACAACATTGAAAAGTAAAAGGAAAGTGGGAGGGATCACTTTACTTGCTAGTAAGGTCAACCACATAGCTACAGTAATTAAGAGACAGTGGTATGGTCAAAAGGATAAACACATACATCAATAGAATAAAATAGAGAAACCAGACACATCTACACAAATAAATATATCATATTGTGTTTTGACAAAGGTGCAAAAGCAATTCAGTTGAGAACGAGAGGCTTTATAACAAATCGTGCTGGAGAAATTAGACATACAGGCAACAAAAAAAACCAACAAAGCAAACAACCAAACAAACCAAAGAACCTCAACCTACTACCTAAGCCTCACACACTTTTATAAAACCAAACTCAAAATGAATAATGAGCTTAAATGTGGAACTATAAAACTTCTAGAAAAATTATAAAGAATTTTATTTGGGTCCTTATATTTGGGTCCTAAGGCTAGAAAAATAGTTCTGAGATTTGAAATAAAAATACAGTTGAAAAAAATATTGATAAATTGGACATCATCAAAATTAAAAAAAAGTTGTTATGCTAAAGGTTAAAAAATGAACAGACAAGCTACAGATCAGGGAGGCAATATTTTTAAACACCATATCTATTGAGGGACTTGTATCTAGACTACATAAAGAACTCTCAAAACACAATAGTAAAAAAATAACAGTGTAATGAAAAATGTGCAAAATACATGCACAGATATTATCATGAGAAGGACGTACAGATGGAAATAAACATATGAAAAGATATTTAATATCATTAGCCATAAAACAAATACAAACTATAACCACAACGAAATATTATTACACAGCTACAACAATGACTAAAATAAAAAAATCGTGAAAACATCAAATGCTGGCAAGAGAAAGAAAAACAAGAATAAACCAAACTTAAAGCTAGAAGAAGAAAGAAAATGCCCATTATTAGATTGGAGATAAACCAAATAGTAAAAAACAATAGAGAGAAACAACAAAAGGAAGACTGTCTTTTTAAAAGATTAATAAAATTGAATTACTTTAGCACAACTGACAATGAAAAAAAGAGAAATATTCATTATTAAAGTAAAAAGTGAAAAGGGGGGGGCCGGTCGAGTGGCGCAATGGTTAAGAACTGGCTTGGAATGCCAGAAGGCCCCGGTTCGGATCCCATATATGAGGGCCAGTGACACTGCCCTCCACAGCTAAGATGCTGAACAACAGCTCAACCAGGAACTGGGCTGCTGTGAGTCACTGGAGACAGCGTAGGCTGCAGCCCCTGTGGTAGTGGGTTGCCATGGGCTACCGTCTGTAGCCAGCAGCCAGCGTGAGCGGCCAGCAGCCAGCGTGAGCGGCCATCCAGAAGCCGGCGACTGATCTGCCTCACCTGGGAAGAGTGCAATGATGGTGACAACTTGGGTCAGTGAAGCAATGTCCTCCACAACTAGACTGAAGAACAAAACGACAGCAAATTGTCTGTTTCCATTCCCCAATCCCCCAATAAAAATCTTTAAAATAAAAAAAAAAAGTGAAAAGGGGGTATGATGCTACAAACCTTAAAGAAATAAAAATAATTGTCATCAACCACCCCTCTTCTCCCTTACCTCTGGTAACCACTAAACTATTGTCTGTGTCCATGAGTTTTTGTTTATTTGTGTCTTGTTCCTTTATTGCTTTCAGTTTTACATCCCACATATCNATGCAGAAAAAGCATTTAAAAAATCAAAACCCATTCACGATAAATACTCTCAACAAACTCAAAAGAGAAGGGCTCATTCTCAACATGATAAAGCACACCCACAGAAAATATGCAGCTAACATCATGATTAGAAAAAAAAAAAGAAGTCCATTTGCATTCATCATACTACTGGAAGTTGAACAAACTGTAAAGAGTTAAAAAGAGAAATGAAAGTTACATAAGACAAATAGTAACAAGTGTTGGAGAGGCTGTGGAGAAAAAGGGACACTCATATACTGTTGGGAATGCAGATTGGTGCAGCTGCTATGGAAGGCAGTGTGGAGGTTCCCAAATAATTAACAATAGAATTACAATATGACCCAGAAATCCCTCTCTGGGGTATCTACCCAAAAAGTCTGTAAACATTTATCTATAAAGATATACGTGCCCCTATGTTCATTTCAGATTTATTTATTGTGGCCAAGACATGGAAACAGCCAAAGTGCCATTTGATAGATGATTGTATAAAAAAAGATGTGGTATATATACAAGATTGGACAATTAAGTTCACAAACTTGATGCAACAATGTTGATAACCTTTTTCTTTGATATCAGAGGTATTATTCTCATTATGAATTTGTACCAACTGGACAAATAGTTAACCAAGTTGACTATTTGGAAGTGCAAAAAAGGCTGCATGAAAAAGTTAGACGACTTGAACTTTTCTCCAACAATTCATGGCTCTTGCAACATGACAATGCGCCAGGTCACACAACACTGTCTGTGAGGGAGTTTTTAGCCAGTAAACAAATAACTGCATGGAAACGCCCTCCCTACACACCTGATCTTACTCCCAATGACTTCTTTCTTTATCTGAAGGTAAAAGAAATATTGAAAGTAAGACATTTGGATGACATTCAGGACATCAAGGGTAATGTGATGACAGCTTTGATGACCATTCCAGAAAATGAGTTCCAAAATTGTTTTGAAGGGTGGACTAGGCTCTAGTGTCAGTGAAAAGCTTCCCAAGGGGAGTACATTGATGGTGACCATAGTGGTATTCAGCAATGAGATATGTAGCACTCTTTCTCGGATGATTCGTAAACTTAATTGTCCAACCTCTTACACAATGGACTACTACTCTGCCATAAGAAAAGATAAAATAATGCCATTTGAGATTATTATACTGAGTGGAAAAAGTGAGGCAGAAAAAGCTGAGACCCATAAGACTTTATTGATATGTGGGATATAAAACTGAAAGCAACAAGGGAACATGACAAACAAAGAAAGAAACAAATACTCATAGACACAGACAACAGTTTAGTGGTTACCAGAGGGTAAGGAGAGAGGGGTGTGGTAGAAGAGGGAAAAGGGGGTCAAATATTTGGTGATGGAAGGAGAACTGACTTTAGATGGTGAACACACAATGTGAAATACAGATGATGTACTACAGAATTGTACATTTGAAACATAATTTTACTAACTATTGTCACCCCAATAAATTT
>NW_017733027.1:97767-103799 GCF_001890085.2 Hipposideros armiger | reverse complement strand
CCTCTGGTAACCACTAAACTATTGTCTGTGTCCATGAGTTTTTGTTTATTTGTGTCTTGTTCCTTTATTGCTTTCAGTTTTACATCCCACATATCAGTGAAGTTATATGGGTCTCGACTTTTTATGTCTGACTTATTTTGCTTAGCATAATAATCTCAAGATCCATCCATGTTGTTGCAAATAGCATTGTTTCATATTTTCTTATGTATTCCATTGTGTATATATACCACATCTTCTTTATCCAATCATCTATCGAAGGACACTTTAGTTGGGATCCAATATATGGTGATGGAAGGAGAACTGACTCTGAGGGGTGAATACACAATGTGAAATACAGATGATGTATTACAGAATTGTACACCTGAAACCTATTTAACTTTAGTAACAATTGTCACCCCAATAAACTTTAATTTTTAAAATAAATAAATAAATAAGAGAGAATATTATGAACAATTGTACATCAACTAATTATATAAACTAGATGAAATGGACAAATTTCTAAAAACATACAAAACTGACTCAAAAATGTGAAAAATAATACACATACATACAACAAGTGAACAGACTGAATCAATAATCAAACACTTCCCAGAAAAGCCAAGGACCAGATGGCTTCACTGGTAAATTCTACCAAACATTTGAAAAATTGACACCCATCTTTATCAAATTCCCCCAAAATAAAGCAGAGGAGGAAAGACTTTGCAAAGTATTCTATGAGGTCAATATCACTCGGATAACAAAACCACACAAAAAATTCACAAGTAAAGGAAACAGACAAATATCTCATATGAATATACATGCAAAAAATTTCAACAAATTATGCATCCAAGAGCATATTAAGAGGATTACTATCATAAATATTTAACAGCAATCTTTAAGAAGTCCTTCCAAAAACTAGATGAGTAGAGAACATTTCGCAACTTATTCTATGATGTTAATATTACACTATTACAAAAGCCAGAAAAATATAAGAACAGCAACAACAACAAAAAAATAAATTTGTTAATATCTCTTAAGAAGATAAATGCAAAATGTCTTCAATAAATTACTCTCAAAACAAATCCACTGATCCTTTGAAAGATTTATATACAATGTGGGATTGATCTCAGGAATGCAGTTTACTCAATGTCAAAAAAAAAATCATGCAATGTAACATCATACTGATAGAACAAGGATATTATGAATAGACACCGAAAAAGTGTTTAACAAAATCCAGTAACTTTTCATAATTAAACATTCAAAAAATTAGGGACAGATGAAATGTTCTTCAAACAAAGAGCAGCTACAAAAAAAAACCTCACTGCTAACATAATATTTAATGGTGAAAGACTGAATAGTTTTCCACTAATATCTAAAACAAGGCAAGGATGTTCACTCAGTCTTCCTTGTATGTACCGCAGATGCTCTAGAGGATAGTTAGGCAAGAAAACGAAATAAAGCACACCCAGATCAGAAAAGGAGAAGGAAACTATTGGGTTGTCAGCAAAGTCATGACGCATTTTTGCAATAAAAAAACAGAAAAAATACGTCATGACTTTTCCGACAACCCAATATCTCTATTTGCACATGACATGATATTACGTATAAAAAATCAATATACAAAAATCAATTGCATTTCTACCCACTAGGAATGAATATCCAAAAATGAAAATAAGAAAACAATTCTGTTCACAGTAAAATAACCAAGAATAAATACTTTGGAGTAAATTTAAAAGTACAAGACTTACGTACTGAAAAGACAGTAAAGATGACCTCAATAAATAGAATAGCATCTCATGCTTTTGGAAGTAATATTTCAAAAGATCTACAGATTCAGTGCAATCACTATCGGCTGGTTTTTTGCAGAATTTATATGCAGATCCTAAAATTTATATGCAAATTCAAGGAAACAATATAGGTCAAAACAGTCATGGTACAAAACAGAGTAGGAAAACTACTCTTTACGATTACAAAATTTAGTGTGAAGCTGGCATAGATGATTGCCTGAGTTTCCCTTCACGTTGCCCTCCTGCCCTACCCATTTCAGACCTATGACTGCTACTTCAACTGTCGACTGATTTTCCAGGTAGCTGGCCTGACCTGTACATTTCAAACTAGCAAAACTCCACAACTGTGTGAGCAGGATGGAAACTGTGCAGAATTTCTGTGTTACAGTTTTGAGGCAGAATTCCTTCTTCTCAGGGAAACCTGTTTCTGCTCCTAAGTCCTTCAAGTGGTTGGATGAGGCCCACCCACGTTATCAAGTTTAATTTCCTTTGCTTAAAACCAACGGATTGATTATAGATATTAACCACCAAATACCTTCATAGCAACACCTAAAATAGCGTTTGACTAAACTGACACCGTAGCCTAGCCAAGTTTACACATCAAATTAACCATCACGTCATCTTGAAATGTGCTTACCTAATTGATACATCAATGGGAAAAAATGTTTAGATCATTGTGTTTTTTCATGAACACAAACTGATTTATTATATCTCTCTTCACTTTTGACCACTTTACAATGTCTGAACGTGATTGGCTTGTTCGGGGGTTTAAAAGATAGATGATGTAATTCAGGAAAAAGTAAAGATCAATAGAGGTGTTCATATTTTGTCAAGTGTGATGACCTCTATTTTAAAAGTTTGTAATAAACAGTGTTCATGGTAACCAGGAAGAGACATGAGTGGAATATAGGACTAGAAAAGAGCATGTTGCTGAACTAGGCAAGGAAAATTTATGATATAAATATACTTACATTAGCCCTAAAAAATAATTCAAAGGAATGTTTTGGAGTCATAACAAAAATAATGATAATTATAATAAAAAACTATTTTCTACTGTTAACATTATTTGAATATTCTTATATATCTTTAAAAAATGATTAATTCTTGTTTTGTCTCTCTAAAGTTTTATGTATAAAGCTGCACTGCACATAAGTAATCTAAAATCATTGTTTCTATTAAATATATTGACTTCATATTTTCTCATTTGTATGCAAATATTATATTTACTTTTTACTTTCTCAGAAATAATAATTTTTCATTGGTTAATTATTCCTCTAAGGGAGAAAAATCTCCAGGCTGAAACAGGACAATAATTTAAAGCTAATATAAAATCATAAATACCAAGAAGCATTATTTAAAAGTTGGATTAATGTGTTCACCTGCAAGGCCTTTATTAATGCCTAAGTAGGCCAAGAAAAAAAATCCCATGTGATTTAATTATGAGTCCAGTTTTTCTACTTCTAACATTCTTACATAGGAGATCAATAATACATAAAATAGTCTACATTGTGTAACTTCAATTGAACAATAACAAGAAACAATTTGTTTGATTTTTTAAAAAGCAGGTTAATATGTATTCAATGTCTAATGAAAGTCAATTAGTTATTAATTATTGCTCTTTTAACTGGATTAGTTGAATAAGCTTATGGCAACCCACAATGAACTTACTTTTGCTGTTCAAATACTCCCACAGTCCTAAGATCCTACTTTAAATATGGTAAAGTACTGAGCTGATCTGGAAACCGAGATGTCAGTGAATTTTTATGTGTAGTCCTGACATGCCAGGTTGATAGATAAGGACTCTTAAATTCTCTATTCTTAATTACTTTTCCACAAATTAATGCATACAATCTTGATTGTTTTGGAAACTCCCAGCAATATTTACAATAACATGGGATTACCATTCAGGTATCATTTTTACAAATATTGTGTAACTAGTAGAAGCAGGTTAAGATACAAGAAGGACCTTGCAATGAGACATTAGATGACACCGAGCAAGTCACTTACATCATCTAGCTTCTAAGTGGTGACAAGCTAGAGTGTTTAATTAGCAATTCTTAAAATGTAATTCCACGGAGGTAGTCAAGATGACTTTAAATGGTACATGCGGGAAATTTGAAAATTGTTGCCTCTCTATTTTGGAGTAAATTAGGAGAGTTCTTTTTCACATACAGATGTTTAACTATAGATATAAAGATGAAAATTTGTATTAACTGTCAATTTAAAAATTAATAACCATAACTGAAAAAAATATTGGTCTAACCCCAGTTCAAATGGCCGAGGAATGTTCTTAGTAGTGGCCTTACATTTCAAATATTTCTTCAGGAATAGCACTTTGTGGAATCCTAAACTGAGTATCACTCTTCATTTTCAAGATAAGGGGAAATTGATTTTGCTAAATAAGCAGGCACATCAGTGAGTAAAATGATATATAGGTAACTCTATATAAAGCATGCAAAGAAATAGCAATACACTAGGACTTCTATAGTGATTTAAACAATCATGATCTTTATAATGCAAAAATGAGGCAAAATGTGTTCATGTAAAGCTCAAGCCTTTAGAAAATATGTAATATATAGTGCACACATGGCAATATTTTATCCACTTAGTTCAATTTGAGGATGGGTTGCACTACCAATTAGGGAATTGTAATTCTGATAATCATTTATAAATTTCACTGAATTTAAAATGATTGTTTCATTATTAAATGAAAGCACAAAGCAAGCAGGCATTTATTTTAAGCATTCCCTATAATCATTAAATATATACAACTTATTTTCAGGTATCAGAAACTAATTTGCCTGGAAATTTCCTTGTAAGACAGGAGTCAGGAAACTTTTTCTGTACAAGGTCAGATAGAAAATATTTTAGGCTTTTTGGGCCATTTGGAGTACCTGGCAACTCTTCTACTCTGTCATTGTAGTATATGAAAGCAGCCGTAAACATTACATAAAGAATGGTTGTGGCTTTTTTCCAATAAAACTTTATTTACAGATACAAGTCATGTGCCAGATTTGGATTTTTGTCTGGCTTAGCCCAGGGGTTGTAGCTTGCTAACCTACTTTAATGCAATAGGACATGCAGTACTAACAATTATTTCTATGGCTATTATGTTAGCTGTTCTCTACACAAAGTTAACTCAAATCAGTAAATATCAATATATTATTTTCCTAATTTTATGCAATACATATGTCACTACAGCCTTACTGATCTCTGTAAAATGTAACACATTTTATTCTAATTATTTAAGTTAGATGAAAAAATCAGAATAGTTTCACATTTTTAGAAGTTTTATTTTGTTATTTAAACCTGTAGTGAGAACTAGGAGAGAAAATTGCAACCAATAAAACATGTGGATGCATATAATAAGGTTTAAGACTAGTTCTAGACTACTCAGTGGCGTGTAAATGATCCAAGCCTAGCCTTATTATCTTCAAGTATAAAAGCAGTACTGCAGAAATTGCCTCTTTTATACTAGAAACTTGGTTTTGGAAAAAAGGTGAGCAGGAACCAATGTTGGACTTAATTATCAGCCTCCCATATGGACAATTACATGAGAATCTATACTAACACATTTTCCTTCTAATTATTCATTTTCTTATTGAAATCTATCACAATAGAAGGCCCTCTCAGATCTAAATCTCTCTCAGACTTTGTTTTGACGCCTTAAGAAATATGAATCAATATATCCTACCAGCAAACAAAGAAAAAAGTTGTTAGCTAAATAATTGATCTGATCACTGGTTAAGAGAGTGAAAAATCACACAACCGTAAAAAAAATATAAAAAATTTAAAAAAATAAAGTTTCACTTAAATAGTTTAGTAGAACAAAAGCTAATTAGCTTGCAACCTATTATAGCCAGAAATGTGCGTCATAAATGAGGAACTAATCTGTAGGAATTTTTTGAAAGGTAAGCCTCTACATGTTTTAAAAAAAAAATTTTTAATACAACTTTAAAATATTGTGTGTAACAGTATTGCAAGAGTGACTTTGATTCTTTTTCAACCTATATTATATACAGGCCTCTATAATCTATAGAACAACAAATGCAAATGGATTTCCTTTAGAAAATTGAGTTTGTAACTGCTGGGACAAAATGGTGAGTTCTGCAGGTAAATCTATTTGAGTGAAGTTATGGAAACATGATCTGAGCTAAAGGAGAATGAGAGCACCCAGGTCCTCTCATGGTACCCACAAAAAGGGAAATATCAAGGGCCGGCCGAGTGGTGCAATGGTTAAGAACTGGCTTGGGACCCAGAGAGCCC
>NW_017733027.1:81680-91297 GCF_001890085.2 Hipposideros armiger | reverse complement strand
TTTTTAAGCAGAATGCTTTCAAATTTACTTAAGTTTATTAAAATAATCCCACAATTAAATCTTATATTTTAATACACATTCTAGTAATTGAAGTCAAATAATTGATTGCCTACTAATTACCCTTGGAGAGTCCCACAAGGCATATTATAGCTTTTACCCCAATGGAAATTTAACATACCCGTAGCCCCATAGAGTACCGTAATTCATATAACGTTCCACCAAGGAGTATGTACTTCAAAACTTCACTAATACTAACTAAAAAAAGGACTCAAGATACTTGATATAAGTGACTGAAATACAAATTATAATTTAATAATATAATATTATTTTCAAGCATATACACTAATTAAAGCTGGGCATAAAATATATTAGTGAGAGAGTATGGATTGTAAAGGGATTTTAAAATTAAAAAAAGTCAATTAATAGTAATAATAATAGAAATCCTGTTTAAATTGAGTGCCAGCTGGTCCTGGCAACACATAAATTTTAGCTGACAAATTTCTGGTGGAGTTTCCGCAAGTGATGTAATTCTATTCATCCTCGAATATCCACTTAAATTTTAGTTTATAAGTTGTTAGGCCTGGCACCCCAATTAAGGCAACCTTACATTTATCAAGATTGTCAGAGCCTTCCTCAAATGAGTTAAAGTATCTTATTTTAACTAATCATAATTCATTTCTGGAACAAATTCTTCTTTCCTGTAACAGTGATTTCAATATGCGAATATATTGGATAATGTCGCAAAATGTACCTATCTGTCTATATTCTTAAATCATTAGTTTTCTCAAGTACGTTAAATTCATTTTAAGTAAGTAAGAGGTATTTGGGTAGAAATTTAAAGTTTTTGAGACATAATTATGCTTTATATCTAAAATATGTTAAGCAAATGCAATTGAAAATGTTACTAAAATTAGTATTAGGATTTTACAGATTTTTTTTTCTTCCCAAATATGACTTTTTTCCCATGTGTATTGAATCTGTATAGTATGCTGTTAGCAATGAAGAAAACATGGTTTTTAAAAGTGTTGAATAAAAATAGATAACCACAGGATTGTATTAAAACTACTCACTATGGATTTCTGTGAAAATATTTACACATGAGGAAATGGAAAGCAATATTGGATTTTAATAACAGAAGATCAATGCAAATAATTTTAAGAAATACGTATATATTATGCTTTCCATTTGCAATGTGGTTTATTTTTTTCTTTATGTTTATGTTTCATTATGAGCAACTAGTAGGCTATTATCACTAACCTACCACTGACATAATTCCAATATGAAACTCCACTACCACTACCACGTAGAAAATATGTAGCTCTTGCTGTACAATTCAAGTATGTAACTTATTTTTATATTGATCAGTTTCAGATGTCATTAAACACCATAAATAATGTCACATCTTTGATACTCATATTTAATCAATATAAATAGATGTATTTGGGTGGTTACAGATAGCTCAGCATAGCTAATCAAATAGAATTGGGATTCTCTAGCCTCTTGCAACATTGATTTGAAGAACTCTTAATTTTCTGCAACCATACAACAGAACTAGTAGTTTGNGTCTTGCGGAACACTCGTAAACCATGTTACTCGCAATCCAAAGTTTTACTGTATTTCATTTTAAACCTGTTTATACATTTTCCTCTAAAGACATAATAACCTGGGATATAAGAATTCCTTGCCCATGGTTAGTATTCAAAAAGTTTGCAAATCCTGTAAATTCAGATGTAAAATATTTTTGTGCATATGTGATTTATACCTTTAATTTCACCCTTGGGTAGAACATCTATAGCTTTTATTAGATTCTCAAATGGGGCTATGGTAAGAATGTGTATTATATAGTCATTCATAGTTTTATCACAATGGCTTCCTCAGAGTACTCTCTGAAGTGTATCAATTTTAAAGCAAATTGCAGAGTCTCATAAGAATAAAGTAATTGAGTTTGCTTTCTTTATCAAAGATTTAATAATCAGCAAAGCTTGTATACAACCATGAGGCAGCATAAAGTTTAAGATGCACCAAACATAAAAGACTCTAAATTTTACAATTTAAACATTATGCTTCGAGGGCAATACAATTAAAATAAATGTGACCTTATTTTTAACTACACCAGAGTCATAGGATAGTAGAAAATGTGAATATAACACACAAAAAATAACTTGAATGCCACATACAATTGACCTGAAACATATGCAAACTCTGGTAACATAGCATTAGAGACTCAGTGCAGTAGCATAAACACTAATATTGTAGGTATGAGTCCTGTGAGGAATATGTAAAAGGACTTTATGTTTTAAACGGGACAAAAAAAGAATGACTTGTATCTTATAAATAAAATTTTTTAAAAAAATGCAACGGCAACCTGAAAAGGAAATGAAAGCTTGATGTTCCACATAAGCAGGAGATTCTACACCAAATGAGAATAATAATATCTGCTCTATAGAGATGTTAGAGAATTAAATGCATTAATAGTTATATGATCTTCAGACTGCTCAACAGACTACCTTCCTGGCTATGTGTAGCAGGAACTTTAAAAACACATGTACCTTTTCACTCTAATCCTACCAAAAATCTAATCCCAAGAAAATTTGAAGAAGGGCCACAGAATGCAACTGATGCCCAATAAAGTCTTAGAAAGATGCTTAAAGAGGGTGATTTCAAGTACAATTCCCAGGCTAAACCAAAGAGCACAATTTGCCGAAGCATGAAGCACATAGTAAAAAAGACAACAAACAACAAACCTTTAAAACAAGAGCGAAGACGCGCAAGGGCTGGTGGTGACAGCTACCCTGGACTCCCTTTGGATACAACAGAGAAGAATCAGTGATAGTTTAGATGAATGAGTAAATACACAGATTCTTGCAAGCCTGTTGTTATTCAGGGAGTCTCTAAATTGGGAACATCTCTCAAGTTGGCAAACTCTGCTGGCTTGGGGAAAATCAAGGGCTGAAATAAATCATTCGAACACACAAACTTTTCTGCCTTGAACACCTTCTTCTCCACATATCTACACATATTTTTCTGCAAATAGCTGGTCAGAACAGTACTCATATTATTAAACAGCCTTTGATTGTTAAAACGTACCTTGCACAAGACATAAAAAATCTATAAGAACATAAGAAGAAAGAAATAAAAACCAAAAATGGCAAATAAAGAACCTTGCCAAAAAATATGTGTGTGTGCGGGATGTGAAGTACAGCATAGGGAATAGAGTCAATGGCATTGTAATAGCTATGTACAATGTCAGAGGGGTAGTAGACTTGGGGGGGGGGTTAATCATTATGTTGTTTTGTACACCTGAAACTAATAATAAAAAAGTGTGTGTGTGTGTGTGTGTGTGTGTGTGTGTGTATCCAAAAGCTCAAGGAAGAGCATCTAAAGGAGAGTGTTGTGGGTTAGCAGAACTCAAGAAGGAATTGTAAGAGAAAAAAAAATGATTACATTCTAAACAATGAAAAAGAAAAAATAGTTTCCAAAATATTAAGGGCATAGAATACAGGCTTACAAAAGCTAAGAAATGAGCATGATCGTATATGCTATGAATATGTTCATAGTACTTTTATTCACATAACCAGAAACTGAAAACTATCAAGTGCCCAAAAATAGTAGAACACACAAATGAAATGTGTTTATACCCACGCCCTATTTTACTACATAATAATAAAAAGAATAAACTGTATCAACATGGGTACATTTCAACGACAGAATGCTGAATGAAAGAATTCAGTTGCAAGTATGATTTAAAAATGAAAACGCGTACAAGCACACTATCCTAAGGTGATAAAGGTGAGAATACTGAGTACTTTTGTGTCGGGGGGGGATTGCCTAAGAAGGATCATAAAGAAACTGTCAGAGATGCTATAAATGTCCTAAATCTTCATGTGAGCAGTGATTACATGGTTATTTATTTGCAAACCTTAATTGAACACTACAGCAAAGTTAGCACTTAGGTACTCTATTTGAGTATCTCAATTAAAAAAATTAAATGTGTGTGCTGTGCCCAGTACGGACAATGGTTAAAGAGTACAGCTCCTGGTCAAGTCTTATCTGTGGTCTTTCAGGCCCAATAATAAGCAACTACAAAGGCTTTCCCTGGAGGACCTCACAGGGGATAGCAATCCCCCCACCCCATACTCCATGCCTGGTCAATGTACTGCAACCTGGGAAGGAAGATGCCGTCAGGGAGCTTGCTGGGGAGGGGTGAGAGTGTCAAACTGGAGGTCCAGCAGAGGGACTGGAACAATTTCCTGGCTACTGCCTACTGTTCTGCAGTGATGGGACCAAAACTCTTCAGAGAGCACCCACACAGAGGTGTACCCAGTGATCATCACTCTCTAGGCAGCTCGCTGGCATTGATGGACCGCCTGTAGAGAGCTACTGAGACCTGTGTTTTTAATGAAAAAGAATGTAAAGCCCTTGGGGATCACTTAGCAGCAATAGAAGAGACCTTAGAACTTTGGATAATTTACCTCCACAATGAAGGCTATAACCTTGTTAAACTTAGTAAGGGAGAGTGGCACCTTGGAAAGTGTGTCACCACAGACCTGGGCTGTGTTTAGTGTCTGAACAGTGTCCACTTTGTCTCAGGAGGAGAAAGAGGGAGAGATGAGAAGGTACAAAGGAGAGAGAGTCTGTTGATTTATGATTTTATTACTCATCTTTTTTTTCTTAATATAAACTTGATTTTCATTTGCCCTTATTTTTTTTAAAGTTTTTTTTAAGTAATTTTTTTTTTAAGTTCTCGTTATTCTAGAGCCCCCTTCTTTATATTTTATTGAGTAACTTTATCAGTCTGGATCTATATTTGTGCATAAAAATATGGGGAGGATTATTTTTGTTTCTGTCTGTACTCACTTATCGGTAGAGAAAACTCCTTGGATCTTACCTTGGAGGAGTAGCTGTTTTCATGAAGAGATGCCACCTTTGCCATCTTATACAGGGACGTGGACTTCATAGCTGAGTGGTTTGCTAGCCTATGGGCAAATGGCCCGTTCTCGCTGGTCATTGACTTTCTAAGACTATGGCGACCATTCTGCTCTTGCAGCTCAGGCCTCTTCTCACTGCTCCTCCTCCAGAGGACTTACTCTCGGTAGTTTTGCTAAAAGGTGTAGTTAGAGAATAATTGCAAAACTACAAAAAAAGCCAAAGGATTAAAAGTACAAAATGCTTTAATGGTGCTTGTAGATGAACTCTTCCAGTGACTTTTGTCTTCACCATTCTACTTTCTACCTCTAGTTAGTATAAAGTACTCCTGGGGACGGGTTAACTGGCCACTATTCTAAACATCTAGAGCTATAAAAAGCTAATTTTTTAAATATTATTATGAAGTAGTCAATTATTATGAAGTAGTCAAGGCAGGGAAGAACTATCAAATATGACATAATATTCTAAAATTCAAGTTTAATGCCTCGACACATGTACTAGAGAATATTAAATTTTTCAAGGCATTTATGTATGTAGTTTCTATCCATATGCATGCAGACACATTTGCTCACACAGTTATTAGTTCTTTACTGCATTGTTGACACTTCAACACTTAAATTATCCTTTTTTTAACTGTGTGTTTCCATCTGGGAACACAATATTCAGTTTGCTTTGTGTTCATATATTATACTAAATCACAGTTAACATTGTAAACTCTGTCATTCATATATGAATCTGTGACTTATGCTCTCCAAGTTTCAACATATGTTATTCCTGAGGGTGGATTTGAATTTTTATTCACTCTTTAAGTTACTAATTTTTAAAATCATAGTGTTACTACCATGTAATTAATATTATACAAATAATAAGTACACTTATAATGTTTGTTTAATGTCAAAACCAATATTGACATATTTGTAATATTAATAAGTATAGAAAAAACATAATAAATAGTTGCCTTTTATCCACTTACGATATCTTCCAAGACCCCCAAGTAGATACCTGAACTGAGGATAGTACTGGACACTATATATATCATGTTTTCTCTTATACTACATTTTCTCTTAAAAGAAGCACTTTATGGCTTTTCTTGAGTATATCTGAATTGCCAGTATAACCATTCTTGCACTTGGGTCCGTCATGAAGTAAAATAAGCATTACCTGAACACAAGAAGTGCAATACTTTAAAGGGTGATCTGATAGCCCCGATGGTTACTAAGTGACTGGGTGGCAGGCAGCATACACAGTGTGGACACACATGCCTCAACAGGAGGAAGAGGATTTCATCACGAGATTTCATCACGCTCCTGAGAATGGTGCAAAATTTAAAACTTACGAGTTGTTTATTTCTGGAATTTTCCATTTAATATTTTCAGACTGAGGTTAACTGTGGGTAACTGAAACCACGGAAAGTTAAACAGTGGAAATTGAAAGTGGATAAAGGGAGGCTATGGTAAAAGATCATTCAATATATTTTCAATTGAATACATATTAATTACTTTTAAATGAAAGTCATTACACATAGTTTTCCAAACATGATGAGCAAATAAACATAATTTCTTCTATCAAAATGGTTGCATTCTGTTATTAATTCAATAAAAATATACAGCAAAATTAAATTTTACTTGAATTACCAGAAAAAAATGAAATTGGGTTGAACCTGAAAATATTTTAACCCCAATATGTTATTTCCTTAGAGGTTTTAAGATTAAACAAGGAAATTATAACAGCCATTAACAGGTTGGATATATTATTATTTTCTAACTGCATGTATTCTTAAACAATTTTGATTTAGTTTTTGCTATAAAAGATGAGGTCATAAGCACTCTCACTTTCTCCCCCATTCAAGTATTTGATATATACATACTAGTTACTACTTTAACCTGTTGAAGTTTATTATTTTACACTAGTAAACCATTAATTATAAAATATTTGTTCTGTATTTGAATGGACCTATTTTTGCAATCAAGATTTCCCTATTTTGGAGAATATTTATTCTGGTTAACTTCTTAATTGAATATAATTAATTATTAATAATATTTGTTCAAGAAATTGGAGTTATCTAGTTCACAATACAGTCTTACTTGAGAGTAATGGTATCTTGTGGGCCATATTGTTTTCTTTGAGCTTTGTAATCTTAGCACTGAATGTTACTGTTTAGAAGCCTAATGCCACTCTGAAAACCCCAACCCTGTAACTTACTTGCCTTCTTCTGTCCTGTTGCTTGAGGTATTCCTTCCATATCCTTGAAGGGCAATTTAACTAAAGGCATTTGGGTGTTACCTGAAACCCAGAGTTCTCTATATACCAATTTAAACATTTTAATCTTTTTATGTGTGTGTGTGTGGGGGGGAATTTTGGTTTTATTATTATGCTAAATGATCTTTTTATTTTTAGTTGTTGAGATTTACACCTCAAGAAAATCAACCATTCTTATTTTTTTAAAATACAGTTGGCATTCTATATTACTTTATGTTAGTTTCCGATGAACAGAATCATAGTTAGACATTTATATGATTTATGAAGTGATCCCCCCAATTAGTGTAGTACCCACCTGGCACTATACATAGTTATTATAATATTATTGACTATATTCCTTATGCTGTATTTTACACCCCATGACTATTTTGTAACTAACAATTAATCATCCTTATTTTGAATGTAAATGTATTTCTGTCTCACTGCTTTGCTCTTTTTTCTTTTCGTTCGTGCTTCCCTATGTTTATCATAAGCCTTTCCCCTTGTCAGTAATTCTTTTTCTGTTTGGCCTTTGGTAATGTCAATTTATATCTGAGTTTATTTCAAATGTTGTTTAATCCTCTACAAACTTTGCTTCAGTTTTCTAATTCTCTTTTCATTTATTTGGGTTCTGATTATATTGAATTAATATGCTTAGTATACTGGTTTATTTCTCAAAGAACATGGACAAACTTCCTTCTGTGCCTTGGGTAAAGCTTACTTTTAAACCTGGATTCTTTATTTCCCTCATGCTATGCTCCTCTTTTTTTGTTGTTATTTGCTTTTGGTTTTTCCAAACAAAGTTTATTTCCATTATGGAAGTACCTTTTTTTAATTTTTATTGGGAAATTGTGGAGGGGAACAGTGTTGGGGAATTGGGGAAGGGGAACATTGTGTTTTTCCAGGACTCATTAACTTTAAGTCAAGTTGTTGCCTTTCAATCTTAGTTGTAGAGGGTGCAAGCTCAGCTCCAAGTCCAGTTGCCACTTTCAATCTTAGTTGCAAATGGGCGTAGTCCACCATCCCATGCGGGAGTCGAACTAACATCTTTGCTGCGAAGAGCACATGCTCTCATTATCTCAGTGGCAGCTCAGCTCGGGGGCAGCTCCCTGGCCCCTGTGGGAATCAAACTGGCAACGCTGTTGCTCAGAGTTCACACTCTTAACCAACTGAGCCACTGGGTGGGCCCCCATGTCTGTACCTTTTAAACTGTCTCAAATTCTGATAGCTTGGAACTTTCCATTTGTTTTTTTAGGAGGTTGAAAATTGCTTTACTTTGCCCATCACAGTGAAAATCCTTTTGGAGTACACATAAGATAGTCTTTTTCTGCACACTATTTTTATGTAGTTTAAGAGAAGTTAGAGCTCATGAAGTAGCACTCAGTGTTTCATAGTATATTCTTGACTTTTACATCTCAGATTTGCTTTGCTTCTTCCATGTGTTTGGACGATGGAAACCAATCCAAAGTGGACATGACCACAGACTTAAGATACATGACACACTCATGGGTATGATAGGAAAATTTACTTGTATCAGAAAAAAGTGGCCTTGCTCTCCACTTCCTCTGTTTTCATGCATTTCTCCACAGCCATTATTCTCACTACTGTTCACCCCAACTTTGCCTCTTTACCTGGTAGAAGAGAAAAATGCAAAGTCTCCAACTCTTATGACTTACCTCTAGTTTCAGGGATAGCAATGAGAATATTATAGCTATTGAGACTCAACAGTATGTTTTTTAAACTGCGGCACACTTTTAGAAGCCTGTGTTATCTACACAGTTCCAGAATGTTCTCATTAATTTATTTATATTTATGTTTCAGGAATTATGGCCCTACGATGCCCCCCTTTTCTTTTTTTTTTTTGGTTGTTATTAGCGAATGTCTGACTGAATTTTTATTAAATATTCTTTTCTCTTTTTTTAAGGTATGGGGAAGAGGAGAATAGTATGGCTTCTATTATTTGACACAAAGTCTGATTCTTATTTTAAAAATATATGTAGTTCTATAAACTATAACATATTTATTTTTGTATATTTGAAGCAGATAATTCTTAGTTTAATAAAAGTTTCTTTAATGCTAACATATTGTTTTACAGGATGCTTCTAAGATTTAAGTTCTTACTATCTATAAACCTTAAATGGATTTACAGCATACCAACAGGTTTGATGTATTTGAGTTATTCTCTGGTCATATAATGTGACTGGATTATTTTTAAAAAATTACTTTTAATAGATAGTCTAAGCATTTCTTAACTATAAGTGAGTCTTCAGGTACCAAAAACTACAGATTACAAATGTCATGGAGCTACACTTTAACGCTATAAAAATTCAAAAAACAAAAAGAGCTGTAATTAACCATTTTTTAAGCAGAATGCTTTCAAATTTACTTAAGTTTATTAAAATAATCCCACAATTAAATCTTATATTTTAATACACATTCTAGTAATTGAAGTC
>NW_017733027.1:66380-78335 GCF_001890085.2 Hipposideros armiger | reverse complement strand
ACAAAAACGGTCAACTTCCTCTCCACATGTTAAGTGGATGCTCTGTTGAGTTACTATAAGTTCTACAACCTTATACCAGCTTTCTACTTGCAGGCCCTCTGGGGAGTCTCATAGATACCTGTTTAGCAAGACAGAAATTCTAGATATCCACTCTTCTCCCTTATCCCTTATCTTATCTCCAATTTGCCCACATCTTAGAATTGTACTACTCTCCTTGTTAAAGGGAGAACTTCATAATCAATGTGTCTACATTTAGCTTACCCTCACATAAGATCCAAAAAGGTAAGTTTTGAGAATTTTGCCTATTTGCATTTAAAATATGCTTTCAATCTCTTGGTTTATTCCCTCTCACCTACTTTTTACTTCACCCAGGCCCACTTGTTTGTTTTCTGGGTTCCTACAATAGCCAAGTCAGCCTCGGGCTCTGGAATCAAGGGGACTTGCTGAGCTTTGCTTCTATGTCTGTGGGATTGAGGATATGAATGTCATGGACAGGATAAGAAAGTAAAGAGCCAAGGAATAAATAGTTCAGCTTTCAGGGACAGAGACGCAAATACAAGGGTATAACAATGTTGCTTAGATAAGGAGAGGATGCATGTGCCCACACACCCTGGTGGCTGGAGCGGACTCTCCAGGCCAGGAACACATTGTGTGCCCAGGTACCCTCAGCTGGAGACATTCTGAGATGTCAGAGCCACAGGTCCACAGGGTGGGTGCAGGGAATCTCGTGGTACTTTGTACTCTTTGCCCAGTGACAGACAGCACATCCTGGAAACCTTCTACTGGATTTGAAGCTGGCTTGAGTGTAGAGGTCTTGCATGTCTTATTCATTATTGTTTTCAGAGTCTATAATAATGATCAACATAGAGTGGTGATAAGTAAATATTTTCTGGATTTGACAAAGCTCAAGTATGAACCACATGACCTACATTTCTGTCTACACTGGAAAAATAAAATAAATAAATTAAAAAAAACCAAAAAACAAAAAATAAAGCACAGTATCTTTTTCCCACAATCAATTTGACTTTCCATTATTTACACCATTGCTCAAAAGTGTTCAAAGACCAAATAAGCATAGACTGTAAATTCTTCTGAGTGAACTCATAACTAGGAATTGTCATAAGATCTTTTTATTTTCCCATGGTTCCTGTATGATGCATTGTATGCAAATGGTATTATTAGATTTTCAGTATTTAAAATACATTGATAGGGTCTTTAAAATCAAAATACATTTTGTGCACAAAGGGGCACATACAAAACTATTTAATTAAAAAAAAATAATGTAGGGCCGGCCGAGTGGCGCGATGGTTAAAAAAAATAATGTATTACTCTATAACATTATTAAATTATTTTAAATACTGTTCATCAGGCTTCTACTTATTAGCAAATGATTTAAACTAATAAAACAAAACTTAAGAATATATAATTAATTTCCACTAAATATTTAAAGATTGACATAAAAATGTATTCAAATTACTTTTCTAAACATGAAAATAAAGCCACAAATCTAAGTCAAATTATATTGAATGTTTTAGATATTATAAACTCAGACAATAATTTATTTATTATGATGATTACAAAGCTGATTATCATACTTTCTTGAAAACTGAGTTTCAAAATTTTGTTACCCTTACTTTAAATTAGTATTTTTCATTTCCTGTTTTCCTTTTGCTTTACTTACCCTGGACTACCACCACAGAATTTTTGTAATTTATTCTGATACTCTTTCAATAGTTTCCTTTGTTTACAATAACTTACCTAGTGCAAAGAAAGAAAAAATGTGTCTCAGACTAGAAAAGTCTGAAAGAGTGTGAAGCTGACATTGATTCTTGAACTGAACATAATGTCTAGTTTTCTAGCCCAGGGAACTCCAAACCCAAGCCAGTGATCATTCATCTGTGCCTATTTTCTATATTAATAGCTAAGTTTCTCTTAGTATGTCATGGGGCTTTAATACCTTTTTTTTTCATAGTGTTTTAATTTTATTAAACCATACGGGCTTTCTCAAAAATGTGTTTTTTGGGTTTTTTTTTTCTTGTTTTGGGTTTTGTTTTGTTTTTTACTTCACAAGGTCAGCATTATTTACCAAAGCATCCTGGGATTACAATGTAATGATGTATTGACTTTGAACATTGACATAATTGAAAAAGCACAATAAATCTTATCAGAGTCTTATAATTAAGTAGCATCACCTAGACTTTTCATCTATCAAAAGATAAAAGATTGAGTCTGTTCATTTAGTAGATAGGGACATATGACTAATTTACTATCTTAAGTCATATCATTGAACACTATGTATAGATAAAATATATTGAGAATTCAAATATCTTTCTTTATTTTGCCTTTCTTTCCATAAAAGTTAGTAATATATACAATTAATGATGATCTGAAAAACAAAAAATATTTGACTATTTTGATATTTATTTACCTCCCTATATCTAAATCACATACTATATAGCTTTTCCTTGTTTTTTTTTTTTTTTTTACTTATAGTATCTTCAGTTTATTTATCACACGGAAACAAAGATTTTTCTCATCCTTCATCACTCTCACCACTACCACACACATTTCTACAGTTAAGTAAATGCCAATGTACTCCCAAGCCATGTACCATACTATGAGCCATTTTTATATTTGGGATATTTTTTTCTGAGTTAATAATTGCCTCATTTATTTGCTTGCTTAGTTTTCTATGTCCTCATTGCTATTCCAATTCCAAACTGTTCACAAGTTATGTCTGTCATTTTCAGTGTGAGGGGACGCATCAAGTAATCTATAATGCTTTTTCATAAACAAAGTGCTTTGAATAATGTCTGAAATAGAATAAAAATAATATATCTCATATTCATATAAAGGAATATTTTCAGTCATTAAAAAGTAATGATGTGCTGCATGCTACAACATAGATAAACCTTCAAAGCAAGTCGGGTGAAAGAAACCAGATGTAAGGGTTCATTTGTTGTATGATTCCATTTATATGAAGTAGCGAGATAAGGCAAATCCATAATAACAGAGTAGTGGGTCCATGGGCTAGGAAAGGTGGGCAGAACGCAGAGTAACTGCTAGTGGCTATGAGGTTTATTTTGGCTGTGATAACATGGGTTGTCGGAAAAACCATGACGTATTTTTTCTATGTTTTTCATTGCGAAAATGCACCATGACTTTTCCGACAACCCAATAATGACTAAAAAAAATATTCTACAGTTAATTGTGGTGATGGTTGTGAAACATTGTGAATATACTCAGAACTAGTGAATCTGCACTCCAAAACATTGAATTGTGATATCTTAATTATATCTCAGCTTTAAAAAAAGAAAAGGAAGAAAAAGTCACCATGGACTCCTGGGAAAATCTAATATAAGAGGGAAACATGGCAAAGAAGGTAATGGCATTCTTCTACGCAGAGCCAAAAATTCAAGAATGCTATAGCTTTTTAACAGATAACTGAGTTTTATATGGGAAAGGACAAGATGAAGAAAGATACTTGAATCTTCAATGTATTTCTGCTGTGTTTCAATTTTACAGCTGTTCACTGACTGCCTATTATGGGTCTGACATTGTCTTATACTTTGAGTGATATGCAGTATGATACTTTCTTGATGCTGAGCAGCCTCTGAGAAATAATTTTTGCCCAAATTTAGTTTAATGCAAGTGTTCTAAGTATGTTTAAGATGGCTAGGCTAAGCTATGATCTTGGTAGGTTAAGTATAGTAAATGCATTTTCTACTTATGACATTTTCTTTTTTTTTCTTTAATTGAAGCTTATTGGGGTGACAGTTGTCAGTAAAGTTACATACATAGGTTTCAAGTGTACAATTCTGTAATCCATCATATATATATCACACTGTGTGTTCACCACCCAGAGTCAGTTCTCCTTCCATCACCATATATTTGATCCCCTTTATCTTCCTTATCTACCACCTCCCTTCCCCATTAACTTCTGGTAAGCACTAAACTATTGTCTCTGTCTATAAGTTTTGTTTCTTCATTTGTTTTTCTTGTTCTTTTGTTTTCAGTTTTATATAACACATATCAGTGAAATCATATGGTTTTCGACTTTTTCTGTCCAATTTATTTCTCTTAGCATTATAATCTCAAGATCCATCCATGTTGTTGCAAATGGCACTATTTCATCTTTTCTTATGACAGAATAGTATTCCATTGTGTGTATATACCACAACTTCTTTATCCAATCATCTACCAAAGGACACTTTGGTTGTTTCCATGTCTTGGCCATACCTAGGACATTTTCAACTTATGATGGATTGATAGGGACATAACTCCATTGTAAGTTGAGAAGCATCTGTAGTTGAAATTAACCCCCAAAAAATCATATAGTAGAATAAGATTATTTTGATAGGATTTAAAAAAGCAGAACATTAAAATTGGATTATACAAGAAAAGTCACCCATTCAACATCTTTGTCCTTTAACTGGTTTCTACATTACCTTAAAAAACTCATTTATAAGTAAGTAGTCAGTAAGTCTATTTGGAGACTTCTGGTCATAGAGAAGTCTATTACCTTTTCTTAAAAGGTAGCAGGTTAATACTTTTAGAAGCTCTATTAAGAAGTTTTTTGTATGTTGAATTAATATTAGCTTCCCTACACTAACCATAAGCTTCAGATCTCTCCATGAACACATATATCAATTCCTCTAATGATAATAATAATTATATATATGTATATATATACATATATACATATATATATAATATTCATATTGTGTATGAAGACATGTTAAATTTACTTGCTGTGATTGTGTAAGTTATGATTAAACATCTCAAATATTTCTTGCCATTCATATGGATTGGTTTGGCTCTGTAAGCACTTCGAAATAAAACAACGACAATTAATCACACCATATTGTACTGTTGAGCAGTACAACATCAAATGAGATAAATCTCTTCATATACATTACCACAAAATGGGGGGGGAGGGGAGGAATCATCCTTATTTCAGCCAGAGAGAGAGAGAGAGAGAGAGAGAGAGAGAGAGAGAGAGCGCAATGTCAAGCTGTGAAATAAATGTAAGGAAATCAAAATATATTTCTGAAATTTTCCATAGTAACTCTTCCACCAATTATAATAGGTATCATTATCTCATATACCACAAAGAAAATATTATACCAATGAAATTATAACATATATTCTAATGTTAGCTCTGTTAAAATGTTACAAAACATGTAAAGAAGAGTTGATAAAATGTGGTGCTTCACATTTTCTAGATGTAATAAACATCAGTGTTTTCATCTTTTCCCCTGTGATACCCCGTGTGTGTGCTAAACAGGTGCTGAATCTATTTTCTGAATAATTTCATACTGTCAGTGAGATATAAGACGTGCTCACTGAGTACACAAGTAGCAAAAGGAGGAAATGATTAATTCTGACTGAGGTAGGCAGGTAGGTAAAAAAAAAAAAGATTTTAAATATAGAAAATATTTAAGTTGAGAGATAGTAATAGAAAGTCTTTCAAAGGCTGAGGGAATTTGAGCAAAGTCAGAGAGATATGAACAGATTGATGCACACAAAAGAACACAAATCATTTAGTATTCCTGCAGCACAAACTCGAAGTGGAATACTGAGAAAAGGAGATTATCTAACAATGGATTGAAAGGTGAATTCTCCAAACAAACAACTGGGAAGACAAAGCTGAAGCACTAAAAACCTTATAGTATTTACCTCAAAAAGGCTAAAAGTGAAAACGAAAGCATCCAATTAATACCATTTCTATTCTTCAAATGTGTACAGGTAAAATTAGTTTTCCCAGTAAATAGCTAGAGTAAATTTCTCTCTTGGATTAACAGTTATGGTAAACACTAATAACTAACAATTAAATTAATATAACCTCAGAATCTCAGTTGAAATAGCCTTCTGATCTTTGATTCTGTAGGATGTCTAATTCATATAAAATTCCTCATTAGTATGGAACTTTCATTATAATTTAATAATTAAAATCAATCTATTTCATTTTGTTGTATGGAAACAGATATTGGGATTTCCATTTGGTTCTTATGTTAAAGAAACTGTAGAGGTTTTGTCAATTATTAAGCATGTATATTTCCATCCCACACTGAAAAAAAAATTAACCATGGAATAAATCTGTTGTCCCATTGGACCCACTGCAAGAAAGAATCAAACCAAGACTCCATAAATAATCAAAGACCTCCCTGTGCAGACCATGGTAAATTGTGAAAATCCAGTTATTAGTGGCAATTCAGAAGCAGTGCTGTAAGCCTCTGAAATGTTTGGCTACTTATTTTTCTTTATTGTACTTCTGTTAAATGTCTGATAACTCTTCTGTGAAAATCTGGGGGAAGATTCCTCTTAGATACATGTCATTTTGTTGAGACCTGCTACATAATACCCATACTTTTCCCTCAATTGAGGACCCGTGAATATATGAACTGACATAGGTCTGGCACCTGAGTTACCTTTTTATCCTGAAGCCATAGAACGTTTCTGCTAATATATGTCAGGCAAGCCCTTAGTCGGCTATCAGTCTGTATTATCCTCGAGGACCTTATGCTTCATTAACCATCACTGTAGGTCTCTGCACATTAAACCAGTTTTATTGCTTCTCCAATCTTGACATTTTTTGACATATTTGTATCCACCTTGTCTCTGAAGGTCAAGCATCACTAACTGCTTTCAGCAATTTCAGATCCCAATGCTTCCATTAAGATTTAAGGAACCTAAGTCTATTAAAGCTTCCTCTGCCATAATCTTTAGCCAACAGGTGATGGCCACACATAGGCTTTTTAAAATGCTAATACCCTTCTTCCCAAGGCCTTTCTTAATGCTTCATAAAGGAGCAGTCTTTACACTCTTGCAGAACACATGGTTAAAGACTGTGTGATCAGGTTACTTATAACATTTGAATTCGAACATTATAACCCAGATAAAACTTCTGACTCCTTCTATACAAACCCCCAAGAAGCTTCTGATATTTCGGCCACCTTACTAATTGCCACGGCTACCTGTTGTGTGCAGGCTTCACTGAGTCAAAGTCACTGATAACTACCTGCATCCTTCCAGGGAGCTGGATCCAAACCTTACATCCTAAGTTCCAAGTAAGGACACATGGTAAATAGATTGGGTAGCATCTATTGCTTTGTTACCCATCCTTCTTTGTCTGACACCCTCAGAATATCTAATACTCCCAAACATGCTTGCCAGCTTCTTGTCAATTCAAGCTGGTGAAATTTTGTATTTTCTCTGTATATAGACTGTCTCATCCTGGAGCCTATCTTGTCTTCTCATTTGTTATATACTGGGACAGTTCCTGAGACTCTGAAAGTAATGAAGGGCCTCTAGAATAGCTGTTGCAAAGCAAACAGTTCCCAAGTACATTTAAGGAAAATCTTTTTTGAAGGGAAAGTCTGGCTCCCTCAGTAAGGGTTAGAAGTTGTGACTCGGCAAGCATGGGAAATTTAGGAGTATGTGTGGCAGGAAGAGTCCCAAATTCTCAGTTGTGTCTGCATCTGCCTAATTTCGCTCTCCCATGTCTCAGAGACCTCTTTGGCCATCGGTGCTCTGAGTTGAGTATTTCATTGACACTGCCACTCTGCAACTCTTAGAGCAGGCTCTGGTCCTCAGTTGTATTTGCTCTGTAGCTGGAGGAGATAAGGAACTCTTCAAAGCTGTCTCGGAGAAGTTCTGAGTTTCTAATTGTTGTCTGAGCTGGATAGTCACAACCGTTATTGTTCTTTTACTTGAGTATACTTTCTAGTGCTCTTAGGAGTAGCTAGCTAGAAGAAAAAACAAAGTATGCTCTCTAAGAGTTCATACTAAGATTAACAAGGTAGTCTTGTTCATCAGCCTCAAACTCCCATTCTTCTGTTTGAAATATCTTGAGCCTAAATTAGTTTTTTTAGAAATAAACTCCTGGGTGAAATGGAAAAAAGATATTGACTTCAATTCATATTTGTGGTAACAAATTACTTAAAACCTTTTTATGAATCAGGATAAGTAGCCTAGGGAATTGACTTCCCCTCCGGGATACAATGTGAGACATCTCCCTTATCTGTGTCAGCTTCATAAGAAACAGTGTTTTCACCTGCAGCTACAGAAAAACAAGAACAAGTTTTATCCAGCAGGGCCAGCATCCCTGACCTGGACCTGACCTTTGGCTTATTATAACGTCATTATAATGTCATTTGCATCGCAGTTACTGTGACTCCCATCATGTATCTGACACCATAACAGTTCCAAAGGAACTAAATAAGGAAGAAAAATCGGGAAACAGAGGGCCCCGCAAAGGGGGAGGAGAAAACAAGGGAATAATATCACTAAGTCTTACCCTGGGAGAGATAAAAACCCCTTATCAGGATTTCCTCTGGGCGACTTGACCTCCAAGTTCACCTGCATTTCCATCTCAAGTGTGTACTTTGGCTTCAATAAACTCCCGTACTTTTATGTCTCGCCCTTGAATTCCTTTCTGATCAGAGACAAGAACCTGGCCGGTCACCGCTGCTCCAGGTTGAGTCATCTCTTGGACAAAACAGTGAGCCTCCGGCAATACTCCCGCCCTTGGTGTACTGATGCTATTCATTTGAAATATAGTTGGTTTATTTATTTTCTTTTTATTCAATTTTGGTTTTGATTCGTGTCCAACATTTATTATTTGCTTAATTTAATTTTTGAGTATGTGAAACATTAACAAATTCCTAAAAACAAAACTATGCAAGAAGTTATAATTAGAGAAGTCTTATTTCTCTGTCATTTCTATATCATTCCCATGTTCCTACACTCCTATCTCGTTCTCTATTGACTGGAAGTTTTATACTTCCTGCTTCATTTTTAGACAACTAAATATACATACATATACATACATATATACACATATACAATCATATATACAATATTATTATATATAAATTATATATAAAATATATAATTCCTCATTCTTACATGAAAGCCAGCATGTTATAAATACCTTTTTGCACTTTCTTTTTAACCTTGCAGTATATTCTAGAAATCCTTCCCTATCACTTCGGAGAAGCCTACTCCTTCTTGTTTCCAACTGCATAATACGCCAATGTGTGGGTGGGCCATAGTTTACATAGCTCTTTTTCCTTATCTATGCAGGTACATAATTTCGATATTTTGCAGTTAAAAGTAATTTTTGTGAATAAGTGTATGTTTTATAATATTGAAGATGAATTGTCATGGTAAATATATAGAACTGGCCTTTCTCGGTCAAAGGTAAAAGCATATATAACTTTAGTATTTACTAGCATCCCATCCCCCCAAATGGCTTTAGCAATGAGTACCACCAACCCATTAGGAGAGTACCTGTTTCTCCACAGCCTTGCCAAAATATATTTTGTACTCTTTAAGTTAAACATTCTTATTCTTATGCATGAGATAGTATTTCTATGTCGTTATACTTCACATTTCTCTAATTATGAGTGAGATTAGGCATCTTGTGATCTGTTTATGTGTATCTATTAATATGCCTGTTGTTATATTTTTCTCCATTTTTCTAACAGGTTTTTGCTCATTTGCCCTTAAACATTAATAGTTCTTTATAGACTATAGCTATTATATCTTTATATGTGATAACATTTGCAAGTACCCTATCTCATTTTGGTTTTTGCCAGTTGATTTTGTTTATAATGTGGTTTTTGTTTGTTTGATTTTTTTTTTCCCGAAACATTCTAATTAAAGGACATCAGAATACTGGAATAAAGGCTTAGTATAGTCACCCAAATATGGAACCAATCAATTTACAGTACTTTTACTACAGGTATCTTCATGGAAATATTATACCATGAAATTCAAGACTATATGAGATTATATTTAAGATTCACTTTTTCATTTATATAGAAACATTTGCTGATTGCCTAGTATAAAGTAAGCAATATGTTAAAGATTAGCTATGCGGTAAAGAACAATTTTAAAAGTTAAAGCTAAATGAGAGAGGTAAATAAAACAAACACAAAAATATAGAATCGTTAAAATAAGTACCATAAAGACATCAACAGATTCTGAGGTAATAATGCAAGGATATAACCTTGAAAAATCTGGATTTATGAAGACTTGTCTGAGGAGCTAAATGTAAGCCTTGGCCAGAGGATTAAGTTGGAAGTAACCCAGTTGGTGAGGAATATCCCACTGTAATATATATGTCTGAAAATTTGTTAGCAGGAAGATGAGACATATGCAAAGGCTAGAAGAAGGTGTAAGGGACCCAGGCCCAGACCCTAGGCTAGGGCCCCTGCCCAAAGGAATTTAAAAAGCTCCTGCTTCAGCAAAAGTTAGCAAAGTATCTTGTCAAGAGACTAGAAAAAGATAAGCTAGGTATGCTTTATAGCTTACTTATTAGGGAAAAGATAAGTTGGGTAGCTTGTTAGGAAAAAATAAACAAGTCATGTTTTATAGCCCGTCAAGAAGATAAGCAAGTTATATATTAGCTCGTTAAAAATAATAACCTAACTGTGTTTTATAGTTTGTTAAAATAAGATAAACTAACCATTTTTTTTCCTTTTTACACACTAACTGCTTTTTTTGCTTCTGTATCCAGCTTCAGCTATAAAACCCTTACCCACCAGGACTTAGGTGCTGATCTCCCCCTTTGAGAGAGACAGCCCCAGGTCTGGTCATGAACTCTTTGGAACAAAATTCTTTTATACAAGTTTTGTTAAGGAGCCGTAAGCCTAACAAAGGTATTAGGGTTATTTCATAGTGAAAAAGAAGCAAAAGTCATCAAATAATCTTTCAGATGAACAGATTATGTAGGTCACAGGCCATGATGAAGTTTTTGGCATTATCCCAAAGAAAATGGGAAACCACTGAAAGGTGTTATGTTCTGAAAGGACAGGAGTTTATTATTTTTATGTATTTATTTTTGTTTTGTAAACAAGAAGATGGTGGCTGTGGATATGGGAGGAGTGAAAATGTTTGAAATGAATTTTCAAGTTAGAAGTTTGTGGGACAGACTGGCAGATGGGTATAGCTATGGTACCAGTGATTATCAGGACAGATCTCTGCCATAACAATAGGTGCATGGAAATATCCCTTGCTGATTTGGAAAACATCTGGATTTCAGTAAAACATTTAAATTTTAAGATAATGTGTAATGTAGTGATACCAGTAAGCAGATGAATAAATGACTCTAGTGATAAGTATAAAGGTGTAATTTAAGGATTTAAAAAGAAAAAAGAAAAAAACAAACAGAAACTAATCATATGTAATAAAGTATATGTCAGCCCAAAGAAACGGACAGAGGGCAGAGTACATTGAACACTTAGGATTGGTAGAAAAGGGGAAGTCAGCAAAGAGAAATAGAAGGAGAAAGATGAAATACATTTTTGGTATTTGCAGAAAGTGATCAAAATGAAAAACTGTGTAAGCTATGCAGAAACACGGAATTAAAGATAAAAGAGACAGAGAGAAAAGAGAGTGCATTTTTTGAAACATTAATGAGAATGAAGAATTATTTCAATAGTAATGTTTGAGCAAATATACTATATGTAAAGAGTTTGAAGGTGGAGTTTGGGATGTCTGAGACAGTGATTTTACATGTGATATAATTTTTGGATTGTATCAGGAATAGTCAAAGCTAAAATAGAGAAAAAGCCATTGTAATAAAGAAAAATAGAATCAAAACCCAGATGCTGTCATCCACAGGAATGTGAAATTACTTAGAAAGATATCAAGTGTTAGGCCAAAAGAAAAACTGAAATGTATGTTCTGAAAATGCCAGTAAATTAGGAAATATGGCCAGCATGGGGGCAATTGATTACGAGAATGTGAAAAAAAAGAAGTATAATTACCTAAAAGGTGCAATGTTGAGCAAACAAGATAGCAGTCCCCATTGTCATGTATAAAGGGTTCTGGGGGGGAAGTAAAATCCTACAACTGAAGTTGGTTTCAAAAATCAGAGTTAAAAAAAAGTGTTAGTGGTACAATGACTATAAGAGAGTTTGTGGACTCTGGATTTTCTCTATTTTT
>NW_017733027.1:62545-63610 GCF_001890085.2 Hipposideros armiger | reverse complement strand
CGTTATCTCCATGGCTGTGGGGCTGGTACACTCTGGAAGGATCAGTAAAGAAGGAAGAGTTGATGAGGAATGAAAATAAATGGCAAAGGTAGGTGATACCAATTCTTCACTTACCTTGAATTTAAGAAGTAATAAGCTATGCTGTGGGGAGACTAGCTCTTTATCTGCAACATATCTGTAAATGTTATTCGTTTTGAATTTCTTATGTTATGACATGTAGAGATATCCAGCTGACTCTAGCCATCCAGGTTAAATAGCGGATATAAAAGTGAAACTCAACCCTCAGATTTCTCCAATCCTCTCTCTGTTATACTGTTTTAAATCATCTGCTCCATTTTCTAAACCAGCTTGGAGTGTGAGACCCCATCTGTCCCCTCCCCGCCATCAGTCAGGCTGATCCCAATGTCAGTCTTCTCCTGGAAAATGTCACACAGGCATTTTGAACAGGTTTGGAAATGATAGCAATTTCTGAAGAGTGCTCAGGCCCATAAATTAATGTGGAGCTCTACTCTGCCACAGACCTTGAAGTGCTAATGCAGAGATATGTTCATAAGAAAAGACACTGGTGTCAGAGTTGATATAGCGTAAGGAAAGCGAAACTTACGACAGGAATAAATTTGAAAAAACTGTCAGTCCTTCGGTTTCTTTTTATTTGGGTTTATCAATGCCCTGTTTTCTGTTAGCAGATTCCTAAGAGATTTTAAAAGAAGATACTGCAGCCAATAGTCCATTTATATCTCCTGACAAGGCAGTTGTTCCATTTCGTTGTCTATTTTTCTTTCCTGAGAAAATAGGTTAGATAGTTTGGAAGAAAATAAGCATATCTCCTTTTCCTTCCTTCCCTTGAGCCCCAAATCTAAAAACCAGGGTCTTATTCCCTAACATCTATTTGCTTTCCAGTTTTAAACCAAAATATTTAAATTATCTCTCAATAAAGCTGTTAACAAATAAAGTCTGGGTATGAGGATCAGTCATAACCTTCAACATCCATTCCCGAAAGAAACCAAAAGCACCAGAGTGTAGAGCTGCCTCATTACTGCTAGTTTTATAATCCACTGACTTCTA
>NW_017733027.1:59855-61551 GCF_001890085.2 Hipposideros armiger | reverse complement strand
TGCATATGAAGACATGGAGTCTCAGACATGTTCATCGACTTTCCCAAGGCAACGTAATTAATCATTGTCCAACCTAGAGTTTGAACCAAGGTTCTGAAACCAGAGCCAGTTCTTTCTTCATCTGTTAATAATTTTACAGAGAAAGGTTTTTAAGCTTCTAAATATACTTATTTGATTGAAAATGTACAGAAAGCAGGAATAAGGTCTTGAATTCTTTAAAATTTGGACGGTATAATTTTCCAAGTGAAGGGAATGACAGCAGCCTTAGGCAGGCATGCTTCAGGCACTTTTCTCTTCTTAAAAAGCAATGTAATCCAACTTGAGAGAAAGGGCAGGAGAGATAAGACCAAAAGCTTTAGAAACTGACAACTGAGGAGATAAGCTGATCTGCAGAGTCTATGAAAATTGGAAGAATATACAGGCATACCGAGTGATAAAAATATGTAAACTGGGTGTGGGAAGATATTTACAGTAATAAGGAATTAGAAGTAAATTAAAACAGAAGACCAAGCCAGAAGCACTGGAAATGGCTTAGGCTATGCGTATAGATAGAAGAATGAAAATGACCTGTAGTTCAAGGAGGATTTAGTAACTCTGTGCATTGTCAGTATGGTGAACTATATGTTGTTGGAAGTTTTAAATAACTTGCTAAGTGATGTGTGTACAGAAAAAGAAACAACAACAAAAAACTCTATGATGACCTAAATAGATATTTGTGTTTTACTGCCTAGACATATCAATTCATCAAAAAGGCCAGTGGTTTGCAATTAGGTATGCATCAGAATGACCTGTAGAACATGTTAAAACAGACCCCTTGTCCTCATCCCCAGATTTTCTGATCTATTTTGGGGAGGGGAGAGCCTAAGAATTTGCACTTTTAACATGTCTCCAAGTGATTCTAATGCCGCTGGTCTCAAGAAGGTGCTTCAAAAACCACTGAAGTAAGTTTTATGATTTATAAATTTACTTTTAAAATTTATTATCTGTCTAATCTCTAAGCCATCATGATCATAGGATCAGTATTAGAAGTAAGACCCAGTCACTGGGCGCAGGGAAGATTCTCAGATATAAACTTCAATCCCTTTGACCTTTGGTTATAGACTATGTAGGTCCTACACATCCAAATTGTAACTGAGAAATTTATAACTACCTTGTCAATCATTTAAGTTTGTATCATCAAGGTGAACTTAATACACACCCAGGTCCTTTTATAAGTTTGTTCTAGGAAATTGGGGCATAATTTTTGAGAGAAGTAAAGAAAATAATTCTCATATACTTAAGTGTTTTTAATTTATTTTTTCTTTTGGTTATAGTCATAGTATGGAACATTCACAACACAAACATATGCTTAGTGTATACAGACATGTAGTGTGAGAGAATATATATGTTTCATGACACATGGTACCATCGACTAGTCTTGCCAGGACGACCAAAGGATTTATGTAAGCAGTCCACAGTTGAAAGTGTGAGAAGAATAGAAGCCAGGCAAATGCCTAAATTTTTTCTTTCAGTGCAAATTTAAACTCATACTGCTGGTTTTAATGTAACTGCTTTCATGGTGGGCATAAGCACTTTGGCAAATAGTTTGGCACTTTCTTTTCAGATAAACATACACCTCCTTTATAACTCAGCATTCCATTCGCAGTTATTCACCCAAAAGAAATAAAAATGATGACACCCAAAGTCTTGTATTCAA
>NW_017733027.1:58358-59400 GCF_001890085.2 Hipposideros armiger | reverse complement strand
AAAACTTTTAATATTATTTGGCGAGACAGAGTGATATACTTGAGACTAAATATAATTCAATGTGATAAAATTCTAAATATGTATAACTCATAGAAATACAGAAAGCAGAGGATGTTGACTGCAATAAGGCAAAAATAATTTTCAAGAATTGATGTGAATTTTTTACTTCTTGATTGTAGTTGTGGTTACACAGGTATATCATTTTCAAAACTCACTGAACTATAGAATAAATATAGGTATCTTTGTTTACCTAAAATTGAAAAATTAAAAAGAAGAGTAATTTATTCCATGTACAGAATAATAGAAGAAATATATGATCATTTCAGTGGATACACAAGAAAATTGGATGAAATTCACCATTCATTCATAATAAAAATTGACAGAAATCTGGAAATATAAAGAAACTTCCTCATTGTGGTAATGGCATCCACACAAAAAATAAAGTAAACAAACAAAAACCTACATCAACTTTGCAGGTAGAAAAAAAGACAGTCTTGCATGCTGTCAATATATGCACCATTTGTAAAGAATCAACATAAGGATGGGTATGCTTCAGTAAAAAGGTTGGAACAAACAAACAAAAAGTATGAAAATGAGACCCAGGAAAAAATGAATATAAAGATAAACAGCAATCACCCAAATTCTGAAAATGTCTAGTACTTTTACACAGAAGAAGGTGGTGAGCAGAAATCACCAGGTGAACAAATTCAACAAAACCTTCAATAAGATGGGATCGAATTATAGTTTTTATAGTGATTGTGTAGAGTGTGGGAGCAGTGCCTGATAAATGTGTAGAAAAATGAGCAAACCAGAAGTGTGGCACATATTAACTGGAACAAAGTCAGAGTTATACTAGAAAAAATCACCAGTGAACTACATTAATAGAGCCATAAATATGCAGAATTGGAATTCTGATATCAAAAAATTGTGCTGCACCAATAATATGAATAAGTGGAGAGTAAAATTTGGGATAGAGATTTAAAAATGTTAAATACCCATCTTTAATAAAAAGAAAGCAATAGAGGATAGTGATTTTGGTGAA
>NW_017733027.1:56651-57548 GCF_001890085.2 Hipposideros armiger | reverse complement strand
AAACTCAACTTCAAAATAATTTAAAATATATATAATAGAAGGTTAAATGCAGTGTAGAAATCATTTGAAATGGGTTTACTCACACACAATTATATTTGGTGGGTCACTGAAATGTGTAACAACTTGTTTAGAGAAATTTCTACGTATGCTCTTCTCTATTCATGCTATTCATTTATAATTTTCACAACTGTGACTGATCATGTCATCATAGCTGGTATTTATAACTACTGTCTCCCACTACCCACTTTGTATTCCTTTTGCCTTCAGCAAGCACCTCAGCTTGTCATGGTTCTTTACCTGGTGAGATGGCCTAAATCTTAATACTGAAGGGTCTAGCTCACTGATAGTCCTGTCTAGATTGGGTTGTTGCAGTTCCATTGACTTTGATCAAAGGACATGTTGATACTAACAGATGCCCTAAGGGATCTCCTGCATTCTCCAGACATAGTTTTCCTTACCTCCATTTTGGTGTAGTCCCCTTGGTAGTCAGCATCAATCACTCCAGCCAGCATAGTAAGTCCTTCCTTGTCTGTCAATTCAGAGGCCTGAGGAAACTAAAGTGACCAGATGGCAGTCTTAATCTTCCAGTTCAATAAAACCATTGTTGTCTCTCCTGGTAGATGCATTTCCCCCTCAGGAACCAATAACTCTAAGCCAGTGTAGCTGCAGACCCAAAGGGGTCCGCTTGCCTGTGCGCATCCAAGCCAAAGGAAAACAGGACAAAGAGTTTGCAGCAAAGAAAGTAAAAGTTTGTTTAAGGAGTTGGTGCCAAGTCCAGAGACACAGGAGAGCCAGTGCTCTCAAAAACCTGGCTCCCCGATGGCCTCTAGTTATATAAGAGACAATCATTAATCACAATTGCTATGGGAGTTGGGCTGAGGGCTCTACTGATTGGTC
>NW_017733027.1:55024-56031 GCF_001890085.2 Hipposideros armiger | reverse complement strand
TTTTTTCATGCAATATAAATTAGCTTATTCTATTTATTAAACACTATTCAAGTATTTAACCATTCTGTTTACAAAAATAAAAATTAAAATGCTCTTTTTTCAAAGAAGAAATAATTACTAGGAAGTTACTATAAAAATAATATATGTGTGAAGTTGAATGTCAGAAAAGGTTAATTTGAAATAGTACCAGATTGTAGCCTTTTGAGTCTTGAGGTGTATGTCCAGTGGGTACAATCTCAATTCTGTTTGAATAATTTTGCTGTTTTGCTTTTCTCAATGGATTAGATGTCTAGAGAGCTAGAGTCCAAGATCACTACAGCTGTGATACTTACAAGTCACTTTTAAATTTTTATGCAAAATGCATCATCTATTTCCCTATTTTAGCAGAGTGATAAATAGTTAGCTTCCAAAACAATGCCACTTTTTCTCTCTACTTTTGTGCCAGCTCACCATGTTCCATCATAATTTTACCTTTGAGTATCACCTGCATAAACAGTCATATGACTATGTATCACTGGATTTCTTTAGAAAATGAGGTGATTACAAAATCATAATTGAAGAATGAGCCCAATTCACCTAATATGAAGATGAAGTATATATATATATATATATATATATATATATATATATATATATATATATATGACTTACTAAGAATGAATTGGCCAATGAACATCTAAGCCCTTAAATATTGTTTTTATTTATTTATTTTCCCCATGGTATGCCTTATTTGTTGCCATATTTATTTCTTATATTACACTTTTAACTTTTTTAACTTTTTTATAGCACTTTAGTTGCAGAAGGTGCAGAGATTTCCCATATACCCCTGCCATTACTCATGCATAGACTCCCCCGCTATTAAACCTTCTCCCCACCAGAATGTTACATTTGTAATAAATGGTGAACCTTCATGGATACATCACCATCTCACAGGAACCATAGTTTACATTAGGGTTCACTCTTGGTATTGTATATTCTATGCATTTGGACAAATGTTTATTATTGTG
>NW_017733027.1:49124-54116 GCF_001890085.2 Hipposideros armiger | reverse complement strand
GAACTGTAATTGATGGATCAATTGGTAGTATTATTTTTAGTTTTTTGAGGAACTGCCATGCTGTTTTTTCATACTTGCTGAATCAATTTACATCCCCACCAGCAGTGCACAAAGGTTCTCTTTTCTCTACATCCTCACCACAACTTGTTATTTTTTGTCATTTTGATGATTGCCATTCTAACAGGTGTGAGTTGATTTTTCATTGTGATTTTGATTTGCATTTCTCTGATGGTTAGTGATGTTGGGCATCTCTTCATGTACTTCTTGGCCATCTGTTTGTCTTCTTTGCAAAAGTGTCTATTTGAACCCTCTGCACATATTTTAATTGGATTGTTTGTGGGGGTTTTCTTGCAATTGAGTTATATAACTTTATTATGTATTTTGTATATTAAGCCCTTATTCGATATATGATTTGTGAATGTTTTATTTCATTTGGTAGATTGCCTTTTCATTTTGTTGATAGTTTCCTTTACTGGGCAGAAGCTTTTTACACTGGTGTAGTCCCACTAGTTTATTTTTTCTATTGTTGTCTTGCTTTTGGTATCAAATTCAAAAATCATTACCAAGACTGATGTTAAAGAGCTTACCACCTGTGTTTTCTAATAGGGGTTTTATGGTTTCAGGTCTTACAGAAAGGCTTGAGTTCTTAATCTATTTTGAGTAATTTTTGTGTATTGTTTAAGATAGTGGTCCAGTTTTATTCTTTTGCATGTGTCCAGTTTCCCCGTCACCACTTATTGAAGAGACTGTCCTTCCCCCCATTGTATATCCTGCCCTTGGCTCCTTTGTCATAAATTAATTGACCATATACATGTGGGTTTAATTCTGGGCTCTTTATTCTTTTCATTGATCTATGTGTCTGTTTTTATGTCAATATTGCAATGTATTGATTACTATTGTTTGTATTATATTTTAAAATCAGGAAACATGATGTCTTCAGCTTTTTTTATTTTTATTTTTTCTCAAGATTGCTTTGTCTATTTGGGATTCTATGGTTTCAAACAAATTTTAGGATTGTTTGTTTTATTTTTGTGAAAAATTCCACATGTGTCTTCAGATTCTCAGGGATACACTTTGGGTTTTATTTTTTCTAGGTGTCTTAGTTCTAATAACATGAACCACAGCCCACATAATCCAAACTTGCTCTTTCTCCTCCTCACATAAGTGATATGTTATCTTCATGTATATTTTCCCCCTATTCTATGACACTCAAATGAAAGAATGAAAATGCCAACATTCTGCAAGATTTTCATTTACTAGGATTGTTTTTACATCTCATATAGGATCAATTTAGGAATTTAATAAGGCATAACCAATTTATCAACAAACTCTCATAGGACAAAAAATAAACCAAAGGGTAATGATTAAAAAATATATGTATATATTTCATCTATATAAATATATATATATATATATATATATATATGTGTGTGTATATGTATATGTATAGATAGATAGATTACATCTTCTATAACTTTTTCTAAGGAGGGCCTAAAAAAAATGTTTATATAAATGTTTATATACAACTCTTTGTGTATATTAATTGAATGAAAAATATGTGGCCCACCCTTTGAGTAACAAAAAATTTACATGAAGGAATGATCCCTGGAGTCTAGTTAGTTAGCTATAGTGTAACAGATGGAATAAAATTTAAATTAAACCTTAAGGTCAGAAATACCTAAAAAACAAAAAAAGAAGAGGGAGAACATATCAAGGGGAAGACATGCTGGGGAAAATGTAGAATGTGAGGGAGCACTCATTTTCAGGAAACAGATCATAACCCTGAGGAGGAACAATAACATGATGCAAGAATGGAGAGGTAGATGAGAAACCAGAACCTGTGTTGTTCATCTAAGCAACCTGAAGTTATACTGTAGGACACCACAAATATTATTTTAGGAAAAATGTATTTTTACTTTGTTTTGGATAAGAAGATTGTTTGGGATACTATTAAAATAATGATTGTACTCTGTAGATTACTGTGTTTTCCTAGACGTTTCTTACTGTTTTTCCATTAGAATCCTAAAATGGTCTTTATAAATATACCAATTTGTTTTAATTGAAAAAAAATCATCAAACTTTCACAAGTATTTTGTCCTCTTCTCCCCTTTTAACACTGAGCAGTATAAAATATTTGTGGATTACCCACAATAAGACATTCAAAGATAACTTGTATGTAGCACCAAAACATGCAATGCTTATGTTAAAACAAAATTTTATCTTCCTATAATTTTTGACAAGAACGTTTGAATTGGTTTCCTCCTCATTCATAATAGCATGAAATAACAGAGTGGATGGAGTGTTTTTGCTTTCCAGGGCCCTGATAATGTTGCTTTTAAGTCTTTTCAATAAAGCAGAATTATAAAAACCATTAAGGAAAAATAGAAAACAATGTTGAAACTTGTTATAAATGAAACAGAAAAACAGCAATAAACCAAGATGGTTGAGAAAAATAGCATAATGGAAATTGAAAGTTTATAAGTTTGCAGTCAAATTACAAACAGTCCCTTTCAGTTTTGTTCTTGCTGATTGCATCAAGTATGAATGTATTCTCATCAAACAAAGAAATCACCAAATAATATTTTTTGACATTTAGAGGGCAATCAAGTCAAGTTTGTGGAAAACACTGATTTGGACAATCATACTTGTGGAGTCCAAATTCTTGGGCCAGCTCAAGAGCAGAGGAACTGAAATCATGGCTAATCTATACAATGAATAATGTGCCTCTAAATTTTTATATTTCTCCATCCTCAGACATAGAGAACATTTCGGAGAGTTCAACTTTTTATACCTTATCACCATAATATTTTTGTTTCTTTTTGAAATGTAGAGAATTGTAGCAGATAGACCTCCCTTATCATGACTTTCTTCAGGAGTCATTGCCAAAGCACAAGCAGTATCTACAGTGTTTTCAGGATTTACCATTGGAGCTTTGTAATTAACTACATCCTGTTAGCATATAAATCAAAGAAAACAACTCTACTCCAAGGCTCTCCTTTGAGAGGAAAACTACTGCCTTCATTGGTTAGGGTCATTAAGAATGTAATGGCCTCTTAAGCCTGAAATCTAGAGGAGTGAATCAGAAAGTCCTAATGTACTGGTTAATGATGCCTTTGTGTTACCAATTACCAGCAAAACCCATTGCATTAAAGTGAACAGTTTTGGATTAAATGCTAGTATGAATGTAACAGTCTGTTCATAGCCGTATGTATAGCACCATATTCTTTTAAAAACAACATTTTGTAAAATAAATAAATCAATGAATGAATGACTAAATAAATGGCTTTAATATAACATGGGAGTATAAATGAATATCAGAAATTCTTATATTCTGTAATTTATATATCATATTTTCAAATATAATCTAGTTAGATCATTTCATAATACATAATAATTCAAAATTTTAATATTATCTCTCAGGAATGTATAACCCCAGTGTAACCATGAGAAAAACAGGCAAATCCCAATTGAGGAACGTTCTACAAAATACCTGACCAGCCCTACTCAAAATTGTGTGAAGATCATCAAAAATAAATAAATAAATAAAATTAAATAAAAGGTTAATATGAGAAATGGTCACTATCTAAAGGAGACTAAGAAAACATATATGATCAAATATAATGCAAATATTTGGGACAACAAACAAAATCCAAATAAACTCTAGAGTTTAGTTAAGAATAATGTTGATTCTTTTATTGTAACAAAAATACCACAGTTAACATACGTACATATACATACTAAAATAGCGTAAGATGTTAATAATAGGAGAAGATGAGTGATGGGTGTGTGGAAATTCTTGCGACTATCTTTTTATAAATCTAAGGCTATTATAAAATCAAGGTGTTATTCAAAATAAATTTTAGTATGGAAACCTATTTTTGAAATATAAAAATTTCCCAAACCACTAAGAAACATAACATGTATAATAAAATGAATGATTGCTAACTAACAACTTAGAACTTCTGCTTGAGTTTAAGCTATACTATTATAAGCATAGTATAAATTCACTATCAGCCTCTACTAATTTGAGTTTATATTTACTGAGGAGAAGCTAGAGTAAAATTTAATATATGCAGCTGGATTTTTACTGATAAAGCAAAACATCCATTTACAAAGCTCAAATTCTTAAGCAAAATAAAATGTTAAAATATATATTTTTTAATTAACCAAAACAGCTTCTCAGTTTGAGCATGAACATTCAACCTGTGATAAATGCAGTAAAATATCAGTTATTCAGACTCTGATAGAAGGCCAAATTAAGTAAATAATTGTTATTTTTTCAAGAAAAAAATATTATTTTAATTATATACAGAAAGTTAAACTAATCTGACAAATTAGTTCATAAGTTAGATTCTCAAAAAAGCTTTGGATTAACACTTTAATGAACAGAGAACAACAAATTTGTAATCATCAAATCAATTATTCGTATGTTACCAGTTTTTCAAGGTACTTCATTTATGGAGAATACTTTTTTTTACAAGCTCTCATTTTATGACAAGTTATACTAGTGAACAAATATTAATAAAGTAATCTAATATCTTAAATTTTAAACAATAATCATTTTAATATTGCCTTAAAACATAGATGCCAATACTTTCTACAAAAATAATAGCACTTGGTATATCTTAATATTTTCTACATTAATTATAGCATTTGATAGAATGATCAGAAATAAGGTCATGGCAAACGAATGAAACTAATGTTAATAAGTCACAAGTGAAAACAATTACAGAATATTTATCTTCCTTTTCTCTATTAGTGTGTTTGCTACCATGTACACAGTTGGCACTTGTAAGTCAAGTGGATTAGCTTTGCTTCCACATAATTAGAAAACATGTTAGATGAGTGTGTGAGTGAATATTTTTAACTTGAAATGACTCTAAGAACTCCCAAAATGGACCACTAAAAGGGTAATAGGATTAGTGTAATACTCATATAAGCCTTTACACTTAAACCTCAATAACCTCATAAGTAGTCACAAGAAAAATGACA
>NW_017733027.1:43514-47904 GCF_001890085.2 Hipposideros armiger | reverse complement strand
TTTGTGATGTTGAAAGAAAAGCCTGGACCTTGCAATGATGTTGATTTTACTGCTAGCTCTGGGTTGGTGAAATAATTCAAGAATTGTTATTCATTACATAATTTAAAAGTAACTGGTGGTGGGTCTGTGAATGTGGATTTGAAGGCAGCTGAAGAATGTTTGGAAACTCTAAATAAGCTGATTGTGAGAAAATTACTTGCCCGAGCAAATATTCACTATGGATGAAATCTCCCTACCCTGGAAATGAATGCCTGAATGGACTTTTATCTATAAGGAGGCCAAGTCAATGCCAGGCTTCAAGGATTTTAAGGACAGAATAATAGTTGTGCTTGGAGGCAATGTTACAGGCTACAAATTGAAACCCATTATAATCTGGCACAGTGAGAATCCCAGGCTTTCGGTCATCTCAATAAGCACACACTGCTAGTGCACTACAGGAACATAAGGAGTCACGGTTGACACAGCTCCTCTTCCAAGATGCCCTCCTGAATTGCTATGCCAGCAAAATGGAGAAATAATGTTTGGAATATAAATAAACATCTCAAAGATTTGTTTATTGTTGATAATACCCCAGGACATCACCTTTTATTCTTGATCTTCATCCCAATATCAAAATGGTGTTTCTCCCTTCAAATGCCACCTCTGTGATCCAACCAGTGGGTGAAGGAGTTATAGTAGCTTCTAAGGCCTGCCACCTGAGGAGGACCTTGGCCCAGAGCATTGCTGCAGCTGAGAAAGACACTGAGAAGACACTGATGCAATCATGGAAGGACTACATTTATGACCACATCAAGAACCTGGCTTGGGCTTAAGGTGATGTCTCCAAGGAATGTATGAGTGGCATCTGGAACACTCCAGAGGTTCATTCATGACTTCAAAGAATTTGCCAAGGATGAGGAGAGTGCAAAAATCCACAAGGCTCTGGCTGAGATGGCCAACAACTATAACCTGTGTGTCAATGAGAGTGACATTGAGGAGATCCTAGAGTGGTGTCAGGAATTTACCAATGAGGAGTTGTTGGAACTGGAACAGCAATGCATAGTGGAAGAAGAGGCAAGAGAAAAGGAAGCTGCAGGAGAAGAGAAAGAACCACCCCTGAGAAAATTTGCAATGAAGGGTTTAACAGAAGCTTTTACAGACCTCAATAAGCTCCTTAAAAAGTTTAAAAACATGGACCCCAGCATCGGAAGGTTTTTGTTCAGTAGATAGGAATGTTCATGGTGCATTATCTGCTTACAAGCAAATCAATGATGATAAAAAGAAACAAACAAAGTAAACCACCATGGACATATTTCTGAGCAGGGTGTTCAAGAAGAGTCTCGGGCAGGTCCTTCAGAAGGAATTCCAGAAGAAGGCCTTGTTATCATGGGAGAGACAGTTCCGTGCCTGTTAGGGCCCCTGAAGACCTTCCTGTGGGACAAGATGTGGAGGTAGAAGATAGTGATGTTGGTGATTCTGACCCTGTGTAGGCCTGATGTGTGTGTTTGTGTCTTAGTTTTTGACAAAATGTTTAAAAGTTTTAAAAAAAGTAAAATTTAAAAATAAAAAAGCTTATAGTATATGGACCTAAAGAAACAAAATGTTTGCACAATTGTTCAAAGTGTTTATGTTTTAAGCTAAGTGCTATTTCAAAGAGTCAAAAAGTTTTTTTAAATTAGTTTATGAAGTAGAAAAATTCAGTAAACTAAGGTTAATTTATTATTGAAGAAAGAAAAATATTTTTTATGAATCTAGTGTAACCTAAGTGTGCAGTGTTTATAAAGTCTGCAGTCATGTGCAGTAGTGTCCTAGACCTTCACAGTCACTCACCACTCACTCTGCCTCACCCAGAAATACTTCCAATCCTGCAAGATCCATTTGTAGTAAGTGCTCTATCGAGGTGTACGATTTTTCAACTTTTGTAACATGTATTTACTGTACCTTTTCTATGTTAAGATACATTTAGATACACAAATACTTTCCATGGTGTACAGTTGCCTACAGTATTCAGTACAGGTACATGCTGTGCAAACTTGTGGCCTAGGAGCCATAGGCTACACACACCATATACCTAGGTGTGTACAGCAGGCTGCACTATCTCGGTTTGTGTAAGTGCGTGCTATGATATTTACACAACAAATTGCCTAACAATGCATTTCTCAGAATATATACCCTCCATTAAGCGATGCGNAATACTCATATAAGCCTTTACACTTAAACCTCAATAACCTCATAAGTAGTCACAAGAAAAATGACAAGAGAGGGACAAAATATTTTAGCAACGGCACATGTTTTATCTTTGGAAAACATGATGTCAATAAGCAGTATTGGTTACTAGATAAATGGAAAAACATTTTAAAGTCTAATATTAAGTGTTATTAATGTTATCTATATTAATATTTTTGCATTATCAAATATGTTCCTAAAAATATATGCCAAGCATATCCTCCAGTGTAAAACTCCATGGAGTTAGCCACAAAACTAATTACAACAGTGCCTGAGCCTCCTAATACAGAGTATAGGGGGAAAGGAATAAATGTCAATTTAATTCATAAGTATTAGAAATGTGTACTGAGTTGCAGTCATGTGTCACTTTATGACATTTCAATCAATGATGGACCAGATATATTAAAGTGATCCACTAAGATTATAATGGAGCTAAAAATTCTGTTACACACCGGCATTGCAGCTGTGGTAACATCGTAGTGCACGGCGTACTCGTGGTTGTGGTGATGCTGGTGTAAACAAACCTACTACGCTGCCAGTGATTCAAAAGTACAGCACATGCATGTATGTACAGTACATAATACTTGATAATAATAATAAATGATGATGTTGCCGGTATATGTATTTACGATACTATACCTGTTATTGGTATTATAGAGTAAACTTTTTCTACTTATTAAAAAAATAGTTTATTGTAAACAGTATGACCTACGGTGGCAGCAACCTCATACATCTCCTATAATCCCATCTCTGGATTGCATTATTTTCTCCTGTGCTTGATTTCATCTGCTGTTGCACATGATGGCCCCTAAGTGTACAAAATGCAGTATTAATGTTGCTAGGAAGAGGCCACATTGAGTGAACGACCCACAGACAAAAGTGATTAAGGACTATGAAGGTAGAAAATAAGTGATGGTTATTGCTCACCTGTCAGGCATGTCCCATTCCACAATAGCTTCAATCTTGAAGAACAAGAGCAAAACAATGGATGTTGTCAAAGAATCTAGTTCACTGAAGGTAACAAAACTAACAAAATTTTGAGAAGAGCTTCAAATTTATATCATGGAGATACTTTATACAAATGTATAAATGGAGAAATGCCCAATGACCTGGGTTGAAAACCAGGCACAGAAATGTATCCCTCTCAACACCATAATGGCCACGGCCAAAGCAAAAAGTTTGTTTGTGATGTTGAAAGAAAAGCCTGGACCTTGCAATGATGTTGATTTTACTGCTAGCTCTGGGTTGGTGAAATAATTCAAGAATTGTTATTCATTACATAATTTAAAAGTAACTGGTGGTGGGTCTGTGAATGTGGATTTGAAGGCAGCTGAAGAATGTTTGGAAACTCTAAATAAGCTGATTGTGAGAAAATTACTTGCCCGAGCAAATATTCACTATGGATGAAATCTCCCTACCCTGGAAATGAATGCCTGAATGGACTTTTATCTATAAGGAGGCCAAGTCAATGCCAGGCTTCAAGGATTTTAAGGACAGAATAATAGTTGTGCTTGGAGGCAATGTTACAGGCTACAAATTGAAACCCATTATAATCTGGCACAGTGAGAATCCCAGGCTTTCGGTCATCTCAATAAGCACACACTGCTAGTGCACTACAGGAACATAAGGAGTCACGGTTGACACAGCTCCTCTTCCAAGATGCCCTCCTGAATTGCTATGCCAGCAAAATGGAGAAATAATGTTTGGAATATAAATAAACATCTCAAAGATTTGTTTATTGTTGATAATACCCCAGGACATCACCTTTTATTCTTGATCTTCATCCCAATATCAAAATGGTGTTTCTCCCTTCAAATGCCACCTCTGTGATCCAACCAGTGGGTGAAGGAGTTATAGTAGCTTCTAAGGCCTGCCACCTGAGGAGGACCTTGGCCCAGAGCATTGCTGCAGCTGAGAAAGACACTGAGAAGACACTGATGCAATCATGGAAGGACTACATTTATGACCACATCAAGAACCTGGCTTGGGCTTAAGGTGATGTCTCCAAGGAATGTATGAGTGGCATCTGGAACACTCCAGAGGTTCATTCATGACTTCAAAGAATTTGCCAAAGATGAGGAGAGTGCAAAAATCCACAAGGCTCTGGCTGAGATGGCCAACAACTATAACCTGTGTGTCAATGAGAGTGACATTGAGGAGATCCTAGAGTGGTGTCAGGAATTTA
>NW_017733027.1:40311-41344 GCF_001890085.2 Hipposideros armiger | reverse complement strand
ATTCCCATACCTAGGTATTTAGCCCATAAGAAAAACAACTTGACAGTACAACTTCTACAAAGATTATTGCGGTAGAGATATCCCTACAATCAAAAATGGGAAACAATGCAGATGCCCAGGAAAATAAAATAGAAAAATAAATTATACTGGGTGAAAATACCAGAAACACAATTGTGTGTACAGTTTTATTAAAAATAGGCAAAAAATGTGAAATAAGCCAAATGTCTACTAATTGTTTATTATATGAACAAATTATGATTTTTATATACAATAGAATGCTATGCAGCAATAAAATAGAAGGAATGCATTATGGTGTACACCATCATTTTAAGCGTAGAGGCAAACACAAGAAACATTGTATGACTGCAATTCTTTGGAGACAAACAAGACATAAAAATCATATCATAAAAACAAAATCAGACCTCAGATTATTTATGATGATGGGAATTGACTGGAAATGGATGTCAGTTTTGCTCAAGCAGTAGTTCGTCATAATCAGAGGTGTCTGGACACTGATGGTAACCACTTTGAGCACCTCTTGAAATTGCAGGAGTCAAACATGACTTATATTTATCTTCTGTTATCAGTATGTATTGAGTATTACAATTTTAATACAGTTTTCCTTTCTTAAAATGTGTATACATTTTTTGGCACCTGTGTGTGTGTGTGTGTGTGATATACATATATATTAATTATAGTTGTATTCAATATTATTTTATATTAGTTTCAGATGTACAGTGCATTGCTTAGGGATTTATATAAATTATGAAGTGATCCCCCTGATAAGCCTAGTACCAGTCTGACATCATAGTTTTTAAACATGATTGACCATTTTCCCCATACTATATTTCACATCCCGGTGACTATTTGGTGACTATCAATTTTGTACTTCCTAATTCCTTCATCTTTCTCACTCACACCCCCTCAACCCTCCTCCCATCTAGCAACCATCAGTTTGTTCTCTGTACCAATGAGTCCATTTCTGTTTTGTTCATTTATTCTGTTCTTTAGACTCCACATATAAGTGAAATGG
>NW_017733027.1:34687-37595 GCF_001890085.2 Hipposideros armiger | reverse complement strand
GATTTTGGGTTGTTGTTTTCATTTTTGTTTGTCTCAAGGTATCTTTTGATTTTTTTCTTTGATCTCATTTGCTGACCCACTCACTGTTTAGTAGCATATTTAGCCTCCATTTGTTTGTGTGTTTTCAGTTCTTTTTTTCTTTTAATTTATTTCTAGTTTCATACCATCATGGTATGAGAAGACACTTGATATGATTTCAATCTTCTTAAATTTATTGAGGATTGCTTTGTGACCTAACATGCAGTCCATGTTGGAAAATGTTCCATGTGCACTTGAGAAGAATGTATATTCTGTTCTTTAGGGTGAAATGATAAAAAAAACTCAATTAAGTCTATCTAGTCTAGTGTGTAATTTAAAGCCACTATTTCTGTGTTGATTTTTTGTCTGAAAGATCTGTCCATTGGTGTCAGTGCGGTGTTAAAGTCTCCTACTATGATTGTGTTACTATTTATTTCTGCATTTATGTCAGTCAACATTTGCTTTATACAGAGGGTGCCAAAATAAAATGTATACACATTTTAAGAAAAGAAAAAAAAACTGTATTAAAATTGTAATACTCAATATATATCAATAACAAAAGATGAATACAAGTCATAAGTGTCCCCAGTGTATTTAGGGGCTCCTATGTTTGGTGCATAAATGTTTACTAGGGTGATGTCCTCTTGTGGGATTGATCCTATATCGTTATGTAGTGTCCTTCTTTGTCTCTTATTATAGTCTTCATTTTAAAGTCTATTTTGTACAATATAAGTATTGCTACTCCAGCTTTTTAACTTTTTCCATTTGTGTGAAATATTTTTTTCTATCCCTTTACCTTAAGTCCGTGTGTGTCTTTCAATCTGAGGTGGGTCTCTTGTAAATAGCATATGCGTGAGTCTTATTTTCTTATTCATTCAGCTACCTTTTTTTTTCTTTTTTTNCATTTAAAGGTACTCTAGTAGAGCGTTATGAGGTAAACAGGTATAGGCAAGAATTTTTAGATTAATTGTTTAAGTGGGATTTTTGTTGTTCCATTTACAATGGACAAGATAAAAGTTTTGAATTATTTGTAATAGAATGGGTCTAGTTTCTTGATACAATCAACCATATAATTATTTTCCTATTGAAATGCATATCACTTAATTATGTTTTTACAACATAATTATAATTTATCAGAAAAATCACATTGCTTTGGGCAGGAAAATGTGTTTGTTTTACATGTAATTTCTTATAAGCACTGTTCTACAAAATGATTAAAAGCAGTAAATTCTGAACTAAAATTTCTGTTAGCCAATTTAATTCTGGCCTACTTTTAAAAGCATTATTCAAAAGCACGCTATATGATATAATCTTTATGAGCTGATAAGGTCAATTCTGAAGCAAACCAAAATAAATATATCTCAAATATCTCTACCATTACAATAGCAATTTTGAATGAACGAAAGACAATAATCTTTTCCATTCTAATGTTTCCAAAATATGTGCTTTCCTATATTGCTATGTTGCACTGGTGTACTGACTGCCACTATGGGGAATTTAAAAAAATAGTTATAGGCTGTTTTGAGATTTCAATAACCTGGCATCCGGCAGTTCATGACAGTTAGAGCCAAGCTAATCATTTTGGAAATCATTTGGATATCATTTTACAATACCAGTGAGAGCGGAAGTGGCAAATTATTTAACTTTATACTGTTTTAATTTTATAATTAAGTAATTGGACTTGGAACAAACAATTTACTACTTCCGTTTTAATTAACATTTCACTATATAACTATAGTACTCACAAAAAACACTATCTTCTACATACAGAACCAATTATGAAATGCGTTATTGTAAGTAATAAAATGTTTTACTAATCAAACATTTATAGGGATCAGACATCTTTATGCAATGGCAATTATAAGAAAAGGAACCAGGTTACCAATGACAAATTTTCTTAATTAGAGTTGAACAGGTTCAGATTAGTCATATTTTGTGCTCCTACTTAAAATATTCTTTCCTTAGAGAAACTTATATTGCTTTTAAAATTCACTTAAATATTTCAAGATTCTGGCTAAGAAATGTTATTCTTATTTGGTGCTTCATTATGAAGATGTGGTTTTATTATTAATACAGAAGTTTAAAGTACATAACTTCTTCAATTGGTGGACAGATTTATCTATTAACAACAGAGTTTTTACCAGCATAATGAATTATAAAGTATTATGAATAAGATTTGTGTTTTTAATTAGAACACCCCTTGACTTAGATTAGTTACACAACAAATAGATCACTAAAGTTCTCATAAATAATATAGAACATTCAGAGTAATCTTTTTCTTATTGAATTAACATTTGGTTCAATCTACATAAGTCAAAACCCTATGTTAAAAGAAGACTATCTCAGTCAGTTTTAAAAATTCATATATTGTAAGTAAATATTTGGATTACTGAAATATTTCATAATTAAAATTTCAGTCGGAATTTTTTGACTTTTGAAAAATAATTTATTATAGTTACAAAAGTAGTATGTGCTAGAGCAATATTCTTGAAAAAAAAAAGGCTGAGAAACTAGGGAGAATCCTCAATTTTGAGAAGATTTTGTGAAACCAGCAATTAACATCATATTTATTGGTCAAATACTAAACTTTTTAGCCTAAAGGTTAAAAAAAAAGCATGGATATCTACTACAGTTGATTCTAGACAGCACTTTACTAGAGGTCCTAGCCATATCCATAAGGAAAAAAAAAAAGAAAGAAAGAAATCAGGAAAAATTAGAAAAATATATAACTTCCCTTTTGACAGATGATGTAATTGTTTACCAAGAAAGTCCTATGGAATCTGCAAAAACTACTAGATTCAATAAGTGAGTTTAGCAAACTTGAAGGATACAAGATCAATATTTGAAAACAATTATATATTAGATACTAGAAGGAAAAGTAAGAAATTAT
>NW_017733027.1:29052-30992 GCF_001890085.2 Hipposideros armiger | reverse complement strand
AGATTTTCTTTATCTCTATGTAAATTCTTGATTCCTTTGTCATAGGTTAAATGACTATATAGGCATGGATTTATGTCTGGGCTCTCTATTCTGTTCCATTGATTTATGTGTCTGTTTTTATGCCAATACCATATTGTTTTGATTATTATACCTTGTAGTGTAATTTGATATCAGGTAGTGTTATACCTCTAGCTTTTACCATCTTTCTCAGGATTGCCATGGCTATTCAAGGTTTTTTATGGTTCCATATAAATTTTTGGGTTATTTGTTTTAGTTTTGTGAAAAATGCCATTAGTATTTTGATAGGGACTACATTGAATCTACAGATTGCTTTGGGTAGTATGGACATTTTAACTATATTATTTATATCCATGAGCATGGTATATGTTTCCATTTATTTATATGTTCTTTAATTTCTCTCTTCAGTGTCTTATAATTTTCTGAATACTGGTCTTCTACTTCTTTAGTAAAATTTATCCCTAAATATTTTTTTTGATGTAATTGTAAATGTTTTTTTTTTATTTTAAATTCTCTTTTGATAATTTGTTATTGGTGTATAAAAATACAACCAACTTCTGAATATTAATTTTGTATCCTGCTGCTTTACTAAATTCATTTATCAGTTCTAATAGTTTTTGGTGGAATCTTTGGGGCTTTGTGTTTCTCTATATAGTATCATATCATCTACAAAAGTGACAGTTTTACTTTTTCTTTTCCAACTTGGATGGTTTTTGTTTGTTTGTTTTTTTCTTGTCTGATAACTATGGCTAGGACTTCCAATACTATGTTGGATAAAAGTGGTGAAAGTGGGCAACCTTGTGTTATTCCTGATATTAAGGGAAATGCTTTTAGCTTTTCCCCATTGAGTATGATGTTAGCTGTGGGTTTGTCATGTGTGGCCATTATTATATTATGATAAGTTACCCAAGTTTCCACTTTGCTGACAGTTTATATCATAAATGGATGCTGAATTTTGTCAAATCTTTTTCTACAGCTACTGATATGACCATATGATTGTTATGTTTCATTTTTTTCTTTNACAGTTTATATCATAAATGGATGCTGAATTTTGTCAAATCTTTTTCTACAGCTACTGATATGACCATATGATTGTTATGTTTCATTTTTTTCTTTGTGGTGTATCACATTAGTTGATTTGTCAATATTGAATCAAACATTCATACCAGGAATGACTCCCACTTGATCATGTTGCATGATGTTTATAATGTATTGCTGAATATGGTTTGCTTATATGTTGTTGAGGATTTATGCATCTATGTTTATTAGGGACATCTGGGGGCTTTTTTGGTTTTTGTTTCTTTGTTTGTTTGTTTGTTTTTTGTCTTTGTCTGTTTTTGGAAGCAGGATAATGGTGGCCTCATAAAAGAAGCTTGGGAGTCTTCCCTCCTCTTGGATTTTTTTTTTTTTGCATAGTTTAAAGGAATGGATGTTAATTATTTTTCTAATGTTTGGTAAAATTCATCTGTGAAGCCATCAGGTCCAGAACTTTCATTTGTTGGGAGCTTGTTGATTACTGATTCAATTACATTGGTAGTAATTGTTCTGTTTAGGTTTTCTGTTTCTTCCTGATTCAGCCTTGGAAGATTGTATGCTTCTAGGAATTTATCTATTTCTTCCAGGATGTCCAATTTGTTGGTACGTAGTTGTTCATAGTATTTTTTTCCCCCTCTGTGGTATTGTTTGTCACTTCTCCTCTTTTATTTCTGATTTTATTTATTTGGTTCGTCTTTCTTTTTTTCTTGATGAGTCTGGTTAAAGATTTGTTCGTGTTGTTTATCTTTTCAAAAAAACAAGCTCTTGGTTTAATTGATGTTTTGTGTTGTTTTTTAGGTTCAATTTCATTTATTTTCACTGTGATCTTATTATTTCCTTCCTTGTACTCACTTTAGGCTTTGTTTGCTGTTCTTTTTCCAGTTCCC
>NW_017733027.1:12534-27254 GCF_001890085.2 Hipposideros armiger | reverse complement strand
TATGGTTTCTGTGTCCTTTTTTTAGACTGCTATCTCTTTGTTTAAGTTCTCATTAAGTTCCTTGAACAACCTTATAACCATAATTTTGAACTCTGTATCTGGTAAGTTGCTTGCTTCCATTTTATTTAGTTCTTTTTCTGGAGTTTTCTCCTGCTCTTTAATTTAGGAAATATTTCTTTGTTTCCTCATTTGGGCTGCCTCTCTGTTTGTTTCTAGTATGAGGTAGATTTGCTATGTCTCCCAGTCTTGATAGGGTGGCGTTAAGTAGGTGCCCTGTGGGGCCCTGGCACAGTCTCCCTGGTCACCTGCTCTGGGTGCTCCAAGAGTGTCCCTTGTGTGGGTTGTGTGTGCCTTCCTATTATAGTTGAGTCTAGATTGCTGTTTGTATATCAGTGGGTAAGATTGACCTTCTGGCTGATTGGCTGCAGGGTTTGGCCATGTCCACAGCTTACAGGCTGCTGTGAGGGGGTTTTACCCCACTGAATGGGATTCTGGAGCCTATTGAGACCGCCCTTTTTGTGTGCCACTTGTGGGGCTAGTTGGGTGGTACTCTGCTGTGATCTGAAGGCAATCTCCATGTATGTTGGTTCTGGGGCCTCTTGCAAGGGGCTTTGGTGCAGGCCCAAGTTACTCACTACCTGTGATGGCCAGGGACTACCTGATAGAAGCTACAAAGTAATCTGTGTTTGTTTGCTGCCTGTGCTAATCCTGGAGGCATGGGGGGAAAGCCATGTTGCAAACTGAGGACAGCTGCCACCAGTACCAGGCCTGGGGCAGCTTACAAAAAGCCAGGATACCCTGAGGCCTGCTTCTACCTGCTGATTCCCTTAAGATTCAACCCTTGATAAAGCCTTGTGCTGTACACAAATTGGGTGAGGCAGAGTCTCAGGGAGTCTCTAGGGTGGAAAGAATTGTGGTGAACAGTTTAATGTAGACTCTGGTTTGGTGCCGGTGCTGACCCTGGAGCTACTCAGTGTAAGTCTCAGAGCACACCAAGCCCAGCTGCCAGCTGCCATTACCTGTGACCTGCAGACTCTGGTAGTCTTTTCAATGCCGGTGGGGCTGGCTCCTCTCAGAGAAAGTGCCCCTTGTGTTTGGTGACTTGGGTGGGAGGGATCTCAGGGAGTCAGCAGAGTGGAGCAGCAGAGCTCTCCAGGCCTGTGTGGGAGGGTCAGTAAAGATGGCACCCACATGATGGCTGCACAGGAGAAGACTCCCCTCACAGGGAAAGTGGCAGCTGTCCTCCAGCCCTTGTTCTGAAGTCACATACTTCAGCCTACCTCCCATGGGCCTCCGACAACCCCTGAGTTACTGTCCTTCTGCTAGAGCCTAAGGTGAGTGCCTGCAAGTGAGAGAATCTGTGCGTTGGTATTTAAGAGTTCATCTGGGTTCCCCACAGCCTTCTGTCCCACCTGGATAGTTGGAACCCTCATTGTTTTCCACAGCCGGATATTGTGGGGCTCCTTTTCCTGGCACCAGTCCTCTGAGTTGGGAAATCCACTGTGGGGCTACAGTCTCTCGCTCCTCGGAGGGTATGGCTGAGGTATCTCTCTCGCTTCTCAACCACCACACGGAGGTTCGGGGCTAGCCTGTTTCTCATCTCCACCCCTCCTAACAGTCTCAATGTTGCTTCTTCCTTATATCCTTAGTTATAAAACTTCTGTTCAGCCAGATTTTAGATGGTTCTCCAGGTTTATTGTTCTATAAATTAATTGTAATTTTAATGTTTTCATAGAAGGAAGCAGGCACAGTGTTACCTACTCCACCATCTTGGATCTCTATTTTCTTTATTTTCTTTAGAGATGGACAAAATGTTAACTGTATATGCTATTCCACTCATTCACACGTGAATTATAAAATTTATAAGTTTTTTCTCGATTGTTGATTCATGTTATTTTTTTTTAAATTTTGCTTTTCTTTTTGTTTTTTGGTAGAGAGGTGGAAATGTTGCTTATACCTTTTTATTATATTAAATAGGAATAGATAGGAAAAAACATGCAAATTTAGAGTTAAGGTTTCATTAATATTTATTTTAAATGAAAAAATTAAGTGACAAGTGATACAATTATTGCATTTTGTGTCTTAATTTCTACTCATAATTCCTAAAAATGAATTATTTTGGCATTAAGAAATAATGTAAACCTTATAAATTTGATAATTGTTCTAAAATGGTTCATCATTGCTTAAATTTAAACTTCCACTTGTTATGTTCTTGTTCTTTATTCAATTTTTTTTGTTTGTTTATTATTTGGACCAAAGGGATATAAAGAATGAAATTAATTAATATTTTCACATTTAATTTACTTCTCATTTGGTTTTACCCAATCTTAATCCTATTGAATTAATATTTTTCTCTGCAGCCTTGAATGCTCTGACAATTTTTTCTTCATGTCCTTTTTTTAGACTTTGAATCAAGCATATGCAGACTGAATGTTAGAATCCCATAGAATGGTTTTATGTTCTGCCTAGAGTTTGTTAACATTGACTAGTTTATAATTTATTTGATAGTTTTAATGTGTTTACTCATTTGACCCTAAAGCTGTTTGTTTTCTTACTCATTTGTTTAATTCTGTAGGTCTTTATTTCTCCATTGTGCCTCTTCATTTGTTCATCATTGGCCTTTTTTTGATTTAGCAACTCACAACATTCATAAAAATGTATAGTTGTTCACTGAACATCTAATGTTCAAGAGATTCATTATGTTGACATTTTATAGTCTTTCCAATTATACTTTCTTCACTGGTTGTCCTCAAGTATCTTATTTATCTTTGTAAGTATTTTCCTTAACTTTACAGGAGCTTTTCATCAGGAATCCATTGGTAAGCTTTATTAAAATCAGGCATGTACAATAATTCCCATTTCAAAGTGTGTAATATTTTCTTTTTTCTCTCATTGCTTATGCCATTTAGCAAAACTGAAGAAGGGAAATGCTTTGTTTATTATCTCACTACAAATAAGCTTCAGTACATTCGTTTAAAAATATCTATCTTAGGCTAGGTATTGCTTTAATGAGTTAAAGTTTTAAAACACCACACATTTCTCTCTCACTTTCTTTACTTTCTTCCTCCCTCATGTAATTACTTCTATAAAGATGGGGGTAATATTTATGTTACATGTTACAAAAGCAGACTGATGCTTTTTAGGATCACCAATAGGGTTTAATAAAGAGTATTTTCTTCCCTGTTGAGAAAATAGTACAAAGGGGTCACAAATTAAGTACACAATTTCACAGTAATATCTAGTAATTGCCAAGTTGATGTTATGACATATACCGAGCAAGTTAATCTCCTAATACATTCCTCTAGGATTAGTCACCCTTATTCGCCCAGTGATAGTTTTTTGGTAAAAGAGCGATAGAAAAATGTTTTTACTCAAATCAAAATCATTCTGAATGCTCTTTCCCCATATAAAAAGGAATGGGGCGGTGACCTGAGTTTACCCAGGTATTCTCAAATGTGTCTATCACTAATCACTCCACTTCTCTCTGCTAGGAGTAAGTTGAGGAGAAGACAAGCATTTAGGAAACAACATTCCTCCTCGTAGAAACCAGGAGTAGAGGAAAGGTGTTCTTCAATTGTCAATACCTAACATTCCATTCTCTTAAACCACTGCCCTTTGGGATTAAGCCTGCGGTGTGAGTACACTCATGATTATCCTGCTTAGGAGTGCAGTGGCAAATAGGAAGACTGATCTGAATCAGCATTTGTTAGAACACTTCCCCCATATTGAACCATTGTACTTCTGTGCACCTTTCTGGAATGATGTGAGATAGCCTGGGTATTTGCCCCAAAAAGTTTATGAAATATAAGAACAGTACAGCAATTGCATTAACTCTAAAACCACTGTTTTGCCAGGGCTGGAAACTCACTGACTTCTCTTTCCAAATTATGTCCAGCAACATTTTTCATGAAAGCTCAAGGTTCTTCAATAATTCCTTAATAGTATGGTAATCTAAAAGCCACATGTGTAAAGCTACTGAGTAATAAAAATGCCAGTAAATAGATATGCTTTGTTTAAGTATATATTCTCCCCTGATATCACATACCATGGTGAAATTAAATTCTAAATGTTAAATCCTCTTAAAAGTTAAATGACAAAACAGAGGAAGAAAGTCCAAAATCTATTTTTATAGCAAAATAGTGGGATTACTATTCCAAAGAAATGAAAAAAACACAATTTGGCTTCCCCACCTTTGTATTTTGCTCCACCTAAGGTCTAGGGTTTCTCAATGCTTAGGTAGAATCTGGCCTTTTTGGCACACATACACAGGGCTAACTCTCTCAGAAATGTATACATTAAAACCTTGGATTGCGAGTAACATGGTTTGCGAGTGTTCCACATGACAAGCAAACGTTTCTAACACATTTTAACATGATAAATGAGTGATGTCTTGCAATACAAGTAGTTTGTTTCCAGAATGAATTATGCTCGTAAACCAAGGTATACTGTATTTCCTTCAGGGTGTCAGAAACTGTTTTATTGCCTTATCAGTCTCTGATGTACCTCACTTTCAAAGTATCCAAAGAATTAGCAGGTAACACAAGAGCATTACTACCCTGACCTTATATCCTCTACATCTAGCAATACACGGCCACACCATACCCAATCCAATCATCACAGATACAGTTATGTTGCCAGGAGCTAGTACTTAATATTGCCTATGACTTTAGAATAAAATCATCTGAACATGCAGGGATGAGGGGAGAATGAGAAATATCTTGGTTTTGGGTTCACCAAATCAACAGTTAGTGAATGCACACTGCCCTAAATCCACATTCTGTGTGTTTTTAAATTCAGGAAAACTAGAACAAAATTAATATCCATATGATACGTGTACACTACCTCTGGGGATTATTATGCTTAATCTTATCATTTCCATTTCTCTTTGAACCCTATTTTTATCAGGACACTGGATTGGTTGTGAATTCTATGACATGACATAACATCGCTCCTATTTTTAAGCTATTGTTTTTTACTCCTGTGTGGCATGTAATTCTATAGGAGTAAGAAACTCGCCTCCTAGGAAAGGTTTCTTTGTCATTTTACCTAAGCATTCAAGAGTCACCTTCACGCCGTGGACTGGGAGATGGTATTTCAGCATATGCAGAAGCTACCGTCAAAATCAAGGTCAGTTAGTGCCCATATTTTTCTGCATGGAGGGTCCCTAAATGGAGGACGCAACTCATGACTGATTATCTACATTTCGTAGCTGGCCATCACTAACGATTTACAGCTGAAACCTCAGCAGCACACATGATCACATCCGAATTCTGCTGACTTATAACTGAAAAGCAGTTAAGATTGTTCAGCCACCAGACCCCACTCCCAAAGCACATAAAGTCCTCTGCCCTTTAGAATCAAATGTCTGTTTCTGAAGTGCATGCTTCAGAGAAGTCGTGCTTTCTTGCTAAGCTGCAGGGGCCTATATTTAGAAGCTGGCTACACCTACTAAAAACTCCACACCCATGATTTTGTTTGCCTGTGTCTGCTATGCATCAAAGTGGGTACAGCCACCAATATGGACCCCAGGATCAAATTCCTCAAATTAGCTTGTCCAGTATAGTCTTGGTTACCTGCTACCATCTGTTGAGGTCACTTATTTTCCTTGTGACTCTACTTATGCACTCTCTTGTGGTCCTTGTTGAAATGCAGGTTGCATATGTCTCAGATTAAGTACCTAACCTCTGCACAATAAGCCCTTTGTCTGTAGACTGAGCCACCATACACTATAATCCTTCTCTTATGTCAACATAGCTTACCACTGGCTTAAAGCTTCATGTACAGTCCACCGACTAAAAATTAAGCCAAAATTAAGCAAACTGTATACTGCAATAAGTAGCTTTTATTGTATGTAAATAGAACTTTAATTTTAAAAAGTGATGTAGCAAAACAAACAAGAACCAATCTATAGGGACAGAATGCCCTGCTGGCATCTACAGGATTTTAAAGAACTCCAAACTTAGACAAATTATATAATTTACTGTTTGAATGTTATACATCAATAAACCTTATTAAAAAAATACTGAATCCTTATAAAAGTCTACTAACTCCAAGGTTAAGGAAAAAAAAGAAAAAAAAAACAAAAAACCAAACCTTGCCAAAAAGGACATTCATGAAAGCCTAGGCCCTATAATAAAAAAAAACAACAAAAACTGTTCCATGGGCAATTTTTGCTTTCCGAAAGTTCACGCTTATGTTTTGTTTATTAATTTTCCCAACCCTTATATACAAAATACAGTAACAGAGTTGCTGTAACAAAGTAGCAGTAATGGAGATGGTCTGAATTTATAAGGCCCCTATTTACTGCACAAGGTTTGAATAATTCCAGGAGTACCTGGTGAATATCTTTATTAATATGAAGACCTCATTAACAAGAGGATCCGATTTGGAGGCCATGCTGTAGAACGGGCCAGCAAGTGAGCTTCTCTCCTAAAAATAAACCCCAGAATGAGGTAGATTTTTTTTTCCCCCTAATGTACTTGGTTTGAAATTCTGGGGAAAACCTGTATTTTAATCTCTTGTTTTTCATCTATCCCTCTCCTCTAATTAAACAAGTGGGAAAGTTACACTTCTGGTTGTTTTTTTGTTTGTTTGTTTGCTGGCATCAGTGCCATTGTCTTTTCAGTAGAGCAGTTTCTTTAGCCAGTCTATTTATACCCACCATCTTCTTTCAAATTGTTCAAATTCTCTGCAATGTTTTTCTTTTTTCTTTTTTTTTTTACTATATTAGGCTCAATAGGTGCTTTTATTCCTGCTTACTTTGAGAATCCCTGCCCATTTTTTTGTGCCATTCCACACCCCAGCACTCTGTCCACTCCATCCTGTAAACTGTTTTTACTGTACACATGCCTGGGAGTTGTAGCCTGCTTGTAGGATGAGGTGAACCATGTCTACATCATCTGTCTCAAACACAAAGCCAAGTTTTGGTATTCCTCTACCTCTCCTCACACAGTTTCTGCTTTAGAGATGCAAAGTGGCAAAAGTCCCAACTCAAATTCTTCTTAACACATTCATATAGATGATCAAGTGCTTGTCTGTGTATGCCACTGCATACAATTTACATTTCTGTAAATTTTACTTCTGTCTGTTCCCTCTGTCAGAATATTCTTTATCAGTTATGGTTCAACCAGAGAAGCACAACTATTATACTAGGAGATAGACACATACATATTTGGATGCATGACCGGACTTAATCCTCACACAAGTGGGACCTATTTACACTGGCTAAGGCTTTTTTTTTTCTTTTTCTCTGAAGCTGCACCATGAAATTGACCAGAATGGCCTTAAAGTTCTTTTCAGGTTCACTAAACCTTAGATAAGCTTCTTCAGACCTTAGGTCTCTGATCTTCCTTCCTTCCTTTCTTTTTTGAACATTTATATTGGAGAATTTGTAATCCTGAATCCTTTATCTGTCCTTTCAGATGTACATCTTTTTAAAATTTGCCAGGTTTATAACCCAGTGATCTATTTCTCAAGGATCTTGGAACCATGTCTTTGAAATGGAATCATGAAGGAAGATAGGGCCCCTATCTCCTCGTTTCTGAGGGAGGGCAGGACCTAAGTTTAGTGGGACACCTTGTTCCAAGTTGTAAAGCTACCTCCTGTCACAAAAATAGGAGAAAGTTTACTTTTCCCTGGGAAAAACCAAATAGCAGACACAGGTAGCCTACCATTTTCTCCTTACCGCAGCTATTGCCTTGATTAAAGTCTTACTTGCCTGTTTAATTTTGTTTAGTGTAAATTTCACTTTGACAAAGTGCACAGAACAGGCTTTCAGGAAGGGAAGATGGATGTAAAGTGAGGGATAGCCAATGAAGCTGGAGCCCACAAAGACAGAACTTGCTTCTACCTTAGTGGTATGGGAGTCCTGTAGAAACAGGATAGTTCATCACAGAGTGAAAACTACACACCCAGCTTAGAGGTGGAGAAGCAGAAGTATGATTCAAGGGAAGGCAGAGAAGTGGCAGGCCCAGCTGATGCATCACCCCAACGACGAGTGAGCATATCCGTAGCAACACATGTGAGCAACAAAATGGCTGCTACTTCCCTTCTAGCCTCCAAATCTCACTCAAGAAACTCTCTGCGGTCTTGGCTAACCTAAAGATGCAAGGGAAAGAATTCGGGAAATGTAGTTTCCCAGATTATACACTGCAAAGCTACCATACTCTCATCTTTGCTCTCTATCAGGAATAAAAATAGTCACCCTGCAAGTCTCATTGGTTATGTAGCAACCTCTGCGATACCTGTTCTTCTCTTGAGTCAGTTTTTTTTCCTTACTTTATAAGATCACTTATTAGAATATAGCTGTTTATGCTTTTTGTCCTTTAATGCTTTTTTCACATATATAATAGCTTGCTTATTGAAATATATTAAAGATAATTTTATACACAAATGTATTTATCAAATGTACGTGGAATCTGCTTATTTAATCATGTGTAGAATTGGGCATAGAATTGTGCTTAAGAGTGTGTAGAAACGTAGGCAAACTTTTTTGAATAATGTAAATAGAAAAGCATAAGTATATAAATGAATTAACAGCAAAATCGTTACTAATTATTCTTTTATTCCACTTTAGTTCTACCTAGTCCAGGGGTCAGCAAACTGCAGCTCGAGAGCCACATGCGGCTCTTCGGGTATGTTCCGTCTCAAAAGTTTCCCAACCCCTGGAAGAGCCAATCCTGTCCATCACAACAAAAAAATTATTTGAGAGCCATAAATCTATTTTTACATAATCACCCTTATGTGAATAATATCCTTTAAAAATTTTATAAATGAAACTATGATACTTTTATTTTCATTTTCAATTTTGCTTCAGAGCCACATGCACGCGGGCTGCAGTTTGCTGACCCTTGGTGGCTCTTCCATCTCAAAAGTTTGCCAACCCCTGACCTAGACCATTCTTTAATAATTGTCTCATATATATTTTTTAGAGCAGGAATTTTTCAAACCAAAAACGAACATGCTCCCTGAATTCTAGTTCAGGACATGTCCTGCCTTTTACAAGTCTACACAGTATCAGTTATAAGCTTTTAACCTGCCTTGCTTTTTTCTGTGTTGACTATCCCCTCTGAAATATTTTCTTTCCTTTTAAAATAAATGAAACCTTCAGCATTACCCTCCAAGCAATTATTATGTGGTTTATCTCCTTAATTTTGCCACAACACTTGTTGCAATTGTGGGTAATGGTGGTTTTTTTCACATTTTGCCCTGTGATTTTTCATTTTACATATAAGTCGACTTCTCTTCCACCATTGGACTATAATGACTACAATTAACTTGATTGTTTTTAGGAATATTTTGGGTGCTAGCAACAGAAAACCTAGTTAAGAGTAACAAAAATGGACCATTTTTCCCACAAAAGTTGCAGGCCATATGTACCCAGGGCAGCCACCCATGTCAGAGGAACAGGCTGCTTCTACTTTGATATACGTACCTCCACCTTCAACATGTGGTTTTGTCCTCAAATTTGTAGTGTTGCTGGTGCGTCATCAAAATCCTGTTTACATTTATGAGATGTGAGACAAACCAAGAGCCAAAAGAGACCACATGCTAATCTATCTAAACAACTTTCCTGGAAATTTAATTCTGTCAGCTCTTTTCTCTGGATGTATGCTTTGATGTTAGGTAACTATTTTCTTGTCGAATTGCTGTTTTTATAGTTATACTATTTGGAAACCATCTTTAAACCAACAAATGATATTTTCACTGAAAGTTTATTTTGTATTCAAATTATGTTCCTATTTGAATATCTGGAAATATGTTTATCTTGTGATTTATTCTTGATAGCTTGATTGAAATGAGATTCTAGGCAAATAAATTTTCATCTCCATGAAGATATTATTCCATTACCTACGGACACCATTTGTTTATGATGATGTCTCTGCTGTCAGTATAGTATTTATACACTTTTAAATTGTCTGTCATGTGTCTGGCAAATCTTAAGATTTCTTATGTCTGACATTCTGCAATTGACTTTAAATTTTCTAAGTGTGCAGTGCGGTGAGATTGCACTGTCAGCCTATCCACGCTAAAACTTCATTCCTCAGAGCTTGCTTCCCTATGTTATACCAGGATGGGATTGGCTACAAAATAAATTCCAACCCAATTTGGAAGGCAATAAACGTACAGCTATTTTTATTGTACGAATGTTGGGTAGGGCACCAGACCCTGTGCAGTTGTGAATCTACCAGCTCACCTTTTTGGCTTGGGCAGCACCCACGCTCTCAGGGGCTCTACCTTGTACAGGATCACTCTGTTGGCTTGGGCCAAATATACATGAATGTGCAGTTTCATAGAAAAGAACTCTAGCTTGCTCTGCAGGTCCCCCACATAATTATGGTTGGAGGAGGTGTGAATCAAATACGAAATCCAGTTTATCCTTATAATTTATAGTTTGTTCAGTTTTTTCTCTTGCTATTTCACAATTGAAGTCCAGCTCATTTTCTTGATCCCTGCCCTGTCTAACCTATAGCATTAGGCCCACACAATATATGGAAGCCACGATTGCATAAATTTTGTAACAAGCTCCCACTTGGTGTATATTCTAATAGCCTAGAATAAGTCTCTTAATTTATATCACTTACCATGATTCTCCTTATCTGAATGAGCCATGATAGATTTCTTATGTCTTATTATTCACTCATTCATTCATCCATTCATGCTACTTAGCACCTGATGTCCTTTGCACTGTGATGTGTCAAGTATTTAATCAATTCTAAAATATTTTTAATCATTATTTTATAAAATATTTCTTCTTAAATATCCCATGTATTTATAGATTGTTCTCAAACTCCTATGATATAACCTTGTTTTTTCTTCTCCATGCTTCTTCATACTTTTTTTCAAATTTTCATTTCTATTGGTTTGGACAACATTATGATATAATTTCTCAAAACACTCTTTTTTTTTTTATTGGGGTATTGGGGGGAGGGGAACAGTGCAGGGGAATTGGGGGAAGGGGAACAGACAAGTTGCTGTCGTTTTGTTCTTCAGTCTAGTTGTGGAGGACGTTGCTTCACTGNACTAGGCAAGCTGAGGTTGAAAATCCTGTCCAAAGTTTCAGGAAGGCACATGCTCTGACAAACTTCATTACTGATGATTTTAGAATGTATCATTACAAGTTTACTATTATATTTAAATGATCACTCAAAGGGAGTGACTAGTAATAACAATAATGAATAGTCACATAATTTCAGCTCTCAAGATCTTATTCAGTCATTTTTTCTTAATGTCACACTGCCTTTTTTGATATATTTTTGAAGATGTGGTAGTTTCTTTTCAGATTCAAGGAATATCAGTGAGCTGTGTGTGAGATTTAAGCCCATTCTCTTTCATTCTAAATCTTTTTATTTAGCCCAAAACGCCATGAGATTGGAACAAAGACTCTCTTAGCAAAACTTGAAACAAGTTCAAAATTATACTTCAAAGCACTCTCCAATTTCCCCCAAGAAGGGAAAATGGAAAGAAAAGAGAGGGAGGATTTAGTGATTCAACAAGTGGGGGTGGGAGCCCCTCCCGCCCATCCCACAGCTTCCAAGATAACAAGGAATATGATTCCAGACACCTAGAAAGTGCTCTAAAACTATTTGTTAGATCAATAAAAATGAATTAATGATGCCGTGCACAAAGAGAATTTAAAAAAAACGGGGTTCTACTGCATCATAACTGTGGGCTCGTGCCTTTGAACAGTAATATCTGAGTATTGAGGCAACTCTTTCTTTAAGAAAACGACTGTCAGTCTCTGTCCAATAAATACTTTGTAAGTACAGCAAGACAATGTCTGGCACAAACTATAATATGCTTTATCAATTATTCATTTATTTTCATTATTTGAAAACTCTTAAAACATCAAACAAATAAATGATAGTTCTTATAGCTTTCATGGAGTTCCTAAGAGCCTTTTACTTTTAGGCTGAANATCATTAAAGGATACTATTATTTAAAAGAACAGCTTCAAGATGATGCTAATGAGGGAACATGCATGAAGCTTTTTCTGCTTTCTCTGCAAATGGCTCTGTTTGCATTCTCTTAAAGAGCTGGATAATATTCATTAAGAACAACTCAACATTGAAGATATGTCGACATCAAATGTGTTTTAGTTTTCATTCCTGAGACATGAAATTGTTGCAATCTATATTATTCATGGATTTTACAATTGTATCTACTCAATAAAATATATTTAGAGCCCCCAAATCAATGATCATGGTACTGTCTTCATCATTTGGGGACTTGCACAGATCAGTGAAAACTCTTGAGTCATTTAACTCATGCCTTCCTTGTTGTAGTAGAGCAAGGCGGGACTCTGCCTTCTCATGTCAGCTCTCAGAGTAGACAGGTGTCCTTTTCATGGTCTAATTAGGGCCACATATTTATTATTTTTTCACATTTTGTGGGTGATTTTGTTTTTTAAAATGGCCTCCAAGCATAGTGCTAGAGTGCTATCTAGTGTCCCTAAGTGCAAGACGGCTGTGATGTGCACTACAAAGAAAATACATACGTCAGGTAAGCTTTGTTCAGCTCTGAGTTATAGTGCTGTTGGCTGATAGCTCAATGTTAATGAGTCCACGATATTAATACAGTGTCTTTAAACAGAAACACATAAAATAAGGTTATGTTTTGAAGGGCTGATGAAAATGCCATGACCAGGTACTCATAGAAACCTAATTCTGTATTTCCCCTAGGAGAATGGTTCAGTATTTGATAATTCAGTATTTGAGAATAATATATAGAACATAACGACCACAAATAACAACTGTCTATTGCTTTGTAGCTAGTTTTTTCAATAGTTTCTATATAATTTCTAAATAGTTTTATAGCTTGCTTACAACTCTTTTAGCCTAATGTCAGTTTTTTTACAACAGCAGCTTCTGAAACTCACTCTTTAAAGCCCAAATGTTCTATGGGGACCCTTAGCAGGCCCCTTCACATGGTACAAGGAAGAGGGGTCAAGGAAGTATAATCTCTGCATCTTCTGCCCCAATTTATCATGTTTTTCAGGCTGAGGTTCATATAAGACCTTACTTTTACAGCTTCTGCGGACAAANTAACCAAATGAGCCACTTGCCCAGCCCCTAATAATAATTATTTTTATGTAAAGAAAGTATACTTTTATTGGCCAAGGTTATTTTCTCTCCAATAACTTGTGGTCCTATTTTTTTATTTATATCACAAATATATTTTCTGAAAATGAAGCACCTGCATGTACTCATGCTATTGCTTATGTTAAAAATAATTAATTTCCAGAGAATAGTCTTAATATTCCACATAACTTTGGCTTGATAAATATAATGAATGTCCTTAAATATAGATTGCTTTTAAAATTAAAACATCATAAATGCTACTTTTTGACCACTTGTTATTTACAGAACATTTATTGTAGTCTACATTGTAAACACATACAAATGACATAACACATTATTCATTCTAGATGAAAATAAAATAAAAAGTGGACAGAAGATGACTACAAATAAATTTATGCATATGCATCAAACAGACATTAAATAAGTGACAGATAGTGAAGAGTCCATAAAAGATCAGTAAATAGGTAAGTTATGGATTTATTCAAATATTATTTCATGTATACATTCAGTAATATTGGTTTACTCATATCCAAGGTGTATTTGAAGATAGAAAAGTAGATATGGCAGATTGTTCTCCTAATAAATGTAAGATAAAGTAAGGAAAATAAAACTGGTAAACGTATAAATGTAATACTTTTTGAAAAGCAAATTAATATAAGCGCACTGTGGCAAGTTTGCAAATTTAATTGTTAGATTGTGTGTGTGTGTGTGTGTGTGTGTGTGTGTGTGTGTGTGTGAGATCTGGAAAAATAGTTTAAAAATAATTGAGAAGCAAGTAAATTTGTTTTCCGTGTGTATGATCAAGGTAGCCTGGTTGGAGAAGTTACCATTTGAATTCATTCTTGAATGATATATAGAATTTGAGCATGTCAGATTAGGCTAAAAGACATTTCAGACAGTGGTGTAAATGTTAAGTAAAACAGGAAAAAATGCAGTATGAATAGAAAATGCTTGAAGAAGAGTGTGTAAGAGAAATGGTGTGTGACCACAAAAAGCAAAGAACACAAGGGTAAAGCAAATTAATGTATTCCGTAAGAATAGAGACTCTAGCAGGGCACTGTACCGAGCAGTGCCAGTATCAGTGCAATGATCTGGCTGCAGACAGGCTGGTGCGATAGATTATCAGTGCTGGTCATTAAGGGCAGGAATCTGTCAAACAGATTTGAGTTTACAACCAGTTACAAATCCATTTACAGTTAAGAAAAAGCAAATTAAAAAAGTAACTTTCTTTTCTTACATGGGCTATAGAAAATAGAAGAGAATGTTGCTCTAATTCTAATTACCAATACAATGCCAATAAAATAGAAAATGATGTGCTGTTTTTAACACATCAAAGAACTGAAGATGCAAAGAAACTGAAATAAACTAAATTCAGCAAGTGACAAATTCTTCATAAGATAGGGACTACAGACATAGTAGAACAACTCATTCTTGGTAGAGCTGCAGAAGAAGAAGGAATCTGCCATATTCAGTGGTATAGAGAAACTAGTCATACCTTTCATAAAATCTGATGGTGACATGTGGTCTGGCTGCATACGGGCTGGTGTAATCGATTAACTTTGAGAAGTCCCAGCTGTAGAGTGAATATCCCTTTATCCACCAACTCTTTCCCATGGTCCTTCACTGAAAACATGTCAGTAG
>NW_017733027.1:7705-8924 GCF_001890085.2 Hipposideros armiger | reverse complement strand
GGAGAATTAAGTCAGGTGCAGAGAAAAGCCACAGCAGCCTGGAGCTATGTGTTTGAGGTCTAAGGTTGATCAGAAGAATGCCCACACATAGGTGATTTCCTGGAACAGGATCTAGAAGTTCAAGTAGCTTGTGGAAGACAGCTCAGTGAAGTGAATCATAGACTGACATAAGAGAGAGAGGTATCAGTGTAAGAATCTGCAAAATAATTTGAAATGAGGAAACGTGTTGCTCAATCCAGGCCAAGACAAATGCATGACATAGGCCCTCAGTATAAAATGTAAGATTCAAATAGATTTTTCCTTAAGGCAATATATAGCCTGTTCTACCATGACTGTTTCATTGATGCAAGTACAGCAAGAATTATTAGCAACTGCTCAGATACCATCATGACTAAGCAACAAATATCTAGAGGGCTACATTGTCCACCACTACTTGTGCCCATAATATGAGACTGATTCACACTCCATTACCATTAACAGGGATAATTTCTAACATGTTAAATTTTCTGAATATAATCATTGTTAGGCAGGTATGTAAGAGAATGCACTCCTTGTTTCAAAATGCATGTACAAGAATTTAAGAACATAGTGCACAATCTGTGCAACTTACTTGCCAATTTTTCATACAAAATTAACAGGCATAGTTTAGGTAAAATATAGAAAAAAACATGTAAACTTAGGTAAAGGAATTATAAAAGCTATTAGAAATATTTTTTTTGCAAATTTTATGAAGCTCTGATGTTTTTCAAATTAAAAATATAATTAAAAAATAATAAGTCACTGGAAAATAAAAATGGTATGCAATTTCCTACTCACAACAGCAATTTAAGAACAGATTTAATAAGAAATTTTCAGTGCTCATATGAAGTTAGCTAGAAAGACTTAACTGGGAGAGATAATAGACTGAAAAAAGTGGAGAAATTATTAAACCACAATAGTAATCACCAAATAATATGAAAAAAAGAAATAAGATTGCCTTTTGTCCACCAATTTGGAAACTAAATCACAAAATAATATTTACAAGTAGTGTAAGTGTATGGAGAAATGAGCTCTCATATACTACTTAAGGGATTTTATAAATTGGTTTAATCATGCTTTGAGTAAACCTGTGATAAGTTTAAATGGGGCAGATCTATTCCTCTGTTCCACCCCACTTCCATGCCCCCCCACACTCCACACACACACACACACACACACACACACACACACACACACACAC
>NW_017733027.1:0-1050 GCF_001890085.2 Hipposideros armiger | reverse complement strand
TGAATAATATTATATGTCAACTATAATTTAATACATATATAATCATGGGATGTGGAGTATAGTGTGGGAATGAAGTCAATGGAATTGTAATAGACATGTATGATATCAGGGGTTGGAAGGCAGTGGATGGGGGGACAGGGGTTGTCACTTTGTGAGAGGTGAAAAGATAACTATTGCATTTTTTTGTTCACCTGAAACTAAAAATAATAATAATAAAATGTTTTTCAAAGTCTGAGGATGAAGAGGAACAATTAAAGAAATACATAGAGTTAAAAAAAATACAGCTGTCATTTAATAAACCAAATTATGTAAGAGATTTGCAACAATCTGGAAAAATATATGCTACTCTGCTCAGCAATTATTTTTTGTTTTAAAAATGTATTTTTTAAAGGTATATTATTTAGGTTAGCATGGGATGGAGTAATCTTGCTTTTTAAAAGTTAATCATTTTTTAAAAAACCTGTTTTAATTTCTCATATGGTAATTATTAAAAGATGTAAGCCTTGAAGCAAGTGTCTATGGGATCCTCAATAAATTTTAAAAGTGCAGAAATGTCCTGAAACAAACAAACAAAAAATCTGAGATTTATCTGCTAGACTTTCATTATGAGTTCTACTTCTTATAAATGTATTCAATTTCTCATAAAATAGTAATTATAATAAAAATCTTCAGCATGTTTTTAAAATTTTTGAGTCTGACTCTTGTCTCTGTTGTAATTGTCAAATGCAAAGCCTACAATTCAGTGTGGCCAAGTATGAAGAACATAGCTACATGTCAAAAAAAAAAAAAGTGATAACGCTTGAAATGGGCAAGCGGGTAAATTCAATAATACAGTGTATTATAATAATGAATATCCTGTATGTATTTAAATTATGGTGGTATTGATTATTATTTCAAAAAAATCAAAAGGAGAAAAGAATGAAAACAAAAAGCAGTGACTTAAAAAATAAAAATATGCAGTATTGTGCCTTTTCCCTCACATTCCAGCAATCAGTTTCAAAGTATGAAACTTATTCATACTTTGTTTTATTCTACAATTATATCTTCAGC
>NW_017733026.1:159312-160714 GCF_001890085.2 Hipposideros armiger | reverse complement strand
AAGGAGAGGATATTACTTTATTGATCTTTTGGAAACCACAAGGTGGAATAAAGAGGCCTATAAACAAGTTAGCATATCCAATTAAGCAGAAAACAAAGCAGCATGTAGGAAATAGACAACCAACCCCATTTAATAATGAAATAATTCCCCCAAACCTCAGTCATTCCAGAAATAAATATAGGGGGGAAATTAAGACCAGAGAAAATAATCAACAAAACAGTTTAAGACAACTTTCCAAATTTGAAAGCAAAATGTTACCAGAGGGAAAAGACCCACCTTGTGCCCAAACGTTGTTTAAATAGAACTACTTGATTGTCATTTCAGAACACTAGAGACAGAAAAAAAAGAAAAGAAAAAAAAAAGCCATCAGAGAGAAGTTTTAGGACTTTCTCAGGAATCTAGTGGTAAAGAAAGGGTACATGTATAGGAGTTGTGAATGATTTTAACTTTGGAAATCTCATTAACAACATTGGAAGCTAGGGGTTATTGGAACAATGCCTTCCAAGTTCTGAATAAGCCTATTTTCTATCCTAAAATCCTATGCCCACACAGCCATCCAAACAAGTGTCTGTGTAAATTAAAGACATTATGAAATATTCGAGTTCCAAAATATTGATTGCCCACATACATCCTTTCTTAAGAGGCAACTAGAAATTAATCCCCATTGAATTGAGAAAGCAAACCAAGATCAACAAATATATGAGACATAGAAACCCAAATCTAACATGGGAGAGAGGAAAAAGTATATCCCCAGAATGATGGTAAATGCATATTCTGTGAATCATATATACAGAGTAAAAATACTAATTTGGACCAGGTCAAAATGCACAAGGTAGAAAAAAACAAAGAGGTAAGCAGTTACCATACAAACCTCCAACTTGATGAAACTAAAGTTAGTCTCAGTGTTTTAAACAGTATTCTATTATTTATGAAAAAGTTCAAGTCTGTGGGGAAAATCTATGAGTTCAGTTTTGAGCAGGTTCAGTTTAAGGAGTCTGTGAATCATAAGTATACTCATTAAGCAACTGTGTTCTAGGGTAGTGCTAATGAGAGAGAGATGAATTAGGGGGTAGAACTAAAGTCATAAACAGGTGAGCTCATTAAATAACAAAAATAGAGTATATAAATTAATCCTAAAATTTGGTTAAGATGGAATCCCGAGAAATACCAATATTTAAATTGTGGTTAAAAAACAAACAAACAAACAAACAAACAAAAACACATCCGCATCCAGATAGGTAGAACACAACCCACAAAAAAATAGCATTATAGAAGTCCTTAGAAAATCTGTTTTGAGGGTGAGTGACCAATAATATCAAGCACATAAAACTGTGATAGCCTTGGTGAGATTAATATCAGACGAATAATGGGCATGGAAAATAAGTTTTAGTGCATGTTGATG
>NW_017733026.1:155751-156747 GCF_001890085.2 Hipposideros armiger | reverse complement strand
TTGGGATTTGCAGGGCAGGCGGAGCAAATGGACACTGGTAGAAAGGAACTGAGGATGTTGATGTGAAAATGGTCCAAACAGTCAAGCAAACAGTTTTAAAGATAACAAGGCATGTTAGAGCCCAGCGAAAATTTAAGGTCTGAAGGTTTGTAAGGTCAGACGTCTCTAAGAAATCAGACAGCATTGAGAATGGAAAGAGCAATGGGATCACAAGACAGATTGCTGCAATCAAAGATTGGAATATTGAATTTTAATACAAAGTATCCTTTCATTAATGATTTGTTCATTAACAGTGATGTAATATTTCTTTAATAATGTGTTAAGCCTTGTTCTAGACAAAGTCTTAAACATAGAATACAAAATCCCTGATTTTCCGAAGTTTATATTCTATCAGAGGGAGATAGAAAAACAAATAACATTTTTAGGCTATGTTATTGGAGAAAAAGAAAGCAGTGATGGGCGTAGGAGGTATCAAGAGAGGTTATTAATTTTAAATAGTGTGTCTGGATAGGCTTCATTGAAGACACCTTGGGGTAAAACTTCTAAAAAATACTAGGGAATAAACCCAACAGATATCTTGAGAAAGAGCATTCCAGAGAGAGGGAACAGTCAGTGCCAAGGCTGAGGTCGGAGGGTGTGCCTGGAAAGGTGAGCAAACTGTCCTCTGTATCAGCTGAAAATGGAAAATGTATTTTAACAGGTCTGTTGGGCAATGCTCTATTGTTTATTGTTTTGGAAAACAGGGTGACAAATAAAACATGACTTAAAATATATTTTAAAAAATTATTCTAACAAGAAAATAACGCTAACTTGTCCCAAGATTGTTTGTTTGACATTCTCATTCAGTAAACAAGGCCTCGTTATGAGCCTTGAGTAAAAAAAAAAGGATGAGGGTGACGGATCTCCCTCCTTCTAGTGACATAAAGTGAGTAGCAGGAGAATGCTGTATAGAGACCTGAAAAAAATTGCAGATGAAAATCACACAGGGTTTAAAAA
>NW_017733026.1:153023-153961 GCF_001890085.2 Hipposideros armiger | reverse complement strand
TAATAAATGACATGTATTTTTATAAGATAATACATTTTAGCAAATGCATCTCATTTTAATAGCCACTATTAGAGAATAGCTACTATATTGAACTCTTTTTTTGGTTTGCATACAGAATTGTAAAGAATTAAGAATGCATGACTGAAAATCTTGCCACAATAATTAAAACTGTTAAATATTTAAATGAGTAACCAGAGTTAGATAACATTGTGTGTCCTCTTAGGTTTGGACACTTAAAAATATATAAATGTAAAAATGAGCTTATTAAAATTATGTATGTATCACATACAATAAATAAATGTTTTTAACAAAAATGCAAAGAATGTAATTGAAAACTCTAGAGTATATGACAGAGTTATATACAATCTAGCAGAGAAAACATGTGAACTAATAATTTGCAATGTAATACAGAAAGTATTATCTTAAAATTATAAGGAAAGTTACACGTGCACAGAGGAGGAAACACACGACTGTTTGTTCCTTAAGTTATAAGTATGATCCAGATATTTGCCTTTGTATGATTTTTTAAAATATGACTTCATGTACAATATTTTCATATATTATATTATAAAAGTATTTATCACATAGCATTTTCTCTTAACTATAAACTTATAACTGCATAGAATTTGGAGTCATTTAAAAGCAAATAGAATTTGCAAGTAAAATTCTCAAATTCAAACTTTATTATAGAAAAATACTAACTTCCAATTTTATCAGATTTTCCATAATTGATATGTCTTATGGCTAGCAAACAGACAATGGTACTTAACTGTGCTGTTAGTTTCTAATTGCCACACACTCATATTTCTTTCTTTTTTTCCCCAAATAAGAATTGATACCAGGAGCACAGAATTATGTGTGATTTTTAAAATTATGATAACATTATGAGGCCGTATTAGTTAAATATATGTATATCAAAAATTATGTAAATATCATTT
>NW_017733026.1:144969-149403 GCF_001890085.2 Hipposideros armiger | reverse complement strand
AACATAAAAAGTTTGTAATATTCTCAAAGTATTACTATCTTTTACTTAAGTCCAGAAGTAGGGGTTTAAAATGTTTGAACTGAATAAAAGTAAATGTTTCACAAGCTTGTTTATATTCTATATGCCCTTTGCCCTTTTCATACTAGTGAAGCAGGCATTTTCTACTGTGTTTGTCCTGACATAACTTCAAAAGATAGACATATTAATTTTGTAACTTCCTGGGAATAATATGATTGAATACAAATCTTGAATTAAACAATAAAAGAGGAACACAACTTTATTGTTCAAAAAAGTTATAAAGGAAAGACATTTGCATGCATATGTCTACCATCTTTGTATTTCTGTTAAGAATCAGAACAGTTAGTATTAAAGTGTGCATTTATAGTATATACGTTCTTCTCCAAAGCTAAAGGGTATGGGATAGACACAGAGATCTGGAAAGTGATGACTGAATTATAGAACTGCATTGAACCTAAATGGTCTCTAAATTATTTCAAGGCAATGCAGTCAATATCCTACTTTGTATTATGACTAGTCATCTTTCAATGAATTTGAGCATTACCTAACCCGTTTGCAGCCTCCCTCTATCTCTAAGATTGATTATGGCTGACATTCTCAGCAGTGAAAACATCTTGCAAATGACTTCCTAGCCTGGAGAGCCCAAGCAGAATGATGTTCACTTCACTGCCTGCCTAGCTTGTCTCCCATCTAGCCACTGAAGCATTTACAAGAACACTTTTATTAAATTTGTTCCAACATGTGTTCAATTAGATGAAATCTTCTTAAATATTGCACTAAGTGTGAATTGGGAAAATGCTAAATCGCTTCTGTATTTGTTAAATGTATTCTCAAAGGTAGTGAAGCTATATTATATCATTGCATTCAAGCAATAAAATAAATAATGTTCTTTTAGTTTGCTTATATTTATACATTTTCTTTTCTACATATATTAGAATCTATTAAATAAACTGAATATAAAGTGGTAGCTCTGGGTGAAATGTCATACTTTATTTTCTATGTATTAATTTTACGGAAGAGCAGAAAAATATGCTTCCTCATATAATATAAAGAATGCTATGAGGGTGACAACTAAAAGTCAACTTAGAGACATTATTTATTTTCCTAATTCAATAAATAGAAAACTAAATAGCTCCTACTTGTTTTGTCAAATAGAAAATATATTTAGTATTACATTTGTATTCCTTGGAAAACAGAGTGGAAATTTCAAATAACACAGGGTACAGATTGTATTAAAAATATGTACTGCAGATCAAATATATTTGCTTTTCTTAATATTAGACAGTATTTGATGACAAATGTTCTGTAATGGCTTTTTAGTTTGAATAGAAAATATTTGAAATTTCTGAAATAGAAAAATAAAAATGATCTAAACACTATGTCTGATAAATTTATATTGTCTATGTATTGAGCATGGGGAAAATGCCCATGATTGATTCATTTATTTTTGGTTTCTTAAGCTGGTTCTTGTCACTCTTCTAATCTCACTTTGCACATGGATGCATCTAAATATATAGCGTTAGGTGTACTTTTTAATGAGACATATTTAAACATTATCATTCCTTGCCACCTAATATTGGATATTTATTATGTATTCTTTCACTTCTGAGGATCTTGATTGCTGATGTATGAGTCAAAATTAAAACTATGGCTGCATATTTGTGGAATTTTAAAAACATCATGTACAAATTTTGGTTATGCATTTTCTAGGGAGAATATGAGAGCTTCCATCACATTCTTTAGAGTCTGTGACTAACAAAAGCATCAATCTTATAAGCATTTTGTGATTGATACTTAAATCTTAAATCATTTGGAATGTATTGTACACATTTTTAGGTCAGATATTATTTTTCCATATATTTAAAAAGTCTTTCATTTACTATCATGTCTTCTGTTTGCTTTTTATTAATTTGGTTTATCTTTATTCCAATTTAATGTAAACTAGATTTGAAACAGTTTGTAAAAGGCTAAACTGAATATGATGAGGTCAGAGCAATGATAAATTAAGGGTTTAAAGAAGAGAAATAACAAATGTCTTATTACATTGTTAAAGTGGTCTTGAGTTCAGCTCTGAGGTTCCTAGAAACTAAAGTGAAAAAGAATGATCAATTAAGAAGTCAAGGTAAAATCATACTATCTTAAGTTAGGAAGTTATATTCTATGATTTTTCCTAAGCATAAAGCAATTAAAATATAAGGATTCTCATCCCATCTTTCCCTTGTCCTGACTCTGTGTAACTTGTATCACTCCAATCTTCATTGTAAAAAAAAAACCCTGGGAAAAATAGCAAAGCAAACCATTTCCAGGATGATAAGAAGAGAGAGAGGAGGTTATCCTGCATGTGAAAGATTGAAAGATTGTAACAAGAAGGAAGGAGAACACTGCCACCTGAGAGAAGTTTAAGGAGAGCCACATTTATAAAGAGCAAATATATGACCATGAGAAAAGATATTTTAAAGAAAGGTTTCCCCTGTACTTTACAACGTGCTTTCCACCTGCTAAAGAAAGGTTGCTTACTGAGAACCCTTAGGGCTTTTAGAGCTAGACTTTGAGGTGAAGTATGTGAAGTTAAACAAGGTAGCCAGTAGACTGGTGTGGCTCTAATGCCATAGGGGCCTCCCTAAGAAAGCCCAAATCAAAGCCTGTAAATGCCTCAAGGTTATAAAACTGAAATGTAAGGACAGCCAATCACAAGCAGCCAACTAGGCTTTAAATTATAGCCAATCAATAATTTCCTTGTTCTGCTTCAATCTTTTCTCTATAAAAGTCTCTCCGTGAGCTCATACAGGTGGAGCCCTCCTAATCACTTCTGGTTTGGCACTGCCTATTTTTTATTAATTTTTGCTCAAATAAACTTTAAAATTTTAATTTGGCTATATCAAGCAAATGATTGGCTATATCAAACTACAGTAAACTCAGATTTGGGTTTACAAGAAGCAAACACTTGGATTAAAAGAAAACCACTGTTAATCTAAAATGTTATGTTTGTCAGCCTGGCCAACTTTCTTTCCCACTGTCTCCTTCATCTTCTTTTAAAGGGAAGAGTCAGTGTTTCCTCCATTCAAATATATGCCCTGGGAAATTTTTAAGAAAATGGGCAGTGAACTGACAGCAGAAGAAATTTAGGCCAGCTAATGACATGTCAGATAGTAAGCTCTGGATTCTAAAACAGCTTGCATAAAGACCTTCTTATTTCATAACTGATATGTATTAGCATATGTGTACTTAACTCTTTGTATATACTAGTACATATTCACAGTAGATGCTTTTAATCTTTTTTAAGTCACTTATTTTTTTTAAATAACAAAATAATGAAGAAGCTGAAAAAAGCATTTCAAATATTTTCTTGTAATTTATTTAAATATTTTTAAAAGTATCTATACTTGGTATTACTTTTAGGTACATGTTTGTATCCTTAAACTATAACATATATGAAACTTCTCAAGTTATTACAAAACTTAATCAGTGTAATATGAAATGCTATGTATTATTTTATATCACTATATAGTAGAATACCAGCCTAAACTGTTTTTTGGTCTGGATCTTAGCTGGATATAAAAACAACTAATTTTACTACTTATTTTATTGAGTGAAGAATTGGTTAAATATTGTTTTATTTATAGATTAGCTAATGTGTGTTTGGTATAAATTGAAAATATTAACATTAATGAGAATGTGATTTTTTTAATAATGGAAGCAAGTCTCCTGAAATTAACATTGTGAATAGTCAACAATTTATGTTATTGGCAAAATAAAAATTTAATTTTTGCTGTTCTTAGGTAACATTTCATATGTCAATATCATATGCTTTATAATTATCTTATTAAAGCCTGTCAGTAAATATGAATAAAGATGTTTATATAATTATGATTCTATAAAAACACCCAAATTTTTAAGCACTTACTTTTAATTTAGAACATTGATTTCCCTTTTTTAACTTTTAAACATATTTAAAGAACAGAAACACGAAAAATGAAAAGATCTTCTGTGATATATCTTTTGCTCACCTTAGATCAGCAATGTAAAAATCTGGACATTTCTGCTCATTGGTTTTCCTTATTAATACCTGTATTGATTGAAGACAAAAACCTCCTGCTATATGTAGTTGACTCACTGTCCCCTGAGTAATTTTTCCAACATTTAAACATTTTGTTGTAAAATTATGTATAAAATTTAATTGAAAAAGAAATTGGGACAATTACATAATTTCAACATTTTAGAACACAAAATTCAACACACATTTCACTTCAACAGTGTCTATGGTAGTTCCAGTTTGGAATAAATAATTAGCATTTGTAAATATCAATATAACACAAAGGATTACATTGTGAAATAAGCCTCACAATAATTAGATATAAAATTTAGATCAAGTTTTACTGCTAGAGTTAGGACAGATATTTTACAGGCATATACAAA
>NW_017733026.1:135106-142846 GCF_001890085.2 Hipposideros armiger | reverse complement strand
CAGCAAGCTTAGTGGCATATGGAAAGTTTGCACTTTGTGGGTCCAGAACAGCATGAGAAGATTTGTTTTATTTTGTTTTGTTTCTGACCTCTGTTAAATTCATAAAAAATATTCAACAAAAAAAGTGTAAAGAATTAATAAAAGCACATTCTGCACTTCATAAAAATAGTTAGATTTAGTTTTTTACATTCCATTTGAAAGGACAAAACACTTCGCCACATGAATTTGGTTTAGACAATGGAATATTAAGGGAATTACAGGTGTCACCTAGGGTATAACTCTCAAGAACTGTTATTTTCTCTCTTTAGTTTGAGTCCCTGATTGAAAATGGGGAGCAAAGCCATGGCCAAATCTTAATAGATATGTAGCTTGGTTAAATCTTTATTGTTTTCAAACACTGAGATTTTAAGGTTGCTTTTATTACAGCAAACCTAAGCTACTGTGAATTATAGTAACGTTTACATATTATGTCCTCTCAACTTTTTCCTCATGTGTCCAACATTCTCATATTCCCCATTTAAATAATTTATCTGTGAATATTAACTTTGAGATGCACATAGTGTTAGAGGTCATTAATAAGAAGCCTCCATTGCTAAGGCTGATGGGACTCTTCTAAAGGTGATGGTGCCATAAATCCCCACAGAACAGTTGAAATCTCCACCAAGTAATTTTCCACCACCATATCATTAACTGATGATTTCAGGTAGCTACCCAAATTTGCTTTTCACATTCCTGATGATTTGTGTATTCTATGTCTAAAATTGTGTAAATATGTACCAAGTGAGAGATTGTAAAATATCGTGTGCATGTGTGTGTCTGTGTGTGTACAAGTATGTACTTGTTTAATCTTCACACAACCCTATGAAGTATGTATACAGTGTCTTCTAAATGCATTTTACAGATGAGATCACTGACATTTTACAGGTGAGAACACCGACTCCCTTTAATCCTCAATTTTNCTTCAGCCTTCTTTTTACCCCAGAAGTTTCCCTATTTGAGTTATACCAAAGGAGATAATATATGGCTTCCTTATTATTTTAATTTCCTTGCTGCAAAATAACCTTAAAGTGACCAAATCAGATTGTTCGGTGTTGACTGGCTGACTATTTTTTTCCCTTTTTAAGCCCAGATGAGGTAACAGATCAATCGCTACCATCCGATCATCCCCATACACTCACACCCTCATAAATAGCTTTAAAAAATAAACCCTCCTTGAGTTATACTATGTTGAATTTTCTAAATGTTTTATGTTGGAACACTGACTCACATTCTAGACTTGATGAGACTGACAGATTACAAACCCAAAGATGTCATTTTGTACGTGAATTTACTGAATCTCAGCAATGTTAAATAACTCAAGGAGTGGACATGATGTTAACTATTGATAAGTATTAAACTTTTATCTAATGTTGGCTATTTTTTTAGCATTATTTCTTAATCTTCACTATGTGTCAGGATAGCATAGCTGGGTAAGCACATGGATTCCACATGTCAGCCTGTAGATTAGCCTGAAGGGCAATCAGAGAGGAGCAGAATATTGGAGTAATGTTACACCAATTTACAGAACTACATTTAAATGAAAAAGAAAAAACAGTCCTGAAAATTAGTAATATAAGCATGTAACATGATATTAGAAGACACACTGCAGTAGAAGAGAAGGAAGGAAATTATAATGATAAGAGAACAAAATGAACTGAATGCTTGAGGAGCAACAGAACTGAAAAAAAAAAAAGAAAGAGAAAAAATATTTTTCTGAAAAATCAATTAGAAAATTTCAAAAACTACCAAATTACCAAAGCATTGATTGTTATAGAATAATGGGTTTTCTAAATAATAAGGCAATGTAATGGATATATTCTTGTAAAATTCTTGTAAACTTTTATGTTGAAATTAGAAATATAAAAATATAATTCTATAATCAAAAACAATACTTGTACAATTATATGTAGTTAAATAATTGCAATTATGATGATTATCAAAACAGGGAATTAAACAAATTGTCCAAGGAAGCACAGTGAATCTTCATTAAAAAGAAAAAGAAACTATAATAAACAGATGAGAAGAGAAAGATGATGTGATTGTAGAATATATTTATGCTTTAGAAACACAGTAATGGAAGATCGACTCATGAAGGAGACTGTGATACACAATCACAGATGTAGGGGAAGAGTGAGATAGGTCCAGCATTATGGAGGAAAGTAGACTGAAATGTCAAGAAAGCTGGATGTTCAGCATTGGCTAATATTGTAGTATAATGCTAGCAAGAAGTAACAGAATAAAAATATAGTTTCAAGAATTTTTTAAAAAGTAAACATCCCTTAGAGAAAATGCAAATTATTTTGTTTTCCACATACAAAGTACTTTAAAAAAATCCATTTTACTAGTTATTCATGTGTATTTTTCCATAAACAATGTGAGCATTGCCCAAAATGTACAATTATTTTATTGTCTGAGAAAAGAGAAAAGAAATGTAGCTTTTGTTTAATTGGCATAGCAGAAAGCTCAGATCAAAATAACTGATCTTAAGGATTAATTGACTTTCTACATCAATGTTCATTTTTCATGGTGAGCACTGCATAAAAGTGTTAAAGTTAAAAAATAGCTGTTTGCCTTGATACTTTTCACAATGTATTTCATTACTTTTTGTATGCTAATATCTTAGAAGTGATGAAAAATTAATTCTGAAGTGAAATACTTAGGTCATATAGGGGATCACTTTATTACTTTCTTTCCTAAAACCACTCATCCTGCTTAGTGTATTCACATATTATTTTTCAATCAACTCTTGCAATGATTCATCATTGAATCCCAGAGCCATAGAAATGTATTTCTGTGTCCCACAGCAATAATGAAATTCTAAAACTAATTTTTCTCTTTTCTCCTTGGGTAAAAATATTCTATTTGTGAAAATGCAGTTGTCAAAATTCATATTCAACCTACATTGATATGTTCCTAAATCTTAAATGGAAAAAACAAAGTTAAAACATAAACTTGAAAAAGCATAATTTCTCATGAAATATACACATAAAATGTTTTCTAAGAAATATGAAATCAATTATCAAGAGTTTCTTGTGATGTCCCTACCTTTTAATGTGGCTGATGCTATTTTTTTCTTTGTTTAATTTTGAAGGCAGGTTTAAAACAAACTTGGTTGTTAAAACATTGTACTACATTTACATTCTTCATATAACCACACTGATGTTTTTGTACACATTGTTAAAAATATTGTACCTCAGTATTGCTAACATAGACAGTTGAGTAAGTTATGGCCAAAAATATACTCTGAGGGTATTCTGTACATTATCTAATTTAATCTCAAAACTTCATGAAGTTTATTATTATTCCAGTTTTACAAATGAATAAACCGGGAGTTAAAATGTATTAGAATGACTGTCAATAACACACAACTAGTTAATATTGGAAACACAACTTGAAATCAGGGCTTTGTGACATCAGGATTCAATACTTTCTAGTGTATCTCATTGCACCAGAAATCGTTTTCTGTATTTGTTGTGCACAGAAGTATATTTGATTAAACAACAAACTCGCTGTTTTTAATTATTTTTTTCTCTGAACCAATGAAGTCAGTAGGCAAAAGGAGTGAGTCTCATTTTAAGTAACAGTGTACAGTTTGCAACGTTTTTCCACAATCATTGTTATCAATAAACTCCCTGAATTCTGTTTTTCTAGCCCATTTTATAGATAAGATTGCATAAGCAGGCTTTAGCTGAATTGTTTCAAGTTTCACAGCTAGTGATTTTTACATAATATGAACTTAGAGAGACAATATGTCCCTCCAAAATCAAAATGAAACAAAGTAAAACTCTAGAACAAGACAGAGAAAGGAAGCCTTCTTTCCTTAACTCAACCTCTGCTACCATTTTTCACCCCCAATCCAAATGTGAAATGATGAAATGAGCAAAGAAATATAAATGTATAGAGCTAAAACACCTGCATCTATTTAGACAGCTAAGAGTGCCACAAATTTTGAGGAATGTCTACATTCGGTGGGATCAAATTAAAGGAAATCACTGTAGGCCAGTTCTCACATTTTCTTCTGAGAAAGAAGTCTAGTGACTTGTTATGGATTTTAAGGAGTAGAGATAATGTACTAATTACTTTCTAATTTGGGTCAGGACGATTTTAGTCAAGTTTCATTTATAAGACATATAAAGAAAAGGACAGAATAGGCTTTGCTGTTACAAAATGGAGCATTAATGTTGAATTTTTCAAATTGAAATGTTTATTACTGATTTTCATTAACATACGATATCTTAGGACAAGACAGAATAATAGGGAAGACCATGAATTCTCAGATGTTTTATTAATGTATGGTTAGTGTCATCTTTTCCACACTTTTCCTTCTGTCCATTTATAGACTGGGGTATGGTAGATAAAGTGACTTGAGACAGTGTTTATTAAGACATACTAGAGGTAAAGGATAAAGAAGAAAGATAATGCACCACTTACCTTACCACTTTTCCTTCTACCCCCACCTTCCACCATATCCCACCCTGTCTAGCTTCAAGTATTGCCCTAAGTTCATACTGAATGGAAACTACCTAGAGGATTCCAGTGGCTAACCATGAACACTTTTCTATAGTAGTACATCATTAATTTGTAATTCACCTCTCTGCATACCTCAGATGAGAGCTGAAATGTTACTCCACCACTATGCCCCAATCTGCTTATTGACCAGAATTAAATGTTACTTTGTACCCTCAATTCACTGTACAGTATCTGCCGCCAAGCAGTTATGCAATGTATGTGGACTGAATTAATGTTGAAAATTAGGTAGTCTTTCTCTGTAAATTGGGTAAAGATGTTTGCAGACCAAATCTTTAAAATAGTTTAGAAAATGAATTGTTAAATTGTCAGCAAATCATTTTCCTAAAAAAAAAACAACATAAAAAGTTTGTAATATTCTCAAAGTATTACTATCTTTTACTTAAGTCCAGAAGTAGGGGTTTAAAATGTTTGAACTGAATAAAAGTAAATGTTTCACAAGCTTGTTTATATTCTATATGCCCTTTGCCCTTTTCATACTAGTGAAGCAGGCATTTTCTACTGTGTTTGTCCTGACATAACTTCAAAAGATAGACATATTAATTTTGTAACTTCCTGGGAATAATATGATTGAATACAAATCTTGAATTAAACAATAAAAGAGGAACACAACTTTATTGTTCAAAAAAGTTATAAAGGAAAGACATTTGCATGCATATGTCTACCATCTTTGTATTTCTGTTAAGAATCAGAACAGTTAGTATTAAAGTGTGCATTTATAGTATATACGTTCTTCTCCAAAGCTAAAGGGTATGGGATAGACACAGAGATCTGGAAAGTGATGACTGAATTATAGAACTGCATTGAACCTAAATGGTCTCTAAATTATTTCAAGGCAATGCAGTCAATATCCTACTTTGTATTATGACTAGTCATCTTTCAATGAATTTGAGCATTACCTAACCCGTTTGCAGCCTCCCTCTATCTCTAAGATTGATTATGGCTGACATTCTCAGCAGTGAAAACATCTTGCAAATGACTTCCTAGCCTGGAGAGCCCAAGCAGAATGATGTTCACTTCACTGCCTGCCTAGCTTGTCTCCCATCTAGCCACTGAAGCATTTACAAGAACACTTTTATTAAATTTGTTCCAACATGTGTTCAATTAGATGAAATCTTCTTAAATATTGCACTAAGTGTGAATTGGGAAAATGCTAAATCGCTTCTGTATTTGTTAAATGTATTCTCAAAGGTAGTGAAGCTATATTATATCATTGCATTCAAGCAATAAAATAAATAATGTTCTTTTAGTTTGCTTATATTTATACATTTTCTTTTCTACATATATTAGAATCTATTAAATAAACTGAATATAAAGTGGTAGCTCTGGGTGAAATGTCATACTTTATTTTCTATGTATTAATTTTACGGAAGAGCAGAAAAATATGCTTCCTCATATAATATAAAGAATGCTATAAGGGTGACAACTAAAAGTCAACTTAGAGACATTATTTATTTTCCTACTTCAATAAATAGAAAACTAAATAGCTCCTACTTGTTTTGTCAAATAGAAAATATATTTAGTATTACATTTGTATTCCTTGGAAAACAGAGTGGAAATTTCAAATAACACAGGGTACAGATTGTATTAAAAATATGTACTGCAGATCAAATATATTTGCTTTTCTTAATATTAGACAGTATTTGATGACAAATGTTCTGTAATGGCTTTTTAGTTTGAATAAAAAATATTTGAAATTTCTGAAATAGAAAAATAAAAATGATCTAAACACTATGTCTGATAAATTTATATTGTCTATGTATTGAGCATGGGGAAAATGCCCATGATTGATTCATTTATTTTTGGTTTCTTAAGCTGGTTCTTGTCACTCTTCTAATCTCACTTTGCACATGGATGCATCTAAATATATAGCGTTAGGTGTACTTTTTAATGAGACATATTTAAACATTATCATTCCTTGCCACCTAATATTGGATATTTATTATGTATTCTTTCACTTCTGAGGATCTTGATTGCTGATGTATGAGTCAAAATTAAAACTATGGCTGCATATTTGTGGAATTTTAAAAACATCATGTACAAATTTTGGTTATGCATTTTCTAGGGAGAATATGAGAGCTTCCATCACATTCTTTAGAGTCTGTGACTAACAAAAGCATCAATCTTATAAGCATTTTGTGATTGATACTTAAATCTTAAATCATTTGGAATGTATTGTACACATTTTTAGGTCAGATATTATTTTTCCATATATTTAAAAAGTCTTTCATTTACTATCATGTNTGTTTCTAAACAAAACAACAAAAAGTTTCCAGCCTCGTTCACAAAAATGGTTCAGTTTTTCTTATGCTTAGCTAACCTGAATGTAAAATGAATCTAGGTTGAAAGCACAGGAGATGAACTGGCATTACAAAGCAAGATAATACATTATATATAGATACAACAATTTTACCTCTTATTTTCACCTTTCTTTCAGCCATTAGCATGCTGCAGAAAGAAGAACAGACTTCATGTTCACAGTTAAGAATTAGAATTACAACCATACCTTTTCCCAAGAATCAATATGTGAATTTGTTAGAGGTGTTGTTAAAGATATAGTGAGTCCTTGGCTGAATGTGGAGTTAAATAAGGCCACAGGCTTGCTAATTTGTACCACTTCTGGCAGAAAAAGCAATAGTTGTCCACTTTGAAACATTTTTTTAAAAGTTCATATTTATAAGACTCAATTCACTTTTCAATAGAAATCTGGAGTAAACTGAAACTACCTCATTTTAAAATCCAATTTGAGTAGTTTTGCTTCCTTTCTCCAAAACAAAAGAGCTTTCAATATATTATTCCATTAAGTGATAAAAGTGATTGTTGTGTAATAAAACAATTGAAACTTAATGAAAAACTATGAGCAACTTCTCTAATATAACAACATATTTTGTTTCCAATGGTGTTCTTGTAATATAATGATTAACATGATTGAATAAGGAATTTAATAAACAAACACTTAAAAATAAAGATGTGGCATTTTAGACCTCCAACTAAATTGAGTATATTAATAATAAAGTAATAAAATACTCATCCATTTTATTCATGGAAATGGAATTCCAAATAAGCACATCCTATTTTAGGACACATTTTTGAACTGAAAATATAAAATTGTGAACTCTGTATGTCATTTGTGTGGATAAATAGGAAAGAATAACAAATTTAATTTCATATTTT
>NW_017733026.1:129588-134199 GCF_001890085.2 Hipposideros armiger | reverse complement strand
TTGAGTCAAACCCATGTTATACAACACAAGAGACTGCAGAAACGTTGAACATCCATCATTGAAGCATTCACAACCACCTGAAGAAGCTGGGATACGTAAGCAAGCTCGATATTTGGGTTCCTCACAAACTCAAAGAAGTTTATTTGATGGCGCGTATAAGCATCTGCGATTTGCTCATTAAATGTGAGGAAAAGGATCCTTTTTTGAAGTGACTGATAACTGGTGATGAGAAGTGGATTGTTGCCAACAATGTGGTGTGCAAACGGTCTTGGTTCCGACATGATGATTCGCCTCAAATGATATCGAAAGCAGACATTCATCAGAGGAAGGTTATGCTCTCACTGTGGTGGGATTTTAAAGGTATTGTGTTTTTTGAGCTCCTAAAAGTTGTTGTGTTTTTTGAGCTCCTACCAAGGAACCAAACAATCAATTCAAATGTGTACTGTCGGCAATTGGACAGTTTGAACAAATCCATCATCCAGAATCATCCAAAGCTTGTTAATTGTAAAGGAGTTGTGTTTCATCGCGACAACCTGAGACCATACACAAGTTTGATCTCCCGTCAAAATTATTGGAGCTTGGATGGGATGTGTTGCCACACCCACCATACTCGCCTGACTTTGCGCCATCAGACTTCCACTTGTTTTGCTGTCTTCAAAACTCCTTGTGTGGTATATAACTTTCGATTCACATGAGGCTGTAAATCAGCACCTTGTTCAGTTTTTCACAAATAAAGACAGGTCCTTTTATGAACGAGGAATTATGAAACTGACTGAAAGATGGCAAAAGGTTATTGAACCAAACAGGCAATATATCATTGATTGATCTTTGTTCTTTATATAAATAAATGATCTTTGAAAAACATGGATAAAATANTGTTCTGATCAATAGTCTTATTTAGCATGCCATTTAAGAATTCAACGTGTCTCCTGCCTCAATCTTATAAGAACTCATGTCTGAGTACATACTAGAAGAGGAAGATGCAGTGAGGGAAGACCAGAAGCAGATACTGAAATATTCGTAAGACTGTGTGACATTGCAGGATAAAGAGCACTACTAACATGGGACCTATTTTGCTAGGTTTTTAGTACTTCCCTATAAAACACAACTCTCCCGCGGGACAATGAACACTCCGGAGAACACTGTCTTCTTAGCACCTAGAAAACCCCAGCACAGCAGTGAAATGGGTAGTGAAAGCTGGCAGCACCCAACAGCCCTGGTGTCTCTGTCCACCAAACACTCGGACACCCCGGACAGTGCAGTTGGACCCTGGCAGACCACTTGGTCCCCATCAGGAGACTCCATGCATTAAAGAAAGAAGGTGCAATGGTGCCTGGCTGCTGTGATGGTGCGTAGGAAACCACGAGGACTTGTAAGATGAACCAGTCCTCTGAAAAGCAGAAGTCTTCCCTGGAGCCAGTGAAATGGTGAACGCTCCTGGCTGAGGTTGATGACACCTAGCAGAGGTAACGCTATCACCACGGGGTCAATGACCATAGGAGAGGGTGTTGCCAGTCAAAAACGGCAGCCTTCAGATACGGCAGCAACAAACAACCCATGGCAGATGTTCCAAGCACAGTCAGGCACTGCTGCCCAGCAACGTGGGTCTCGCCCAGGTGGATAACGTGTCTCACTTGTGGGAGGATACACATTGCTTCCTGTGTGCCCTTGAACTGCTTTGGGCTGTCTGTTGGTCGGATCGATTTAACTCAGCAAATAGGACTGTAATTTTATAAATCAAACTCTAAGGAACTATTTTTTTCTTCAGTGAAATTGCATTTTTACAGTGTAATATTAATCATGTGATTTGATATGGAAACTGTGAGTATAATAATAAAGGTTATAAAATATAGATGGCATATTAATATAGAAAATGGATTGGTATAGAAGTCTGAACAACTGAAAAATAAATGTAGATAAAGATAAATTAATAAAATTCTATCTGAAAGATGAGCATTTATTATGCATATAAAGAGGGATATTCCTTTAGAGAAATAATATTTGACAGTAATGTAGTATATGAAAGCTTTCTTATGTTAAAAATGTGGTCAGGTTTTCTAGAACTTCACTGTTTGCCTGAACTGAAATATATTTGGAACAGGAAAGTAAGCATTGTTCATGCGTTCAAGAAACATTTCAAACATTAATTTAGAGCTTACTATATCTGAAGCTACCTGCTTTTCCCTAAGGGGAAAAATTGAACAATACATAGCCCATGCATGGCAGGACCTCAAAGAATAGCAGAGCTGTCAAGCTGGGAAGGGAGAAGGAAGCATAAACGAGCTACAATGATGTGTTTCGATAGGTTCCATAGATATGTACAGATTACTCAGAGAATACAGAAAGAGGAAAAAATAATCTCACCAAGGGTACTAGGAAAGATATCAGGAAAAGGTGACATTAAGGCTGAGTCCTGAGGGGTAATTAGAAATTTCGCCAGCAGAGAATGTGAATGTAAAATAGGCCAGGTATGGGAACATTGCAAAAAAGGCATAATTTGTCAAAGGGCACAAGACATTCAGGGAATCCTAACTAGATAAATATGAGCAGAACACAGTCTGTGTCCAGAAGTGACAGAGGGAGGAGGAGTGGACATTACACTATAGTAGATGAGAAATGAGATATAATTAAAGTTATATTTACATGCTTGAAGGATTACTGTAACATGCCAGGTAAGAAATGATGAAGGTATGAAAGATAGTGGAAATGTGTGAAGGAGACAGTATAAAGACATATCAATGAAGTAGAATTCATACATGATAAGGGTGATTAATACTTTAGGGACAATGAAGAGGGAGCGACAATGATTCCCAAGTTTTACCTGGATCCTGGAAGAACTTCCTTAAAAAAGTATAATGTCTTAGGAAGAACACATTTGAAAGAGAAATATGAGTTCAGTTCTGGACATACTAAGTTTGATATCTGTTGATTCATTGCCCTTGGTTGCACTATCTAATTAAGAATGTATGCAAATTGAAATTGACATCTGTAATTCAAGAGGGTTTGTGAGTATTAGAAAACATGATTTAGAAATCATCTGAATGTGCATATATTGGGTTGTTGGAAAAGTCATGATNAGGGCAAGACCTCAGATTAGAAACGATGATGATGTAGGTAGAACAGTCCAGGAAAGACTAAGGAATGCTTAGTACAAATGACAGAAATAGCATGGCAGCTTTCAGAATCTTTTATTGGTTGTGAAGTCAGTAAAGGGCAGCCATTGAGGGTTAGATCATGAACTATTTTGTGGCCAAGCTATAGAATTTGAACTTTATTTGAAGGACTATGGGGAGCTCTTGAAGGATTTTTATTTGGGGAATGACATGATTAGTTTTGTGTTTTATAAAGGTCACCCTGGCAGCTGTGCAGAGAGTGTAATTGAGAATGGCAATAAACTTGGAGACCATAATTTAGACTTTCCTAGAGTAATTAAATTAAACCTTCTTTAATGAACAAGAACACTATTACCCAACATGCAGATCAATAAATAGAACCTAATCAATAAAAAACAAGAATTTCTGCTATAGAAATCAGAGCAACAAGACTCTTAAATACAAACAATTTCATTGTGTATTTAAAACCAGTAATGCATATAATAAATTTGTTCTCTCTTTGTCTTATCATAACTCTAGCTCTGATTTACAGGTTGCTCCAGAGTAGATGCAAAATATTATGAAATGTAGTTAAAATGCTAGTTCCACAGATGTCAGATGTTCAAGCTCCTTGTACTATACATATGAGGTGTGATCTAAAACTACGGTGAATGTTTAAATAAAAAAACCCAATTATTACAGTAAAAACCACATTGCCATTAATCCCCCTCAAAATATTCTCCCTCGCTTCAAACATACTTATCCCATCGTTCTTGCCACTTTCTGAAGCAGTTCTGGAAGTCCTCTTTCGTGAGTGGTTTTAGTTGCGCTGTCGTGGCTGCCTTGATGTCCTGAATCATTTTGACTTTGGGGAAGAGCCAGAAGTCTCACGGTGCCAGATACAGTGAATAAGGTGGATAAGGACACACCGTAATGTTTTTATTTGACAGAAATTGCCATGTACCAGAAGCAATGTGTGACACAGAGCATTGTCACGATGGAGAATGATTTACTGCACACTTTAAAACACATCTTCTCTCAAGCATAGCTCACACCCGACTGACTGCACAGAACAAGTTGAAACTTGTCACACACTGTTACTAAGGTTCATCACGCTGCTTCCCGTATTGAAGATCCCTGCCTTTCTGTGGGATGGCACTTGGCAGCAGCATTCACCACGTTTTTTGATCACACCTCGTATAACTCCAACCTATGCTTAATTAAGGACTTCAAAATGACAAAGACTCCAAAACTTCAATGCATAGACCATTCCTTCTTAAATCTTAAATCAGCTTCCTTATATTAACAGGAATATGCTATTCCTTTTCCTTTACCCATTATTTCAGTACTCATGCTGGTGGTTAAAAAATGCTACTATAGATATGAATCTGCTGATGATTTTCTGAACGGAAATGACATATTTATTCCCCTTTTAAATAATACCTTCACTTCTTCAGTTGACCTTAAGTGACTTGTGTATTTAAATATTTCAGCAATAATTCTCAGTCACACTGAATAA
>NW_017733026.1:124200-126943 GCF_001890085.2 Hipposideros armiger | reverse complement strand
TTTTTTTTTAGAATTTCACCAGTCTTTTTAAAAATACCACAAATAGCACATAATAGATAGTAAAGTGTTTTGAGGCAGGATAAGTAGCCTAGGGAGTTGACTAACCCCTCCAGGATACAAGATGAGGCAACTCACTGGTTACACAAGTGACTGTATCCAGCACCTGCAGCTGGAGAAGAACAAGAACCAGTTTTATCCAGCTAAGCTAATCCCCTGACCAGGACCTGACCTTTAGCTAATTATAATGTCATTATAATCTAATTTACATTGTGGTTACTATGACTCCCATCATACATCTGATGCCATGATAATTCTGGAGAAGCCAAATTAGGAAGAAAGAACAAGAAAGTGAAGATTCCACCTACTGGGAGGAAACTAATGGGCCACATCAATGGGATATCATCAATTTCAGCCTCCAGGGAGGTATAAATATCCCTGGTCAGGGCTTCCTCTGCACAACTCTTCTCTGAATTCCTCTGCACTTCCTATGAAGTGTGTACTTTCTTTTCAATAAACTTCCTGTGCTTTCTTGCATCTGTCTCCCTCTTGAATTCTTTCTTGTGCTGAGATGATAACCTGGTCACTGATGCTCCCAGGGGATCCCCTCTTGGACATCCCTGTGAGCAAGGTGGTTTCCTCATGGGGGACTCTTATGTAAAATAAAAGATATCTCAGTTTTATGCAGCCAATTGTGATGTACAAAAGTGGTTTACCAACTATTTCCACATGCCATCCTCATAGAAGCTCAGAAAGATGGGCAAATGTCTGAGTCCACATGCTTGCCAACTAAAGAAATGCAGAACACTTTTACTTCAAAGTTGAGTCAATATCTAAAATTCTTTCTGATGCAATTTTCTATAATCTAAGTGTCAAATATTTCCAGGTCCCTCTCTAGATCTTGCCCAATATGATTATTCATTGTCAATGTCTAATAATAGCAAGTCTATCTGTCTTGCCTCATCACAGCAACAAGGAAAACCTAAACTGCAATTAAATATGCAGCAATATAAATTTGTCCATTGAGACTGAGTCCCTGATACCTGGGAGAGAAAAACAGAAGAAACTCATTCTGGTCATAGGGAAGACTGAGAAATAAGAAATATATGAGCCCAATGACAAAAGACAGAGGATGAAAAACACCTGTGCCTGTGTCAAAAAGATATATTGCTGTGGCAAACCTATGATTTTGCTTTAAATGTTTGTTATTTGGATATTATGCTTATTAGTGATTCAAATGAAAAAGCATAGTTGCTAATCCTAAACTAAGATTAGACTGGTATACTTGAAAATGAGTCTGAAAATTTAGAGTGCAAGTAGGGTTTAGATCTTGAAATTGGCTATTTAGCTTCTGCACGCAGCTCTTTCTGCCACCAGCTGGCTCACAGTAGTGCCTTTTATGTCCCAAACAGGCAAGGGAATAAAATTCAACCAGACTTCATTGAACTACCATCTGCATATGACTATGAAATACAGAGACAGGTGAGATTTCTTGAACAATGCCTTTAGGCAACCTTGGCAAACAAGAGAGACAAGGAAGGATATATTCCACCTAGAGACCTAGGGAGTAATATAAATATCCACCTGCCTGAAATAGTTTATAGAATGGCTTTTCCCATTGAGTGGTAACCTTGGACTTTATTCCAGTTCAGCAGTTTCTGGCTCTTCAGCAAAACACGAGAGAGGCAGGGCTCAGACTTAAGAATGCTGAGCCAACCATTCAGTGAGGCTTCCCCTGAAATCTCTCTGGAGAAACACCACCTGCCCATGTCTGACTGGCCCTGAAAGCCTGTTACATCTCTGCCATCCCTGTTTATCACATGCATTGGACATTTTCCTCAAAGTCATGGCCGGATAATGTCTGTGCTAAGGTATGATGCATACATCACTACCATATAACAGTTAGCCTGGATTACTTTTTTGAAAGAATTCCTGATGCATATGCCAACATTCGTGTCAAACTTGCAATATTTCTTGATATTCCTGTAATATGAAGAGACTTCCTTGAAGCCAATATTTCTGTAATGTTCCCAAGTTTCTCTGGTTTCCTCAGAGATATGAGCCATAAGGCTTACAAGGCAGTGCACTGGGGTTGAGCCTGCTGGCCACCAGCCCCAGAGTGTGCCCATTGCCAGCTAGCTTACACAAGGCCAGCTGGCAGAGAGAGTTGTGGGGACAGATGCATCTTATAAATGGACATCTGTGGAGAGGCTGCACTCCAGGCCTTCCAGGCTGGCATGGAATCAAAGAGGCCATTCTTCTTCCTTGATGATGGAAAGTACAACCTAACCAAAGATGTGATACCCAGTTGGCAAAGAAAAGACAGAATACACCAAAGTCTGAGATATTAAATGGACCAAAGTTGCAACCTCTCAACTCCATGACTTTAACAGGAAAAAAATCTTTTTAGAAGAATGATTTTGTTTTGCCTTCCCTTCTTCTATAGGATTAAAGCAATAATGAGATGCAGAATATAACATCACTTTTATTGTTTTGTGCAGTTCCCAAGAAAGCAAACCTTATATGTGTGTATTAACAGATATTGCATGTGTGTATGTATATGTATATGTGTCTTTGTCTATAAATTAATATATGCCCAATCAGACACTTAAGTTCACGCACTTTTCCACCATGTGAGTGCACAGTGGAAAGTTTGGGAACTTAATTGTCTGACTATGCATAATAATATATGCATATGAACACACATACGCATGTATGTATGCACATATATACGTGTGTGTGTGTG